>NC_046314.1:73944629-74256493 GCF_009819535.1 Lacerta agilis
ACACTAGTATCACTCCTACTTACCTGGATAGGACTGGCATGAACCTGTGGGGGCCACCAATGGAGCAAATTGGGGGCAGGCTTCAGGGCATTGATTTTATTATACACAGGGCCATCTTAAGCACAGATGGCGCCATGGTGCAAAGATCCCTCTGGCACCCCCTCCCTTTCCCAGAATTTATAACTCGGGGCCCACCTCGTAGCCTTGCCCTGCCCGCCTCAGGTCCTTCGCAGACTCCTGGTTTCGACAAGATCAGCAGCTTTGGGGCTCCTCCAACCCACCCCCACGCATGCAGGAGGGAAAGGGGAGGCCGCCAGCAAAGCTGCACAGCTCCCCCACTTGCTGGGGCGCCTGCTTATAATAGAAATGTTATGGTTAACCTGTTGCTTTAAGGAAACATGAATTGGCATAAGACTTTCCCTACAGGGAAAGAAGGACAGCAAATACGTCAATCACATTCATAAGCTAGAACATAAGTTGATACATAGAACAAAGGCCTAACACAGATTCCCATGCATGCAAACTAACAGATCGGTGAGAACCAAGGTTTAGTTAACAATGCTTATTGCGCATGCGTATTAGATTAGGTAATGTACATGCGTACTAAACTGAAATGAAGTAATGAAATATGATTGGTTAATTTGAAATCCTTTGTCTGAAATGTTATAAATACCCCTGCCCAGACCTTTGGGTGGGGTTGCAGGCTTGCGAAAATGATTCGACTGTAACCCTTATTGCTTTGCAATAAAGAAAACAAAATGGACTCCTAGCTCCTCTAGTCTGAGTTTTATTGGTATAGCTCAGAAGAAGGGCCTTTTGCCCAATGCAACACTATGGCATAGAAACATGGGTCCTTTTAGATCTTTATGAGCATTACATAGAATGCCAGCATCACCACCATTAAATCACAGAACACATACGGAAACAAGAGTAAGATGATTGGATGGTGTACGAATCATGATAAAGACTCGTTTCTCATATGTTTTTGATAATAGTGGTGCTGAAAGTGGTGGTCTGCGATTTTTATGTTTCAGTCCATGGAGATGTGATTTGATGGCAGGGCACATCCCATATAAAAACTACAAGTTCAAGTGAATCTATATTATGGGATTCCATTTCTACCTGTGGGTGGGTGTTTTGTTGTCCCTCTTTTCTGATCACTGTGCCACCCTCTGATTTCTCTGTCCCCCTACCCCTGTTGCTTTGCTTTATCTTCTCCACCTCTTCCTTCTAGCTTTCCCTTCTTCCCCTCTAGTTGCTTCATTTCTCCCCTTCCCCTGAGATCCCCATTTGAGTGGATACCATTTTAGGCTGCAGGATAATATGATTAAATTCACGTTAGGCAATGCATTTTGGGGATTCTAATCTGCTGCCATCCAAGCCAAATGAGAACAGAGTGGCACTTACACAGGATTGCGGCCAGTGCCTGTTTGGGGGTGGGGCAATAAGAGCCTGGTGAGTCACACCACATGACTTTATAGCCACTGTAGTACTTGAGGGCGGCACATGGCAAGGGGGGGCACCTACTGTAGACCTATCTTCATAACCTTCTGACCCAACACTCTCATCCAACCCAGCACTCTTGTAACTGGCTTTAAACAGAAGGTGACATCAAGAGGATCTGTAATAATTAATTAAAAGACAGCTCTTTATATACCACAACCGTAAACAGATGCAATGCACAAGTAACAGTTTAAGTTACATTTTCAGCGCCAGCTGTAAAATCTTCCTCGTTCTTCCAGGCCTTTTGAGTATCTTAGATGTATGGACCTGTGGATTAACATGATGACAGATGGATTTATTGTTTTCTGGTACTGAACTGCTTATTTTGTGATACAAATTCTACAAATCAAGAACGCTTGCTGTGCTTCTGTTCTTGGGAGCTCTAAGGACTGGGCCCAGCCATAGAAGAACCTACAGCAAGTAGCCTCTCTGAACAGAACCATAGTCAGCAACTGTTCTGGAATATTATCAGTCCATTGAAGTAAAGAAGGTGTCAGCCTATTTTAACCATACTATGTTTTAATCAATGGTGTGCTGGGCAAGGGGACATTCCTAGGTACACTGCACATGAAACAGCATTTTGTAGTGTATTAGACATTTTTACAGAGTTAAAGATCCTGTTAGGTGCTGGTGTGAGTGAGTGCAACATCAGTGTCTGCAATGGAATCCAATGTTCCCAACTAATAACCAAAACAGTAAATATTAAAGCCCATCAGATACTTAATAGTTTAACTGCCCCAGCAAAAATGACTCTGCTTGTGCCAGAGGGCCTGGAAGAGAGGTATAGGTCTTCTGCTTTGCAAAGAGGATAAACAGTGAGAAGGACCCTGCTGTTTTTACATTCTCCTAGCCACAGTGCACATGGGAGAAATTCTTGCTTCTCCTCCAAGCCTTCTAGGTATGCCAAAGGAATTGGGAAAGAGGGTTTGACTGCAAGCACAAATAGTGGCTGGCTAGCAAGCCTCGACAAGATCTGTGGAATCTAATGCATCATCAATGACAATGGTACCAACATTGTAGATTAGATTAACTTGAAATTTGGCTCAGAGGTACATTTCTATGATCATTTGCTCCCAAACAACTGCTGCCAACTTACACTTGGTATAACTGATTCTCTGGCAGAAGACACATGCCTAAGATATATTGTTATCTATTTGTTATTATTATTGCTCTGGTTTTATATTTCATTTGTTTTCTCTATACTGTATGGAATCAAAAGGGAAATGATAGAAATGTTTACCAAAAAAAAAACCATAACCCGGGTAACCACCAATATATTAGCTAAACTGAGTTTATAGCTGGTAATCCTGAAGACACTGAAATGTCTTAATTAAACTGTTAGAAACAGAATCCAATATTCACAAACTATGGCATTTTATTTCGGAGGCCTTTGCTTACATTTATACAATATATTACATAATTCCATTGTCTGCAGAACCTAATATATATTTTATAGCTTTTCTTTATATGTCTTTCCTTCAATGTTTGTCAACAATTTTTTACAGTCCTGTACATATCTGAATAGCTTGAAACCATTTTTAATAAAATCAGTTACCTTTTAAGCACACACTACTAAGACTGAAAATGCTTTTCTTAGAAAAGTCAAATGTAAAGATTCTGACACTCTAGCATCTACAAACAGAAGGTTTGAAATTCTTACATGTTGTATTGCCAGAAAAAGAAATAAAACAAAAAAAGAAAAACATGCCAGCCCCCATAAGCCCAGCCAAAAAAAGTACACAGAACTACAATTAAAACAGTAAAACAATCTGTACAATAAAGTACTGTGTATTAACAGTGCCAGGTATTAAATAGCTTGAATGAACACTCCGCAATATACAAATGTCTTACAAAGTTGTGTAATTAAATACAAGTGCCAACCGAGAGAGGGCTTGGGATCCATACAACATAAAGTCAATAGAAGTGAAAACAGTTGAGCTGATTTGGGGTTTTGTACAAGGCAATTAAAAAAAAAGTATCTACCACTCAGTTAGCTATTTATATTATAAACAACTATCCCTTCTGTGGCAATGTTCTTCTCGACACCCATGTATAATATTAACACAGTTTACTCCTTCTTGAAGACCTCTCACTTGTAGCTCATAATAAAATAAGCATTACAAATGAAATATTTGTTGCTTTAACTGAAAAGAAACTTTTACAAGAAAACACAAAAATATAAGTGTTATAATTCATTATGAATAAATATACACTTTAAACTGGCTAAATACAATCTTTATACATTAAGATTTAATACAGTTTGTTAGCCATTTTCTTATTTTTTTCACAATGTATTTTTATCAAAATTAAAAAAAATACTGATTCATAGAAAAATGGCAAAGTACAGTAGTTTCATTCCAATTCCTGGGTTATTTAAAAACCCACAGTAACCTATTTAGCCTAATTCAAACCTGTAAACATTAGTCAGCCTTTTAAACAGAATCCTTATATTTGGTTATCAGGTCTGATGAGAAACATCCTATTGACGGCAGGTTTGGAATTAAATTACATGTGCTTGACTTGTACAGTTATAGCCACCGTAAGGTGACTTAGTTAAAAAACAATTGTCTTGTAAAAATGAAAATAGGTTCATTTTTCCTAAATAATGGAAAAATATCAAATGCTCCAGCTTTAACAAAATACCAGGGAATAGGTGAACAGTAAGCCACTTTTAACACATTAATTAGGCCTACCCAACAACTGTATGCTTACCGTATCCATTCTACTGGCAGTGAACAGCCTTCATTTGCCACAGTGGAAGGCCTTCAACTCACCACACAATTCCCAGACAAGTTGGAAACAATTATTGCTTGAGGAAAAGCAGTTTGTTGTACTTTTTCTTCAAAAAAAGTGCACTTAAGTGCAAAGTTAGCTTGTCAAGAAAAAAATTTAAATACAAAATAGTGCTTGTCTGAATTTTGTGCCACTGTGCAGTATAAAAAGTGGCCCTCAGCAGCCATTAAGTGCAAAGTGCTTAGGCAAGTCTTGCTGTCACCTGCACTCAACTGACATTCCATTCTGTGATGAACTCGACATAGGTGGATCCGCTAAACTTAACATAACTGCTGCTGTAATGGAACTAGAAGAAGGCGAGGAAGAGGATGATGACGTGGTAGCAGCACCTGTAACGTAGAGCAAAAAATTAAATACTCCCTGAAAAGAATAGTTACTGAAATCAAATAACATTTGGGGCATACATCGGCATTTTGTAAATACCTCCTGAATGCTTTTATAGTTGTGGTCATCTCTTCAGTGATACGTGTTGCTTTATTAAGCAATCTTAAGGGCATTTACAACACAATCATATACATGTTTATACTGAAGTAAGTCCTCTGGATTTCAGTGGGGCTTACTCACAGGTAAGTGGGTAAGACTGTAGCCTCAGTTCACTTTGGTGCACACAGACTGGCACATGTTAAGAAGGTATACTTCATTTTAATGGATTCACTTCTGTTACCAAGTTCATTTTTGCATTGAAGAAAAGCTCTATGAAGCCCAGTCTTGCAACAGAAGCCCAACCAGTAAAGGATTACCAATTTGCCCATCTTGTATTTTGTAAGGATTTTGCCTTTGATCTTAAGTGAAACAGTAAATGTAGCTGAAATGAAAGGAACTTGCTTCCATGTTGGTGTACTTAGGTTTGGGGTATTTGTCTGAAACATAGTAGTTTCACTTGCTTGAGAGTTAATTTTCCAGATGAGTTAAAGACTGCTGGGTGAGGCATGTCCCATATTCCAATAACTGCATTATCTCCCAGTTTAGACATTACATTTGAAGGAAAATGAGCAGCAAGGGAAAGGTAAATATGATCCGAAGATCCACTTCCCATCACACACTATACATAGGCTCACACTGTTGCTTTGCAATCAATCCTTTTTGTGCATTATCATTATATAGATCAGTTTGCCAGCTCCTTCTCCTGGCCTAATTAATAAACAGTACAAGTCAGGTAGCACTTGTGGATTGAGCGGTTACAATGAGATAATCCTAACTTTCTCACAAACGTGTTTCCCACTGGATGGGAAAGAGGTCTACATGGAGCAATTCCTGCCCTCTTCTTTTACAATGCAGCCACTGAGCATGTGAAAAATAACAATGTGAGAAGCAAGGGACAGCATTCAGGCTCAGATTAGGACAAGATTGAAACGGTCCCTTAATACTCACAAAATAATACCTAATATTTTAAGAGACACCCAAGAGGCAAATTCTAACTTTGTCAACATGTTCAAGACCTAATTACTTACTTTCCCGCTCTTTTTTCTTCAAACGTTTTCTTCTTCTGTCAATGGAAGCTACTTCAGATTTTAAAGACAAGTAATGTTTCCTGATTTCTTGTAGCTTTTCTTGTAGGATTGCTATGCGCTCTGTGCTGCTCATATTTTCCAGCTCAGCTGCAGAGAAAGGAACGTTCATTAGCTCAATGCAAAATCTTAATTCTTCCACCTTATGAAAAATAACACAAAATGAGGGATAGACCAAAACTGAAGGAGATGCAACAAATTTATAGCATTATACAAATTCTAGATTTAATTAAATAGAAGTTGGGCAGTGTTAAGAAATAAATGATTCTTTATAGAAAACTGGGAAGACAGGATGAGCCTACTTATTCTTGTATCAGTAGCTACTGCCACTAGGAAGCAAATACCGGTAATCACCACCCACAAAAACCTACCAACCCACCACCTATGTATATTTATTTTGCCATAAGATTTCATGGCAAAGAGTCTGCTTCATTAGATGCAACATGAAAGCTTATGGTCTAATAAATCTCTTAAGTCTTTAAAATACTACAACCGTATTTGCCTTTGTTGCAAAACAGGCTAACATGGGTCATTCCCTTGCCCCTCCAACAACCTTGGGGGTACAGAAGGTACACATTCAAAAGTGCAGGCACAGCAACAAGAAATCCATACTTACACATCTGAAAACTCCATTTGTAAAGTTTTGGCAAGCGATTGTTCTGCTCCTTGAGATCAGAATCCTTCTCTCCATTTTTGCCACACTTTCCTGGAGACTGTGTTCTTGCTGGAGATTTGGTATTCTGGGACTTCATTGCTGCAGGAACTGATTTTGCTGGCTGAGATTTGGTGATACTTTCTCCAGCAGAAAGTTCTTCACTATCACTGCTGTTTGCTGAAGAAACACACAACAAATACACTGTATAGGTTTAGCATATTCCTAAAAATCTCAGCACCCCTTTGAATGTTTGTTTCCAATTGTAAGATGCATCTCTTACTGCGGGGTAAAACTAATCTTGACACAGACAATCTGGCTGCAATCTTCCAATAAAAACCAAATGGCAGTTTTAAATAGATAACTGGAAGAGAAAAATGTAACACTTGTTTCCATAGAGATGAGGGATACCTGGCCCTGGTGCCAGAGGACAAGGAATTCCACAACAGGATATGAGTTACGCAGCCTTATCACTTATGAGAACTCATTCTGGGAAGGGGGGGATATACAGGTTGTTTTTTGTATGTACAGATTCTATAACTTCTTCATTCCAACAACAATGCAAAATGCATTCACTTGTGAGAAACATGAATGATATTAAGGTTTGAGCCAAAAGTAGGCCCAAAACTGTTGCAAAGACATTTTCTAAAGTTTGAAGCTGAAGTTTGCTATACTTACGTTTGCTTTTCTTTTTGTTGTTCACCACAGATGCTTTGTGACTTCTTTTTTGCTTTTTTGAGGAACCACCTCCCTGGACATCTTTGAGCCTTTTTTGGCTTGGACAAGCTTTAGTAAAATAACAGCAAGAACAAGATATTACACAATGTATTTTACATACCAGAGACACAAATGTTTACTTTTTAAATGATGAAGTGGAATTAACTTAAAATATCTGCTTCCTGTTTCAATGCAAATTCTCTAAAGTAAGTAGGCCTAGACCAAAAAAGAGACATACCCATGTGGGAAAAAACCGCATGCACAACCTGAGCTTTGCTTGCTGCTTTTGTCTCAGCAGTTGCTACTGAAGAGGCAAACCACTGTTCAGTTTAGAAAGCATCTTGCCTCTAAGGCAGTGGAAACTAATGTGGCAAAAGCAGGATGTGAAGTTGCAGCTGTGTGTGTGGTCCTTTCCTGCACAGCCATATCCCCTTTTTGGGTCCCAGCCATAGAAAATATGAATGGTAGATACTTTGATTTATTCAAAGCAAGGATTTTGTTAGATGATTCCTTAAAACTGAGAGAAGAAAGAACAAGACATATGTTATTAAAATAAACTTTCAAGCAACAGTCTGTTCATTTTAATAGAATGATAAAGTAATGGTCACTCTTAGTTTAGAAATCCCTTTAGAAAATATGAAAAATATGCAATACTCCTACCTACCATACTAGGGATAAAATTTAATAGAATAGGAACACTTAATCATGCTTGTACGTTTTTTGAAAGATCTAGTTATTTTCAACTGTCTATTAATCTAACTAAGTCTGAGACAATTTTATCCTAGTTTCTAAAGACAGTAATCTACATTTCACAGGACATGTAAAACTACTACGCTGAACAACAGATAACATGAACAGAGCAGAAATGGAAGAATGCTGTAGAGCAAACCAGGATTGGTTGGCAGTGACAAGTGGATAAAGAAGATCAAATGTGCAGTCTGATGTCCTCTTCAGTCAGCTGCACCATTCTTTAGCAAAATATATAAATATTGTACTGTAGTTAATACTGTACTGAAATTCAAAACAATTTTGTTAGATCCCATGGTCAACTATAATCTACTAGACCATATAATCTATTAGACTGTAGCCATTCAATTACATTTTTGGGATAACCTTTCAGATAACAAAATATTTTCATTCTCATTTGTGAGATAAACTTGTGCAAAGAATAGTGGCACATTAACATAGTTCAATATTAATATCAGACTCCTAACATCTCTCATTTTAAATAAAGAATAAGATGCATAAAATATATGGGGCTGAATCTGTTCCCGGAAGGGAAGTCTTGGGTCCAACCCACTGATAATTATATTCCATTTCCTGAACAGTAGTTTCCACAGAGATTTAAGACATCTTCAAGACAGACAGAAACCTCTGAACTCAACACAATAATAATGAATTTGGAGAAGTGATAAAAGCTAAATGGCACAATATTTATACCTTTCTCAGTGTGTTCTGGTTGATTGCTGCTGCTGGAGCTGACACTGGCATCAAAGCCTGTAGGAGATATATTTCCTTCAGACTGCAGGTCCTGCAGTTCCCCTACAACACTGTCCACCTCAATTGTGCTATCCGTTTCACTCTTGATGCTTCGTACCTCTTCTTGATTTGGTGCCAGTGGTTCAGACACAGACGTGCTGGACTGATGTCTGCTGGATTCTGCTACTGTTACAGACGGGGGCGATTCAGGTGTTGTGGGAGGGGTGTTTAGTACGGAATTACTGCCACTGCTTGGGAATTCAACTTTTTTGTCATTCGTTTCAGCTGGCTTCTCCTCAACAGGTTTCATTTCTGAGCTGATTGGCAAAGGTCTTTCAGATTTAGAGCTGGGCAAAGAAGTCTCTTCTACGAGAGTTTGAAGGTGTTGCTCCGGTGTAGCATCCTCAGAAGACGCATGTGGCGGGGAAGCTGCTGCCTCTGTGTCAGAGTCTGAAAAAAGCTCCTTGAGAGTTTTTTTAGGCCACTGCCCCTGAATACTCGACCAGACATCTTTTCGATCTTTAGCTCTGGTATTTTGAAGCCTTTCGTCAGAGTTGGTTAGAAGCTTTACTCTCTTCTCTGCCACTTCAGAGAAACCTGAATAAAAAGCATTTGTCCGTAAGGATTTCCTTTTCTCATCCAAACCATTGTACTTCTTAGTTGGTGTTATTTTTAATTTAGTTTTCCCCTCATCTTCATCTGAGGAGCTGTTGCTACTGTTTTCCAAACTTAACATGTCTTTGCCATTTGATTTTTCATCCTTGATATTAGGTGACCCAGTTTTTACACATTCCTCTGGGACACAATATTTTCGTTTTCCACGTTTTACTGGGGGCTTTATTTTATCCGCTGCCTCTTTTTTGACCTCTTTCTTCTTCTTGGTGGCTTCGTTCTCTCCCTCATAATCAGTATCATCAGATAGTTCTGCCAATTCTTTTCGTAGTCTTTCCGGAGATTTGGGTGCTGGTTTGGATGCTGTGGCATCTGAAAGGGATTTGACCTCTTCTGGAAAGGGCAAGCTGTTCTGCTCTTTTGGACAGAGTTCATTGTTACCTTGGCTCATAGCCTCATCTTGCGGTTCTTCCTTACCATTATTATAAACACTTGGAGGACTTTGGTCATCATCTTGCTCGCTGTCATCAGAGCTTTCAGAAGCTGGAGAAGGAACCAAGAAAATCAATTGCAAAAACCATCATCCTAACTATATTTCTTGATATATTAAAATTATATTGATACAAAAACATTTGTTTTAGGCTTCAAAATCTTTATATCTGTTGAAATTAGGCATACAAAAATCTTAAAAAGCAAATCAAACATGATTTTTTTTAAAAAAATAATAATGCTAGAGCTATACTGGTCCAGTTCTTGCTTTGCAGTTCTCACAATGCTGCTGGGTAATTATACCAAGGAACTTGTATAGTATTTTGGAACTCTATAAGTGATTGAGGCCCTGATAAATACATCTTCACTCATAGGAGCACGATACACATATGCATGCATGCAAAGATCTTCCCAGTTAAGCATACAAATTACATGCTCATCTCTTATAGCACTGATAACCTGATGGATAGAATGGGATGCCTAGGTGTTACACCTAATATGCAATCACATATAAGTAAGATTGCTAATCACGTGTTTAGCAATGTGCACGAAATACATGGGGTTTCCTCCCGTGTGGCATTCTTTTGAGAGAGGGTGGGTTATGGGTTTGTTTTTGTTCTTGTCTTTATTGTGTTTTCTGTTTTTTATATCTTGTATTTTTATGTTGTGAACTGCCCCGAGATCTATGGACGCAGGGCAGTATACAAATTTAATAAATAATAATAAAATGATTATTATTTTGCAAATGCTGCCCATGATCCAAAATGGTGATCCCTGTAATTAAGGTTACTGGGTTTTTTAAAATTTAAACTAGAACTTCTGCTTGAAACCTGGATATTAATATAATTACTTTAATGCATTGAAAGTTAACTGCTATACTTCCTGTTATTCCCTAGAACTAAAAATATATTAAACTGGAAATATAAGTATTTTTACTATCCAGAATCTCAACCTAATGTTTTGTGTTTTTTGTCTTCAAATAACCTTAAATTCAGAAAGAAATATTACAGCTGAAACAGGCCCATGCAGATCTTGTCTGAGGACCCAGGGCAGGAGTATTGTTAGAATAAAGTTATAAACTCAAATAGCATAAGTCCAGCCAGGCCCTGGCAGGCCTGCCACCCCCCACCCGGCTGGATTAGCCCTCCAAGGTCCTGGGCAAGTGTACTCAGCTGCCCTATGCTCTGTGCGGGTCTGGGCTAAAATGCCTCACCAGTCCTCAATCCAGTGTGTAACATCAGCAGCTTTTTATTTTTAAAAAAATCATTGAAGTGAACACTGGAAGCTCTAATAAGAGTTGGAATATTGGTCCATCTAGCTAAGTATTGTCTAAACTGCTCTACACACTTCTCCAAGTTTACAGGCAGGGGTGTCTTCCTCAGCCCTAACTGAAGATGCTGAAAATTGAATCCAGGTATTCCTGCACACAAAACTTGTGTTTTACCAATGAATGATAACACTTCGGGTGGGGGTGGGGGTTGCAAAAAGTAATATTATTACTGCTTCTCCACAAGTTTTTGCATCGAAAACCATACTTTTTATGTTTATTGATGCAAACTGGACCTTTAGATACAATAAAAACCTTTACACAAACACCACAAAAATAAATATTCTTTTCTCAAACAATCTAAGATAGCTTGTAACTTGCAATACAAATGATGAAACAGACTCAAAGGAAAGTGCACGAGACGAAAAGGAAATGAGGATGGTTTTATCAGAGAAATGGCTTTAAAAAGGAAATGCAATATTCTTTGGAGGATAAAAGTGAATCAATCCCACATGTTCTAAGACTGTAGAATTAGAAAGGAAAGAACGAAGACTCCCTAAAGAAGCATCATAACTTAAGAGTATGCTTCCATTGTGAGAAATGACAGATTGATACCATATTGTATGGGACCAGGTCCAACATTCAAACAACTGAGCAATCAATTCCATGAGCCCAAGGGGACTTTATATTTATCTTCTTGATCAGCAGCTTGTTGATCAAGATGGCTTTTAAAACTTAGAAGATTTTCATGGAGAGCGGCTGTTCAGAAAAATCAGCCAATAATTCCCTTCGGCAAACACAAGCCTTTGGGCTCTGCTAAAGTAGTTTGTTGGATTCTGACACAAGACTAGAAGCCACAAGTTTGTTTAAGGAGGAATGGAACTACTAGGATGTGGGTGAAATTAAACAAAAAGTTAAAATGTGAGTTGCAATATCTAGTAACAGACAGAAAAGCAAAAATGTGTTCGTGTCCATTTGTTCTAAAAAAAAAAATGTTAGAACAAACTAGGAACAGATGAATGTAGATGGTAGGAAACTAAAGAACAACAAAGGAGAGGGGGCAACTTACTCATACAAAGACATTCTGCTAGGAGAATACATGATTACTTACTCTGGCCTGCTATAGTTTTCCTGTTTCTTAATGAGCCTAGATTCTTATCCATACTTTGTACTTAGTAAATGAATGGTCATGCTTATGCTAGTCACCAGTAGTATTGATTTCAAAATACATGAATGTGTTTTCCTTTCTTCTTTATCAGCTATCTCTTATCTTTACCTTCTGTTCTCTCCTTGAGTGAGATCCAACATAATGTTAGCACAAGATGTTTGAGAGCTGACATTGTCATGTGAGTCACCATACACAAACTTATGTGTCACAGACACTACTAATAATAATAGCTAGGTGTTGCACTACATCTTACACACAATACTAATTGAATTTGGCTTTTGTGCTAAGCTAAGAACAATACTTCCATGATGGAGAAATAATTTCTAGATCCCCATATTTAAACAGATTACATCAGTAGAGATAATTTCCTCAAGTATTGTAATTCTAAACATTCATGCTATTGTGGTAGGAGTAAACACATCAGTACTGTATTTCCTTGATCACTGCAGCAAAATAAGCAACATTTGCTCCATTTTACCTTTGGGTTCAACCCATGAAATGTAAAGAAATAAAACAGAAAATTTAGAGTATTTGCTCCAAGAAATAAAGACTGCATCTCCACTGCACATAATCCTTATACAAAAGATTACTTCATTGCACAATGCATGCAGCATATGAATACAGTACAAAAAAGTTACAAACCAATTAAAACTTCCAAAACTTAATAAGAAATAGCTATTTTCTGTGCAATTTTCCATTTAGTGTTGGATTGTTTCTTAGCATCAACCTCACAAATGTGTCCACAGAATTTACTAGTCCACCAATGGAAAAATTAAATAATTATTAACATGTATTCTCAAACACGTGGTTGCATAACTGTTGCCCTTGACGCTGATACATATCACTACATTAAAACATTTAGAGATGAGTGTATGTGTTAGTTATTAATGGCAGTTTGACAAAGCTCACCAAGGCTTTCTTGTCTCCTTGTCTGAACATGGTTCTTATTCCCTAAAGGCAACTAGACAAGAGTCTGTTTAAAGCCTGTGCTACATAAAGGATTCTCTTCCCTAGTGCTAGAAAAATGTTTGCACAATAAACTGAAACATGTCTATTACCTTGCAGTCCATTAAGGATAGAAATAATCTCTGAAGATTTATTTGGAGCAGCTTCAGAAGTTTTGGCTTCAGTGCAGTCTGATTTGGATGCCATCTCAGGTGATATACTGGCATGAAAAGGTGGTTTTGATGAGCGTCGCAATTTAAACGTTTTAGGAGAATATTTTTCATCTTTCTCTTTGTCTGCTTTATTCTAGTGTATAAGAAAAATATATTCAGTTAATTAAGCCATACTATTTATCTTAAGAGTTTTGAGCATAAAACTCTGCAAAGGTATCACACATGCTGTGGAGAAGGAAGCTTAATGGAGCAGATATTAAACCTTCTACAAGAGTTCCATAAGTGGAATTTTATCTTTGTTACATAATGAATTTCTGGCAACAAACAAACAAACAAGAAAAATACAAATCCCAAATATGTGTATAGACACATATACACGCTTTCCTGTGAAATTGGTGAGGGCGTACCTTCTGAAATTTTGGAAACAGTTCTGCTGCTGCGCAGAAGCTGTTCACGTCTCTCCTCATAAATGAACTTGGGGTTGAACCTCCAGAATGCTAAGAATGTGAGGGTTGCATCCAGTGGTGTCACTCAGCTGACTAAAGCTTCCATCAGTGGAATGGAGAGGGAAGCGTTATTTGGCAAACCCCGCTTACAGACCCTCTAAATCTGTTCCAAAGGTTTGGGGATCCTTCAGAGCAGATTTGGAGGAAGGGGCCCTGCAGTGTAAAAGGGAAATAACCAAAAATGGCTTTCCTCCTTGCTCCACTGATTGAACCCTTTGTCTACTGAATGACATCATTGGATACAAGCCTGCCAAGATGGAGCATTATTAGGACCCATGCTGAGTCGTGCTCACTCTCTGGGAAACAATGGTCTAACCAGGTCGTTGATTCTAGGTCCTGTCAAGGGACATCTCAAAACAGCGTGAAAACTATAAGTAAGTGAAAAGCTTCTTTATACAGTCGTACCTCGTGCTGCATTCGCTGCAGGTTGCGAATGGCGCGGGTTACGAACGCAGCAAACCTGGAAGTGTTTACTTCTGGGTTTCGCCACGTGGTCTGCGCATGCGCAGAAGTGTTCTTCACAGGTCGCGCATGCGCAGAAGCGTGATATCACGCTTCCGCGCATGTGCGATATCGCCGCTCAGGTTGCGGACTTTTCGTGGTGCAAACGGCACCCTGGAACGGATCGTGTCCGCAACCCGAGGTACCACTGTATGTATGACACTGGAGATAGTCTCAGTGTAGTCGTAAATGGAGTCTGAGGGTTTTCATTCTTAAATTGCACTTCCTTTTTCTATCATGGATTTCTCATATTTGCTTGGAAAAAAGCTCTATGATATTGGAAATTGTGAACGTTCCATACTGGATAAAGGGCAGTATATAAATCTATATAACAAACAAACAAACAAACAAACAAACAAACAGTTATCTAACTAAGCAACAATGGGCCAATAAAAACACACACACACTGCCTACTGCTGTGTTTCAATGAATAAGTTGCCAAACATATAATATGGGTCTGATATAGGATGACTGGCTTTGTCCTTCACAGTCAACAGTATTATGTTAACTCAGAGGTACGTAATGACAAGTAAATATGAAACAACATTCTTGTGGCACTGAAATTCCCTCCAACTAGAACAGCTGCTATCATAAATTTCTCCTCCACTTATTCATATGAATATATTCAGCAGTAGTCCAAAGTCATCTACCTTTATTTTCTTCCGGTGCTTTATTTTTGGCACATTTTTGTCAGCTGGTCTCACTATCTTCTCTGCTTTGATCCATTCATCATACCTACAAGGGAATAAAATACATAAAGTTACACTTTGGGAGATATTCAAAGCATGGTCTTCAGCAGGGGTAGCCAATATGGTGCTTCCAGATCTTGTTGGACACCAACTCCCATCAATCCCAGCCAACATGGCAGATGGTCAGAGATGATGGGAGTCGGAGTCCAATAGTACCTGGAGGGTCCAGATTGATTTCCCCAAGTCTACAGGAACAACAAGTAGAAATACGTATTTTCCACTAGAAATGATATTACATGAATAGCAACAGCAACAATAACCTAACATTTACAGAGTACCTGAAAAACATGGGAGGGCAATCTTCAGCTTCCTGGCACTAATATGCTTCTTTCTTTAGAACTTCAAGGTCTATCAGACAGAGCCAGAAACAAAAGAATGGCTGACGGCCAGATGCAACTGATAGCTCAGGTGGGGATAAATACCTCCTTCACTTCATAAGTCTTTCATTGGGTTAACTGGCAGATGCAAGTACAAATCTACTATATATGAGTTACTACAGGCCAAGGGTTCCAAACAAACCCTAGAACTGTCCAGCAGAGCTGCAGTACTCATTTTGCTGTTGAGGAATCCTTGAGGCTTAGAGATTAGCCAGCTACAGCAGATTTAAAACAACAACAACAACAACAACAACAACCCTGAAGTTAAACAGTTCTGAGTCAGAAATCAGAGATCTGCCAGGACCCTGGTGCACCTTTTACCTGCCTTACTTTGGAGTATTGAGTTTCACATATATTCTTACTGAAAACCTTGTAATAACTTTTTAAGGTAGGGCCATTATCATCTCTATAGTGCAGCTGTGGGGCTGAAACAAAGGACTTGTTCCTACATAATGCTAAACTATGGTTTAAGGGTACGTGGATGAGCCAAAATAAGCCTGAGCAAAGCACAGAGCTCACATTCTCTCTCTCCCACGTTGCCAGGAGGCCTTCTACTAAATTTATTTTGTTTCAAAGAACCTCCTGACTTAAAATGAAAAGTGGTTAGTTGTTAGTGAATCTGGCTTGTTCAGGAGCTAACCACTGTAAGGCAGGATTCCTGCTTTGCACATTACACTGATGAAATTCTTTGTAACTGAACAAAACCAGTAGAAGCCTTCTTCCTATGTGAGTAGAGGGAAAGCATGTAAGTCCTTGGGATTGTTGAGGCTCATTCATACTAAACCATAGTGTTATGTGTGAAGAGCCCAAAGAGAGTGAGCAGCTTGCTTTAAGACAACCCAATGAGTTCATGGCTGGTACAAAATGAACACTTCAGAGTTCCAGAGCTCAAGCTCATTTTCTAAGCCACTATACTATACTAACTCTTTGTATTCTAGATCATTTTCCTGGGACACAGAAGTACTCCCATTATTTAAATATGGAATATGGAAAGCTGACAATTCAAGCTAAAGACCACTGAGCAGATTTACATGCTGGAGTAAGTTCTTAAGAGTAAGAATAACAAAATCAGCATTACTAGTAGTTTAATAAAATCAGGAGTTTATCTCCATGAACCAAACCATTTACAGGTTTTATTCTGAAGGCCAGAGGAAGAATTATTATTAACAAGATCCCAAAGTATTGGTTAAAAAATCCTTTAAGATAATATCTTTTTAAGCACATAAGAAGAGCCCTGCTGGATCAGACCAAAGTCCCATCTAGTCCAGTATTCTGTTCTCACAGTAGCAGGCCAAAGCACATGGGAAGCCTGCAGGCAGGACATGAGAGCAACAACACTCTCTGCAGTTGTACTACCCAGGAATGGGTGTTCAGAGGCATACCAACACTATTACTGGAGTCAGCACGTACTTTGTTATCTCCAGTAATCACTTTGAAATAATTCAGAAACTTTTAATGGCAATTAAATGTAGCTTATGCTTTGACTAACTTTTACAAAATGAAAAACAAAATATTCAAAGCAAGAAGAACCATAAATACATTATTTTAACTTACTGATAGCATATCATACAGAATTCTGGCAGTCATATTCATCCAACTCAGGAGACAGAATGAAAGTTGCTTAACATTTAAAATTCAGCAGAAAGAGTATGAATGAGTTGCCACTTTGTTAGCGCTAGCACTGTTGAACACATAGTTAACAGCTGTTTCAAGCTGAAGGCCATATTTCCCTACCTCAAAGAAGTGTCTAAACAGAAATTGTATGAGTCAGGCTATGAATCAATGCTATTTTCTTCCACAAAAGAAGACTGCAGGGTCTACATTTGATTGACAGAACTGAAACTCCTAGCTGTCTCTTTCCTTCCAACAACTCCAATCACCAAATATTGCTGGCACCTACTAAAAATAACTATCTACTCACCTAAGCATTCTGAGTCTCTTAATGAACGAATGTATGTAGACCCTCCACCCATTCTGTCTCAGGTCCTGTAGCAATTTAATTCTGATTATGCAAAACTGACAATTCCTTGATTTGCTTAGAATTCACATGGGATCCCTAGCCTAAATCATCTGTGTAAATATTGATATACAGTAAACACATGTCGTCTGTCCAAGGGTTATAGAATTACAAACCAACAGTGAAGGGTCTACAATTATGATGTGAGGCATTAGTTGAAAGACAAATGTGAAAATCTCAATTTGCTATTGCTTTTTTGAGTTGGAGCATGGAGGGAGGATACAGAGAACCACAAAGGTATGCTTTTATTATTAAATTGCTTTGAAGAACAACAGGCCGCAAAGGCAATGAGAAAGCAACTTATTAGGCGCACACACCCTAAATATAACCACCAAAGATCACTCTCTTGTCTCTCTCTCTCTCTCTCTTACACACACACACACACACACACACACACACCTGTATGCCTAGATTACAGGACAAAAAGTTCTACTCCGTTTTCTACTTTATGGCCTGAGGCTGAAAAGTCCAAGCTACAGATTTAGGGTTTGCATTTCTTGTAGGGAATTTGCAAGAGCCTCGGGGCACAACCTCTAGGGGAAATTTAAACTAGTGTCACATGACTTTATGTCTATTGAGTACAACATTTCTAAGGGTCACACTCAAAGTTAAACATACATAATAGAAACCCTTCAGTAACTAAACAATCACATGAATTAAGAGGATTCTCTAGCCCTTATGTTGAAGTATTATCTCAATCTATCCCTCAAAAGCTAGAGTTTCAAACCGGAATACATTCAACAGGAATCACCCAAGCCACAATTAAGACTTTATAGTCAACCGCTCACAAATGTATCATTTCTACATACTAACACCAATATCATTTCAAAACTTAACTATAGCTGTTCTTGGATCTCTTATAAATAAAAATAGTTTAAAGCCTATAAATAAAAATTCTCTTTCACAATGAAGCAAGTAAAGCCTGAGCTCAATTTTCAACTTCTTTCTAATGCTAGGGAGAAATAAAGAGTGTTGCTTGAGTAGTCTAAAATATACATCCCTTTAAATGAAATGAAATACGAAAAAAAAATCAAAGGCTTTATACAAGTTCATTACATCAGTTTCCAAGTCATATGTTGTGTATTCACTATTTACACTTGAACATAGAAGGCAAAACTCTTATTCTTTTGCAATACATGCTCAACTTGGTTTGAAGACACATGTGAGCAAGTCAACAGTTAAGGAAACTAAATACTGCAAGAAAAACAAAATCCTACAATTCACAATCTTTACTAGCAGCCTCTTATTTGTCTGATTAGCAATGACTTCATTGAACACAGCTCCATTATGAAAATAGAGAAGGTAGCATGACAAGAGTTTCCAACTATGACTCATGGTGGCTGACGTTGCCAACATCAGAGAAATCTAATATGGACTCTCTCCAACCTTCCGAGACAAAGATAACTATAAAAGCAATGCAGATCCAAATGGCAAGCAAAGATGATAAGAAGGTCTACATGAGTATTAAATGAGAAATATGGGGCCTGTTACAAAAGCCCTTGCAAAACACATATCCATAAAACAAACTTTTGAAAGAGCCTGAGGATACAGCAATTTGAGAACTGCACAGAGTAGAAAATTCAATTAATGGCATAAAAGACGTCAAGAACATTTTTGGCAAAAATTAAAGTCAACATTTCCCCAAAGCACTAAATTATGGCAGCAAGCCATAAGAAGAAGAAGATGCTCAGACATAAAATCAGTGACACAAGTAACTATGGCAAGATGAATCTTCTTCAGAAGTGTATGGTAACAAGAAACCAGGTCTGGCCAAGTGAAAGTCAGCTATTTACTGTCCACAAAGGTGCACATAAGGATCCTAGGTGCTCAGAGAAGCTGGTCATCTGGTTTAAGTGCTGAAAATGAATGATAGATTCTTGCGTGCATGCAATCATCCAGATAGAAATCCAGTTATTCCAAATGAAACCTCACCTCTACTTCATGGTAAAATGTATGCTTTGCTTTTCCACGCTAGACTTTGAGAAATGTGTAGAGATCTAGCTGTGTGTTGCCCAATACTACATGATGAGCAGAGCCATAAGCTATTTCTCTGTTATGTACGAATTAAAATAATATTGAGAAAGGAGTCCGAACAAGATTATTTTTCTTGATCTATATGCTATTCAGTTGCTGTGGCTATATCCTATAATATAAATAATTTTATACAGTACAATGATCTCCAAAGAGCAGCAATATTGAAAAAAATTCAATATTCAGTGTGTTTTAAAATACACAAGTGTATTTTAGAAGTATTTTAAAGGAAGTAATCACTAGCTAAATCTCAATTACCTCACATTCCATCCGCAGTAGTGCACCAAGTAAAGGACTTCTCCACCTTCAATATCAGAATCTTTAATACTAGCTTCATACATTTTTTGATTTTTCCCTCGTCCATACCGCACTTGGACTTTCATGCCTGGTGGATAACACTCAAATTCTTCTTCTTCCTCATTGTTGTCATTGTTGTCATCTTCCTCTTCTTCCTCCTCCTCTTCTGCTTCTTCTTCATCTTCTTCTTCCTCCTTAATGGTGCCATTGCTTGAAAGGTTTAAAAAATGTCAGTTAATAAAAAGATTGGGGAAAATGTTCTGTGCCAAATGGCGTATATTGATTAATACTGCGGATGCATAGAGGGTGAAGAACAGCAGGCTCCATATATATATGTAAATATATATGAAATCCCTTACAAGATGAGAATTTTTAATTTATATTGTCAACTGACAAGAATATAGACAAGAATATAGCAATCAGAATAGTGACAGAAAGAATCTTTAAAACTTATAGAAGATTTTTAATGGGGAAAAAAACATTTACCACCATCTATGAAGATTAAAGATGCAGTCATAAGCCAAGATGCTACTGAAGCTGTCTATCCCTAGCTGAGACTCTTCCACCCGCATCTTGGGCCCATATTTCTCCGTCTCTCCCTACAGAATGTATTTGAATTTTTCACTTTGTGCTTCATACATAACTAGTTTTCAGAACACAGAATCCTGGAGTTGTAGAGTTGGAAGGGACCACAAAGGTAATCTAATCCAACCCCTTGCAATGCAGAAATCTTTTGCCTAATATGGGGCTTGAACCCATGACCCTGAGATTAAGAGTCCCATGCTCTACTAACTGAGCTACAGTATATATAGTATACACTGATGACTTTTTTTGTTTTGGCACATAACATTAATTGGCAAATGACTGCTTTAAAAGCACAGGTATGCTTTAGTTGCTAAGGCCTCAATTAAAAAAATTGTGCAATTAATTGTGCACACTGAAAGCAGTAGCAACCCAAGCCTCATGATTAAATCTCTTTTGACATTGGGAGGAATTTCAAAAGCAGCTTGTGAAGAAGGAGGTGGGTGTGTATCTATTTAAAATCTCAATGGGCACACCCACACCCTTGGGCATGTATAAAATAGCTCTTTGGATCCTGGTCATGACACAGAAAGTAGTGGTCTAAGTTTTCAAAATTAAAAACTCAACCCAACATTTATTAATTTTAAATTACAGATTTTTTTCAGGTCCTCTCCCTAGAAGTCATGGGCAGGAAGTATGGCACATTTCCCACTGAATTTAATCATGACTTTTGAAGAGGCAAGCATCCAAAATTGAGGGCTATTTTTCACAAGCCTTGACAAAAATCCAAAGAGGGACAAGTTGGATGAGAGAGAACCACATGCGCAGCTGAAGCTTTCCCTAGCTGTTTTTGCCATAGCAGTTTCTGCTGCTGAAGAACCAAGCCTTTGTTGAGTATAAAAAGCAGTTTTTCTCATACCCAGCGGGAAGTGCTGAGACCAGAACAGATAGTTTAAGTTATGCATGTTTTCTCTCCTATGTTACACACATCCATTCTAATTTGTCTCCAATAATAAACTGGATTTGGCAATGTGCTTACTTCATTATGCTTAATAAGTAAGCACTTCCTAGAGAAAATCTCAAAGCCATAGTAAAATGTTTTTGAACAAGTTACAGCTAGAGAAAGAGGCTTTGCATGAAATTTTTAATCTAAACTTTATTTTTTAGTATTTCATATAGAAAAAGCCCTTTCTCATATAAATGAATGTAATATGGTTTCTCTCGCAGTGTTCCAAGGATACAAATTTCATTGTAATTCAGATGCTTTTCCCACGTAAAAAGGAATCAATCTCCCAGAAAGACCAAACTAAACCTTAATTTGCCCACGTGTCTTCAACAGTAATATCAATGAAACAACTGTAGGGATTTTGAACTCAACAAGCATGTTCTCCCCCATTTACCAGTAAATTGCTGTTTGCCATACAATAGTCTCTCTCCCCCCCCCCCCCCCGCAATGCAGCATATTCAGCCACACCTTTTCAAAGAATTGGAAGGGACCCTGAGAAATGATCATCTCAAAATGTATTGATTTTGTTATGCAGCACAAGGGGTGGGAGCATAAAGCCATTCTGTAATTTAAAAAACAAACAAAAAAGCACTATTGGGTGTGCGGGGTTAGTAACTGATAGTTTCTTATCTAATAGGTATCTAGGAACACTTGCATAGATTTCAGCATTTCTCTCTCATCTTTCTAACATCAATTTTACACCATCAGAGCTTTCAATTCTTTTTTTTAAAAAAACAAATCTATTAAATATTAGGCAGAACACTAATAATAAGTTCCTGTTAAACAGAAAATTCTATTTTTTAATATTATGTGCATTTTTTGTATTAAGTTATTATGAAATCTTAATTATATAAATCGGGAAAAGGCAAAACACAGCCAATGGCGCCCTTCAGTTCTCACTCTTTTGCTTTTAAAGTGAGTATCTAACCTTCAATGTAGCAAAAAAAATAAATTTAAAAGCTTGAAAAAATTATGGAAGTGTGAAAATCTCAGCAAATTAAATAATCCTCAAATCCTAAGAGCAAGTTGTAACATCTTCTGGAACAAAATACCAGGATGCATAAGAAAGTTAAAACAGAGATCATTATATATGGGGTTAAAACAGGGATCATATATATATGGGGTGAAGAGTGATTTGCAATCACAGATGGAAGATACAAAGATGCAACCAATGTCAAGAATATTCATGTCAGGGAACAGCAGAACTGTCAAGAATACATGCCTCCAAGTTTTTCAATAGATTTTTAAAAATAGATCTGTACTATGAAGACCATAGCATTCTAGTCCCAGATTGAAAATCTTGCCATACAGAAAAGAAGCAAAGCACTGAATACCATGAAGCAGGAGTCCCGAGGGAAAATGTTGCCAGGATAGGCCAGGATGCCTTCTAGAAACCTTACTTTACATATCTGCATACAGACAGAAGCTAGATTTCTTGTATTCCAGTCTTTGGTAAACCTAATATAAAAAGCATTTGCATAGCAGATGATGATGCCTATAAGCTTTTAAATAGGATTTTAAAAACTCCAGTAAAGTGAAGATTTTGGCTAAATGGTAGTGTTGCAAAGCAGGCAACTGAAAGGTCAGTTCATTAGAACGATGGATCCCAAAGTACATCAATAAGATAACACAGTAAGATGATGATGCAAGCAGTTCCCATATGTAAGCTGCCTCAAGCAGTTCAAGTAAAAACTGTCCCAAAGAACAAGAGCTTCAACCTTCAGAAAGGGAAAGGGAAAGAAACCAGCCAGCAACAACAGAAGACAGCAACTACATTAAAAAAGTTTATAGGGAACAGACATACTTGATAATCATCAAAGTAAATACAACTGTTAAAAGACCAGCCTGAATATTAGTTAGTGTATAAAGGATTTACTATAACAATGCAGTAATCGTTCTGATTATATTTGAAAGAGGAAAAATATTATTTGCCCCTGGAGTCTGCTTAGAGTAAATCCCTCTTCCAAATTTCAAACTACTCTGTTACTTCTACATTAGTGGCCATTTTGCATAGTATGCAACATTTACTCTGATAATTGCTCTCTTGAGAAACATCTTTTGCAAATCTCCAGAAACACAATCTAAGGAACACTTCACTCCTATATAATCAATGATGGAATTCAACTGAAATAAGTATATCAAGTAGTACTTTGATATGCCTAACTAACTTGTATCCCCCCCCCCCGCCAAAAAAAAAATCCATTGTGAGAATAGCACAGTATCCTGTGAAGTTTCCTCATTTCAAATCAAGTACACTCAACAACAGTATCTGATAGAAATCAATGAGGCTCGATCAGCGTAAGTCATCATTTTCTATTGCCCCTTATGATACTCATCTTAGTGGTCCTATAAATGTGACTGTACAAAATGATTAACCAATGGTGTCCTTTGAGTGAACGGCACAGGCTTCTACTTGCACAATGGGATTTCCCTTTCCCCTCTTCACCAATTCAGTCCACCCCATGCCCCCCAAATCTGCTCTAACATTTGGGGGGGAGGCTGCAGAGGGAAGGAAAGGAAGGGCAATTCCCATCATGGAAGATGAAGTCCACTTTGCTCTTTGCATTTCTAGGGAAAGCAAGTTAAATTTTCAGAAAAGAAAATTTTCACTATGCAGGCATCCCGACATACATGCACGACCACATATATGCATGACGCCAGGAAATAAATAAAAAATTCAATTCACAAGGCTTGTGAGGAGAGCCTCACCAGAGCTGGAAGAGGCACAATTGGGCTTTGTTTAGGCTGCTCAGCCTCCCCCCACCCCAGAGCTTCAATTCTAGTTGTGGATATTTTTGGATACAGTATTTTTTTGGTCTGGATTGGAGACAAAGCTTCAGGTAAGATATTTAGAGAGTGCTCCCTGCACTTTTCGCTTGTGAGTGCGAGGGCCTGGAACATAACTCCCATGTAAGTGGGCAGATGCCATATATTTGTTTAAGTTGCACATTTTCTGCTTGTTTTCCCTAGGTTTTATATCTCAGGTGGGGACCTCAGGCCCAGCATCTGAATGTAACCCTCCTCGCCTCTCTGTCTGGTCCTTGGGACTTGGCCCAGGGCGCACACCCTTGCCAGCCCTACTTCATAGGTGCTTTTGCCTTGCTGGAATGTGTCCATGAACTCATAGAATCACATAATTGTATATTGTTCCATTGTCGAACAGCTCTTGCTGTCAGTAATTTCTTCCTGTTGTTTAGTCGGAATCTCCTTTCTTGTAACTTGAATGCACTGGTACAGGTCCTAGCCTCCAGAGCAGGAGAAAGCAAGATTGCTCCAGCCTCCATGTGACAGCCCTTTAGATATTTGAAGATGGCTATCACATCCCCTCTCAGTCTCCTCTTATCCAGGTTCTTCATAAGACCCTTATCACGTGTACTTTTGGCAAGCCAGGTACCCCCAATTTTATATTTGTACAGCTGGTTCTTGCTGCCTAAGTGCAGAACCTGACATTTGTCCCTATTGAAATTCATTTTGTTAGTTTGGGCCCAGTTCCGCAATCTGTTAAGCTCATCTTGAATCCCAATTCTGTTATTCAGTGGCATTGGCTATCCCTCCCAGTTTGGTGTCATCTCCAGATTTGATGAGCACCTTCATGCAAATTACAATGGGCCCAGGACAAAACCTTGAGGCACCCCACTTGTCACTTTTTTTCAGGATGATGAGGAACTGTTATCACAGTTTCACAGGCTAGCCAAATAGCATTTGGAAGTTTTCTGCATTTTAAAATATATTCCATGAAAAGTAAGAGAGAGGCAACGTCTGCACAGCTACACAAGTTCCGTCAGTATTTTGGATTATCCTCAAAAGGTGGTAGTGGTGTCAGATTGTGGCAATTTTGACTTTGCAACAATTAACTAATTTCCTGATGGAAGCACACCATAACTAATCTCAAAGACTATGAAAAGAAGCATAGCTATATTGCTTAATTTATTAATTATCATTATTATTACACATTCCATAGATTTTAATCACTGATTCACAAAGTCATATCTATCATTAGCTTTAGCAGACTGCCACCCCCACGCCCCATAACTTGTAAATCTGTGTCCAAGCATTACTATATCATGAGTCACAGAAGCAAGACACAAATATAGCGAAGCATAAGAAATCTGTTCTCTAGAAAAAAGATGACACCCATCACTATTGCAACTCACAATTGTAATTGTCCCAGACAAAACACTAATAAACTTATAGACTAAAGAACCAGGGTCTGAGGAATCAGAGCTTTTGAAATGTTAGAATTTATATATTAGACAAAAGCGGCAAAATGTGCAAAACACAAGTACTGGATACATGATCTACACATTATTTTAATCCCATTTGTAATAACCACATAAATTAAGGTATGTTCTAGGAAGAGCAAAGACAACAGAACAACTTATACAAAAGCCTCTTTTTGTATCCCAATATGCTAAAATGCTCTTCATTTCAATTAAATCCAAACAGCCGTGGTTCTCTTTACTACCTTATACCACAATAGCTGTTTTATTTCAATGAAGCTATTTAGCTAAAAGTTGCTAACCTCAGGATTAGTGGGGGGTTTTAAAAACAAAACAAAACTATACTTCCATAAGGTTTTGATGAAAGTAGAACCACACAAAAGACTCAAGTGTCTGATCTATGCATTTTAACAGTATGGTCATTACAGACCGCAGATACAATCTTTGTATGTAGTTGTACCCAAGATTCTTCAATTACATGTGTAACTTGCAAGAAATCAGATAACAGTGTTTGCAGATATGAAAGGGTATACAAAGCTGAGGGTTGTCTTGATAAGTATTTTTATATGTGGGACTAAACATACCACTGCAATCCTGACTGAAAGCCACTACAGAATTGAGGCAATGCAATGGCTAGTATGCTCTTCTAACAAACAAACAAAAGTGGGGGGGGGGGGGAGTGGCCAATAGCACAAGACTGCATATTCTAAGGCAAATCACTAGTGAAACTGAATTGCTAAAGATTATCAAGAGTAGAAATAAAAGAAAGAAAGAAAGAAAGAAAGAAAGAAAGAAAGAAAGAAAGAAAGCTCTCCCATGTAGCAAAATATATGTTCAAATACAGTAACTGATATACAAAACTTACATAGCAAAGTGCTCTAGCAAAGTGTTCCTAAGCCCCAAATCAAGATACTAACAACCAAAGTTTTAATCACATGATTAACATATACTAGATATACAGTGATATTATACTTGTTTGTCAAATCAAGATGCGTATCTGAGATAAAGATGACTAGAAATGTACATTTTGAAAAACAACAGCTTATACTTCACAAAAACACAACAGGGGCCACATCAGGCCACGGCTTATAGAACCCCGACATAGCAGAACCAAGTACTAATATTAGTAGTAGTAAACAGGAATGTGAGTGCTACTTTTTATGAGACAATACAGTGCACAGTTACATTTGCATCTTCTGTAAAAACATGTATACAAGGAGGCACATGGTTACTTATCTAAGCCTAGAGCATGTGCAAGAAAAGAGCAAGCATATTCCTCCGTTCATTGCTACAAAGATCTTACAAACAGCTCCACAAGAAATACTCTTCCCTCACAATGCTTCCCTTCAGTGACTTTCCAGACTAGCTCCTTTTTACATTATTTCGCCACATTCCTCACAGGTCCTCGTAATAAGCAGCCCCCAACACCAGAGCACAGAAATCATGTAATGCACTGAACTGGTAACAGCAGGCACAATTCTCACTGTAGTCAAATATACAAACTTAAGATAGGTACAAACTACAAGTGTAAAAGTGAGAATTGTAAATTAACTCATTAGTCCCACTAATAATGTTTGAAACCTGAACTGGAAAAAGCTATACTTTCAAAAAAAAAAAGTGCCTGAAAGATTAATTCACAATAAAGAAATCCACACGTTTCAATATCAATAAGCAGTGAACTCTACAGTATACCAAAATATGAGAACACAATGGGCCAATTCCAACATACCATACATGTAAATCTGCATTTCAAAAAAAGGGAAGCATTATTTTTTTATATACATAAAAATGATCAGTTGGTTACCATTTTGCCTGAAAGGCACCACAACTTTATGCATGTCTGAGGGCCAACTACTCAGATAGGCTATTGACTTGAATCTAGTCACATGCATGACACGCTGATAATAGATACTCCTATATTTATTTCAGAAGCAGAATGGCAATAAAATAATTTCCTTCAGATGTTCAACATAGTTGTCAAACCATAGCAGCAAAATTAGGGAAGTCTTGGCAGATCAATAGAATTACCAGTACTTGATCAGGTGCTTCAACCAAGTAGCGGTACCATCAGTTCTAATGATGTTGCTGCCTTCCATTAGAATAAATTTATGGAGTGCTGATCTATATTCAGCTGATTTCTGGATAAGAAATCGTCTCTTTTCTTTTGGTGGCCCACCAGAGGAGCCAAATTTTTAAAAACTCCAACCTAGAACTCTGTGTTTCTCAGACAGTTGGCTAGTGTCAAAAATTCCTTGCATGTTGAGTTAAGACTGGGAAAAGTGGGAATTGGAAGGAAGCTCTCCCTCCTCTGAGGGGGAAGGGTAAAGGGAGGTGTTAAAGGTGAGATTACAGGTTAATATTTTTATAAGATAGGAATAGAAAGTAAGAGAATGAGAGGAAAACTGTTGTAGGAGGAAGAAATTAATGCAAAAGGATTAAGGAGGAAGAAACACAGTTGGCTGGGGTGTGTGTGAATAAGGTACAAGTTGAGTGTGAAAGGAAAATGGGAGCAGATAAGTAACTGTGGTAAGATGAGACAGTAAAAATACTTTAGAGGCAATGTGGGAGTGTGAAGGGGGAAATATAAAAGAAAAAGCCTTCTCCACTTAAAGAGCCTCCGAAGAAGCAAATTCTGCCAAAAATAGGGAGGCTGAATTACAATACCCACAGAGCAAATGTATGTACTTAACCTGAGGAAAACTGAGCTATGGAACTCCTTGCCACAAGGAAAATGCTGTGACAAAGAAGTCAGCAATTTCCAAAAATGGATTTGATATCAGTAGAAAATGATATCAGCAACTGTCAGCTGATTATGCCAAACTCTGTTTCCATCTGTCACCGTTTTGTGACTGGCTCTGCCACTGCACCGTTTTGTGACTCGCGGGCCTCAGGAAATTTAAATGAGCCTCATGGGCAGAAAGTTTGAGAACCCCTACTGTAACTTTTTTTTTTGCCCACAATTTATTGTTTAGCTTTCCCGACACCTTTATCTTTTACATTATCCTACACAATTCTTCTAGCTTTCAATCCTACTCCACTCGTATCTTTCAGTATTGAAGTCCATCTGCCCATGATTACCAGTGTGGAGAGTGCTGCTGTAAACCGGCCCTGCTTGCAGGCCTACCATGGGTATCTGGATGACCACTGTGAGAACAGAATGCTGGACTAGAGGGGCCTACGGCTGCTTCCCCATCACTCTTAATTATCTTTTTATCAGAAGACAGCAGATGATTTCTCTTACACCACCTCTACAGTATTCAGAATAATGAAGCAATTTAACTGGACATCTCCGACAAAAAGAAGCACCAAAATAAGATGGTATTTATTGAGCTTTTTGACATAAAGGCTGCATTCCTAAACAAGTTGACAAAATTAAGTCTCAATGAATTCAGTAAGACTTACTCTGAGATAAATGAGGCTAGGATTACAGCCTAAGTCATCTAGTTCCTCTTAAATTCTAGTTCCTCTTTGATCTTTTAGAGATCAAAGGCAACTCTGATTTGAAGCCCAGTATTGCTCCCCTCATATATAGGTTTTAGATGAAAATAAAAGAACCTTACTTTTTCTCCCTCTCTTCCGTTTCAAGACTGGTATTCTGATTTTCCAAGTCCTTACTCTTCTCATCCTCTTTATGTTCCACATTGGCTTCATCTGTTTTCAGTATTCTTAATTCCTTTTCCTGGTCAGTGTGTGATTCCTGAAAACCTTTTTTGCTTCCCTGGGAGAAATAAAAACATTCATATAGCTCACAATATTTTTTTTTTAAAAAAACTGTTAGTTTTCAATTAGGAAGAATCTGCACCAGGCATTTTCTCTATTGGTATCTATACTGGATTTGAATTGATTTTATGTATGTGCTGATGTTGTTTTAAACTCTCTGTCTGTCTGTCTGTCTGTCTCTCTCTCTCTGTGTGTGTGTGTAAACTTTTTAAAAATTGTTTTTATATATGCAATTGTTTAACTGTTTTTATATATGTTGCTGTTTTATATATGTTTTACTATATTGTAAATCACTTTCATGAAACAATAACACATCTCTAAGGAAGTACTGCTGCAATGCACATTGGATCATGCATGCTGTCCCTTGATCCATGTCCAGGTTGCTGAAACAGGACCATTGGTTTTACCTGTGAAGGGTATTTTTTAGTGAAAGGATGTTCTTAGGTAGAATGAGAGCTCCCTCAAGCACTTGCAAGCACGACTGCAGCTAAACTAGAGATTTTCCCTCTCAGCTGGCCAGCCCCCAAGCTGCAACAACCTGCACTCAACACACTAATAAGAAAACATACCAACAACATGTAGCAACAACAACACACATTGAGCAGCCCCCTGCCCTGACGCTCACGGCAATCCAGAAAGAGACTCAATCAGATAAGAACAAACCAAATAGTGAATGGTAGGGTAAGGCTATGAAAACATCTTTTCACTCAAAGAAAAGGACACTCTTCAAGTGTCCAAGTTGCCCAAAATAAGGTGGGTCTTGGCTGCCTATATCCCTGGAAACACATGGTGAAGCACGTGCCTCTCAAAAGTGCCCCTGCAGAGATGTAAGTATCAATATGGTAATGTCTTGCAAAGGAACGAGGGCTCACCCAGGCCAGAACATAGCACAGGGCATTTAAAGATAATGCTGCAGTCTCATATATGCACTAAAGTAAAAGGTAAAGGATGTCTGGACTGTTAAGTCCAGTCAAAGGCAACTATGGGGTTGCAGCGCTCATCTCGCTTTCAGGCCAAGGGAGCCGGCATTTGTCCACAGACAGCTTTCTGGGTATATGGCCAGCATGACTAAACCGCTTCTGGCGCAACAGAACACTGTGACAGAAACCAGAGCGCACAGAAATACCATTTACCTTCCTGCCACAGCAGTACCTATTTATCTACTTGCACTGGCATGCTTTTGAACTGCTAGGTTGGCAGGAGCTGGGACAGAGCAACAGGAGCTCACCCCGTCGCGTGGATTCAAACCACCGAACTTCTGATCAGCAAGACCAAGAGGCTCAGTGGTTTAGACCACAGCGCCACCCACATCATGTATGCACTATTCATTGGTATGACCCTAATACTCCATGACTTAGGGCACCTCTTTCTTTTGATATGTTTGCATATCTGAAAAATGAGTAATATTTTTTTTCACAGATAATGCCACCTCAAATGCCAAAAAGAATGCTATTCAGAGGAAGTTTTCAGAGGGTTCTGAGGTACACCCACTCTTTACACAGAGCTTCCTTATCACAATCAATCTGAAAAGAGTGGGAAACTGAACCAGACATCCTCGGGTGGCCCACCTTATGCATGAGTGCTTTAGCAGTATTAAATAAAAAAAAAAGCTACAGAGCTGCTGGGTGAAAACTGTGGAAAAAAGTTGGAGTTCTGGCGGGGAGGAAATATCCCCTCCATTGACCAAAAAACAAAATTGGGACCCCAGGGCTGGAGGGGAGTTCACTTTAAACCAGGGACAAGCAACAGGGGAGGAGGTGAAGGGGAGATACAGAGCAGAAAGAGTGGAAAGTGGTAAGGCACATAAGAAGCCAAAAACTCACACACAATCAAGCACTGTACATCAAGATAAAAACTCACGGGACTCCCTAAGAGAGAAACGGCATAATCAATGCAACCTTCCCCCAAATAAGTACAGAAACACCAACAACAAATGATAAGCAACAATGTCATAAAGATAAGCTCCGAAAACTGTAGACAAAACACAACTCTGAGCAAAGCTGAATGGAGAATGTGAGATCCAACCTCACAACGTAAAAGCATTAAAAGCTGCTGGGAGCTGAAGAGCAGAAATCTCTAATCTAGCTGTGCTAGAGGGAGCTCTCATCCCACCTTACAACATCTCTGCTCAAAGGGAAAAGGAACATAAATATCATAGAAACATTGTTCACCCGTAGCTTTCCAGATATTTTTGACCAGGAGAACATCAGGAACATAGAGTTCTGATTTTCCACATGCTGCAAATTATAGCTACAAGGAAACTGTAAGGTCATGTGTATGTAAGGAACCTTCAAACTGTGTTATCAGTTTCGTAGCTCGAGACTTCCTAGCATAACGGAGCTTAGCAAAAGGAGGAGCAAAGGGACTGGGTGTGAGGACAAAAGTCTGGTTTGTATCTTGGGACACAATCTCCAAATGTGGCCTAGATATAGCAGACACAACAGTGTTTGATTTCTGCCTAAACAGAGTTTTTAGGGCCTTCTTTTGAACTCTGCAAGACACCCACAAAAGTATTTCTTCTGTCAAAGTGAATCTGGACTGCAACAGGTTCTTATTAGCTCTGAAAATGATATTAATACTTTGAGAAATGTAGCAAGACTAGCAAACAGTATATTAATGCTAGAATAAAATGCATTGCTTTATAGGCACAATATCCACTCAAATGATATTTCAGCTTACTTTAACAGAAAACAATGATATATTTTACAAAATCTACAAAAGATAATGGAACAGCTCTTACCAAGGAGGACGCATCATTTTCTTTTCTTTCACTCTCATTCTCAGCTTGTGTGTCTTGTTTCCTCGTTACTTCATCATCTCTTTCTTCAGTTTCCACCTTTATTTCTTTTATATTTTGCTCAGTTTCTTCATGCTTCTTCATATCTTTTTCAAGGTCCTTACAGGGTTGGCTCGCTATTTTCTCTGGTAATGCCATTTTAAATTCAACATTAGCTGATGTGCAGTACTCTTCAAAGCCATAGAGGTATCTAAAAGATAGCAATAACATAAAGATTAGTTAACCATAGTTTGGTTTACGAGACAACTACACTTTTAAGGATGTAAATTAATTTGCTAAAGAATGGTTTAAGATTGCTTTGTTTTTTAAAAGAAACCAACAACATGGTACCAGCTCAAAATTGTGTTGTTGTTGTTTTAACTGCCCCAAATGTCAACTTGTTTTTGAAAGAAATACCTGAAAGAAAGTCATGTTGAGTCTGGTTAGTCTAGCAACATGGAAGCTCAGGAATAAAATTTAATAACCTTCCAAACAAATTTGAAAGAGGGCTTACGGTTAGCTGCCAGAACAGCAGACTTGATTTGGGTAGTTACTACTACACATGGCACGATACAGCGAAAATAGATAAAGACACCTTAATTAGAACTGTATCCTCCTATTTGGGAGTAAACCCCGTTGATGTGACTTATTTCTGAATGAATACACACAAGTACAGTATTAGGATTGCACAGTGAGAGTCCTGGGTTCTTTGCTCTGTGGATGTTTCTGGAAATGCAGGAAGGATATGATTTTTGCAAATCCCGCCTTTCTCCTGAAGCCCCTTATACCACCTCCCATGCTGTTCCAGAGATCGCCCAACCCTTCAGAGCAAGGGTTGCAGACAGAAGGGGGAATTGGTGAAAACTACTTTCCCCATTGTTTTGTTCATGGAAGGCTCCACTGAAACAAAGCTGTTTGTGGCTGAAGAAATAAAACTGAATATAGCCCATTATCCTTTTTTTCATTTAAATGATGACAGCTTTAAAACAGAATACCTATGCAATGTTTACTTTGGCTGAGATGAAGCATTCAACGTTGAGTTGAGGCACACAATTTTATATATACTGTACAGATCTACTTACTTTTTGTATGCACATTTAACATTATATCCAGCAGCGGAGTTCAAGACAGGGATCCCAAGATCCTGATACACTTGCTTCCAGACTGCTCCACTTTCAATCTATAAAGCAGAATGAAAGTTGTTATCCCAATAAAAAGCATTATGTCTATGTTTAAATGAATAATTCTGCACAGGTGTTTAAATAAATAATTTATTCTGAACTTTAAAGGTCTAAAATAGCATACACAAAAATTAGACACCCATACTTTAAGAGTATTCAAATTCACTTCCATCTCCTGTGCACAGATAATACACATGTATTTTGAAGTAAGTCTGTCTTCTATGGGGTTAACACTCAGATAATTGGGTATATGTAATGACTGCATACTTCATACTAAACTACTATTACAAGCTGCTTTCTTTTTTAACCTAGAAAAGAGTCTTAGCGTTAGAAAAATTAATGCATAAAAAGTCCTTAGTGTGATGTCCACCTCATCATCTGCAAATCTCTTTTCCTAGTGGTTTTGAAGCTGCACTATTAACTTTTCTTCAAAATGCAAAATTATTTCTACTCTGATTAATAGTACTTACATTATCAAATCCTCCAAGCTTATGTACAAGTCTGAATAATTTGAAGAGATTCAAGTTTCTATATCCAAGAACAGGTCGTTTATTAATAGGAGTCCCTGTGAAAGAAAGTATTTTGAAGTGTGGTGTTTTAGCTTGGAAAGGACAACTCATATTGGTGTTAATGCACATAAATCAGTTCAGTGTTTCAATCCCAGACTATACCACATATATATACTGTGCAGCTCAATACTCTGCATATTTACTCGGAGGTAATTCCAATGGGGCTTACTGCAGGGAAATGTGCATACGATTGCAGCTGTGCCTTATCTTCCTAGTTAACAACCATGTAACAGAACTCATATTACAGAGTTTTTCCAAGTAATTGGAAAACCATTATCAAATATGTGTGGGCTCCAAAAGTTTCTAAATGGTATAAAGGGAATAGAGTTCTCTGACATAACTTCTTTGCTTTCTTGTCAAATGCATTCATTCTGCCCTATGATTACCAAAAGGCAGCTGGACAACTGGCATTATGATACAGTTCAAAATCAAAATATAATGAAATACTATTTGCCCTGCAATCATTCTTCTCTTCAGGCCTGCGCAACTTGTAACCCACAAAGTTGAACACACCACACCAGCAACATATGGTAGCCATGAAGGGCTTGATAAACTTCCAGTATTAGCTGCCTGCATAGGATTGCAAAAAATAGAGTCGTGTCAAGCACCTGGCAAGCCACCAAATTTGGCTGGTGAGCTGTGTTTGGTTTTGGTGGGTTAAACGTTATGCAGGCTTGTATGTAATACAGACACACACTGTATAAGTTATTAGTTATTCTGTTGTTTCTTTAGTTGCTGCATGTTTCTTCCATTTAAAAATTGCTATGCTGTTATTATATTTTTACTTTGATATAACCTGTCCAGGGAACACTAATTGGATGTACATGCAACAGGATACATGTTTTAGAAAAAATAAATAAATAACAGGTTTAATATATAAATGAAATATTTTGCTGTACTATACCAGCTAGAATTCCAAAAAGATAGTGCTGATTTTTAAAAGGAACAACTTTCAACTGGCCTATGTGATGTAGTGGTTGAAATAGGGCAGGGGAGCCCTTTTGAACCTTATGGCTGCATTCCCTTCTGGGCAACTTTATGAGGACAAGACTAGAAGCAAAACACTGACAAAATTTTTATCTTTGTACAGTAGGCTAGCTTCTAAACATACGCACAACACCCCTCCTTATCCTCCATCCAAGCGAGGGAGAATGATTATCAGAGTTCAAGGATACATTCCGGCCAGGGAAAAAGCACCATAGGAGGATCTGAAACAAGGCCAGTGTGGCCTGGCAGGGCCCCCAAAGGCTAGAAAGAGAGGCTTGTAGAGTCACATTTGACCAGAGGTTCCTCACACCTGGACTAGGATCTAGGAGACCAGGGTTTAAACCCCAAATGAAGAAGAAGAGGAGGAAGAGTTTGGATTTGATATCCCGCTTTATCACTACCCGAAGGAGTCTCAAAGCGGCTAACATTCTCCTTTCCCTTCCTCCCCCACAACAAATACTCTGTGAGGTGAGTGGGGCTGAGAGACTTCAAAGAAGTGTGACTAGCCCAAGGTCACCCAGCAACTGCATGTGGAGGAGCGGAGATGCGAACCCAGTTCACCAGATTACAAGTCTACCGCTCTTAACCACCACACCACACTGGCTCTCAAATGAGCTTTGAAACTCACTTTATGAAAAGCAACAAGACAAGTTTTCAGGGATGTACTACATTCTCGTAATGTACTATACCCCCTATAGCGTAAAACAAACTATATGATAAATATGATGACATGCTTACCCCTGTCTTCCATGAATTTATAGAGTTGTTGTAAGAAGTTTTCTCTTTCCTCTGGAAAGGGTTCTATTTCTTCCTAATTTAAACAATACGGTAACAAAAGCACATGTTAGAGTGTCCTGTTAATCACCACAGTTTTCTTTTAAAAGTATTGCAGGGAATTACATTTATATTTTAAAAGTTCAGGAACCATTACATAATGCTTTGGTACTTTGGCTTTGAAGGCAAATGTCATTTCTCTGTATCTTACACTAATAACTGTTTTAAGTGTATTTTAATTGCAAAACGTTTAGTTTCACTATGGGGAGCCATCAAAATACAAATAAATGCATATTTATAGCATAATCTTCTGCATGTCTACTCAGAAGAAAATTGAATGGGACTTGCTTCCAAATAAGTGTATATAGGACTGCAGTCTTAAAGTGCCATAATAAAAACATAAAGCAAATTTGAAATAACAAATTAATTTGTTATCTGTTATTTAATTACAGCAGTCAAACTGAAATTCCATTTTCCTCTCCAAGACAAAAATATTTCATTGTGGAGATGGCAACTTTTCCAGAAAGATAAACTAACTCATTTCCACGGATGTTCCACAAATATTTTAGCACCATTTTGAGGGAGGTGGGTTTTTGGGTTGCACTTTTTAAAGTTTTCTTCTTCTTCTTCTTTGTAAACCAACAAAACAACTCCAGTAAAAATTTAGAAGAGCAGATGTTGCTGATGTTACAGTTAATCATTTATGTTAGAAGCGGGATTTAGCAAAACACAAAGTTAATATTAAGGAGGTTTCTTAGCCATTCAATGCATGCCTTTGCAGGGTTTGCAGACCATGGTGTGTGTGACTGACTTTCCCCCTACTTGTGTATGCTGCTAGTTCAATGTCTTATCCCTAAAGGCTATGGTATCAGCAGAACATTCTTTTTTTTTTACAAACCCAAATAAGATATAATGTCCCTTCTTTATTCCAGTCAAGCACGCTCATTACCACAATTATTTTGCCTATTTCTTGAACTTAAATAAAATTGCAACATATAGGTCTTTATTCCCTGTTGCTAGTTTTTTTACCCCTTTGCAGAAGTTCACGCTGATCACACACTAGTTTTCCTTGTTGCATAAAGAAAACGTGTTTTGTAGACTAATCAGGCTTCACAAATATGGACAATATACAAAGAAGAATTATGCTAAAGACAATGTAATAAAAGAGTTGATACTGTCTGTGCCACTACTGTAATTCAACAATCAATATAATCCAAATGGGAAATATTCCATGGCTCATCCAAATTACAGTGCTGTACTTGCCTCTTCTTCACTGCTGTTATCTTCCTTTTCTTTTTCATCTTCCTCCTCCTCTTCTGCTTCGCTACTGGAGCTTTCCTCTTTCAACTCAGTCTTCCAGTTACTGGGAACGGTTTTGTTTTTACGGAATTCTAAGGCGTGATCAAAAGCTGTAAATTGAATGAAACTTATTAGCACTGAATGTCTTGTTTGCTCCTGCATGTAAAAAAAAAATAGGCCAGTTTGGTAAAACACAAAAATAAGAGAAATGGGGCTTGTTCAAGTTTTCTCCTTGGGAACGTACTAGTGCAGGCCATATGCCTTTTCCTGTCTGCAGCCTGGGTGTGGCTATTGATCTGGTCTTGCAAATGAATGCTCTGTGGGTCATATAACTAATTCTGGTGGGATCTGGCCACTGTTCTTATGATGTGCTACCTCCGCCCCTGTTAAGCCTTAAATGGCTTGGGATCAGGGTATATGAAAAACCACAAATTCCTATCAAAACATGTCCGAGTATTAGGATCAGATGCCCTGTTCACAGTGTCCCATCTCCTGAAGCATGGTGGGTGGCAGTGAAGGACAGAACCTTTTCAGTTGTGGCACTTCATTTATGAAACTCACTCCTTGTCCATTAGCCTAGCAAATTCTGATAGCTTTCAGTTGCCAGCTACAGATACTACAGTTTGCACAGGGTTGTTTTTTCTTTTTAAAGTGAGGTATCACTCAGCTGATTTATTCTGGCTGTTTTAAAGCTATTTAACATGGTATTTAATGATGCTTGTCTTGTATGGTGTTGGTTTTTGTTCTTCTTAGTTCAATTACATTATTAGCACTCTCAGAAATTATAACTGAGAGGCAATGTGTACATATTTCAAATACATTAAAATAATAAAAGTAATTAAACTTCAGCTGATCCCTATTTAACCCCTTCCCTGATATTACAATCTGGGGTTTGTTTCTTTTCTTTTTTTAAGATCCCAGCTGGGCTCAGAAGGTGTCTGCAGGATTCAGCTCCTGGCTGTCCCTATAGCAAGAGCCAGAGACGGCCTGTATGGTTATAATGTGAAGGAGCTGTGTGGGAGAGATGTAATGGAGCCAGACAGGACCAGCATATCAGGTGGCTGCTGACTGGAGAACAGCTGCCAGTCTGAAATTTCATGCTTTTTGTTGTTGTTCTTGAGCTGCATTGCAGGCTGGAATAGAGGACCGCTAAGTGTTCACAGAGGTGGGCAACCTGTGGCACTCCAGATGGTGCTGGGCTACTACAACCATCATCCCTGTCCACTGACCATAATGGCTGGGGCCGATGGGAGTTGGAGTCCAGTAACATCTGAAGGGCTACAGTTTCCCTACCCCTCCTGTACAGGAGCTTTGGGAAAGCACAGGTGAAATATACATTGATTTTTCCTTTCTTTCTGTGAATGCCCAAGGGATGAATGTATGTAGTGTAAATTGGCTGAAGAGGAACGGATTTGGGAAGTCACCTAATTAAAGGGAAATTAAAGTGGGAAGTTTGGAGGTGAACTTACTTGGTTCACCTCAGGGGACACCAGCCTGGAGCCTGTGCGTGCCATGGCGCCCACAAGAATCTTCCATTTGTGTTCCCATGCAGGGGCCCCAGACTGAACTGTCTTTACTTCTTTTTAAGCAAGTATCTAGCCCTGCTAGAAACATAGTTATGAAGCAAAATAGGGAGGAACACTCTTCTAATGAATTTCTGTAAAATGAGCAAGCCTGGCTCTCCCACTTGGTCAAGTGTTTTTAGTCAATGTGATTGATACCAGCCAGTAGGGATCCTGGGGGTCCTAAAGAGCTGTTGCTTCCACTCCCCTTTAATGCACTTTTCCAGCCTCCGTCTCATTTTCTATGCAGAAATTTGACAGGTTAAGCACTCTCTCTAATTTTGCGTGAAGCCATGCTCCCCGTCAGCCATTTTGTGCTTTGCTCACATCTTACGACAGAACCCTTTCAAAATTCAAAATGTGTTCCTTGGTCCAAAAAGAAAAGCAACTCCTGCTCTTCCTTATACTTAGATTCTGGTTTTGGGTAAGTCACCCATCTCAGCTTCAGTCATTCACCTTCTTTAAAATGGTTTTTGCAGCAACAAATGTGAGATCAAAGAAGTGGTCTGGTGTTTAAGACTTAGTTTATGCTTGATTCTTTATTTGAAGCCTTGGGCAAATCACTCATCTCCATTTCGTCTAGCATTCTTGTTGCCAACATTGGTCAGTCAAATACCAGTGCAAAACTTATAAGCTGGTCATGAAAAGAACAAATTCCCCTGCTGTTTGTCCCCAGCATCCAGTATTCACTGAGTGTACTCAGTGAGTATACATTTCAGAAGTATACTACCTGAGAACATGAAGGTTCCATTTAGCTATCATGGCTAATAAGATGAGCTTTCTAGGGTAGAACAGGAAAGAGCAACTTTGAGTGGGCTGAACTGCAGGAAAGTATGGTAGGAATTGTTTAGCAGTTGGTGGGACATGTAGCACCCTCATGTTTTGATGGCACAGCTGCCTCTCATAGTGTGTGCCAGATTTCTAGCCAAATTCAGAAGAAAAATGCTATCTTTTCTTCATTCTATATTGTCTTTACCTTGCTTTAATGCAGCATCAGGCTTTGGTGAAGAGTCACTAATTTCTCGAACATCTTTCCTTGGTACGGAAGAGCTAATAATAATAATAATAATAATAATAATAATACAGTATTAAAAAACTTTTAAAACAAAATTTTTAAAACACTTTAAATAACAAATCATTCTTTCCATCCATGGATTAAACATACCATCCTCATATTTTTTTAAAAAAAACAAAGTCCACAACCATTATAATTAATATAAACCTTGTCTGCTGTTATTATGTTCATTTAGCAAGAGTATCAAGAATGTACTTATCCATGGGTCCATTACCAGAGCAGATTTAATTCTGTGCAAGAACTTTCAATCCAAGCTTTCTGTGAGCGGAAAGCAGTGGGAACAGACTATTGTATCCATGGCAGCTGCTTAACAGTACAATCCTTACAAAAACCCTGCCTTCTTGTGTCAGGCAAGAAGACAAACGGGAGATGGGTGAGTAGTTCACACCTCTCAAAAAATGGCTCCTCAGTCCTGCCTTCCAGAGGCAGAACCTAACCCACCTAGGAATGTCTGCCTCTCAGTGAGGGGAGAAAAATGACTTTATAAAAGGAGACAAGAATAACATTTCCTATTTGCAACTTTCTTAAAGAAAAGAAATTATTCTCAAGTGAAAAAGTGGCATGAATCAGATCAGAAATGGGCCTGCCATTTACACTATTTTGAAGCCAGCTGAAATAATATTGTGTTACTGTGATTTACACTGATACACGGGCATGTTAACCAAATCAAGAACAGACTATTTAGAAATTGTCCATCACAAAAACAAACTTTGACATATAGAACAAGTACTGTATGTAAAGCGGCCACCCTTCGACTTATACAGCTGCACAAAATTGCAACCTGATTCCTAACACATATGCTAGGCACTCTATGTAAGTGACATGAGTGGGGTGGAAGGTAGAATGAACAGTTGGTTTGTGCTTCCTGTCCCTCCCTTTTACTGGCATTTAAAAATAAAGCCCTATATATGTCAGTGAGTAGAAACGACAGATTGTATTAGCTAGTTGGTATAAATAATGACAGTGGAAATATTTCTACTCACAATTTGCCATCCTTGAAAGAACGAACCAGAATGTTATCCTTTTTCACTGCAATTTCATCACTGCAGTCTGGACAAACCACCTGCGTAAAAAGGAAGGAAATGCTTAAAATTTGTTGTTGTTCAGTCGTTCAGTCGTGTCCGACTCTTCGTGACCCTAGAGTCCAAAAAATTGGTCACAGAGGTGACTGACTGCCCCTGTCATGGATGCTCAGCACACACAAAAAATCCTCCCCAGAGTTCTCTGAAAATTTCAGAGAACTTGTGTGAAGGCTGTCTTCCACTGTGCCATGCATGAAAAACAAGGCTTTGCTCCTCTCCAAGTGTTCTAACCTGTGCAGAGAATTCAGGGGAGGGGAGATGTTGTTGTCTTATTTTGCAGTGGGCTTTGAAGAAACAGAAGCAACGAGGAGGACAGGACTTGCATTCTACCTTCTCTTTAAGTCCAGCACTGAGTGAGATAAAAGGCACACACACATTTGCCTGAGTCCTCTGTATGCACAGAGGACTTGGGGGAGAGCCCTTTCATCTCATTTCCCACAGAGCTTCAGAGAAAGAAGCGATGCTCCTTTACACTGCTTCCTCAGTGTCTGGTGCAGAAGTGAGAAAAGGCAGAAGCCCCTTGCTGCCTATGTTTCTGAAAAGCCCAGCAGCAACTGAGATACCAATCTTTCCTCTCTTCAGAGTCTTCTAGAGGACGGTGGGTTAGTAAGCTAGGAAGAAATTTGTGGACCCCTTTTCACTACTGATTTCACAAAGAATTTAAATTGCTCAGCAACTTCAGCCAAATATAATCACCCACATCATATCAATTAAGCCACTTGTTAAATTACCTTCCCTATTTAAAACTGGCACATTGCTTCTAAGATCTTTGATTTGTCTTATTTCAGTTTCTAAAAATGTGACCTCGTGGTGCTTTTGGCTAAGTCACAATCTTCCATTAGAAGCACAAACCTAATGCAACCATCTTCTAGAACAATATCAAGTAATATTTCATGCTTCAGCCATTCTTTTATAATGGATGTGACATGTGCACTGCTTTTGAAAGCCAAAACAATAAATTAAAAATAATGAGGATTTATTTAATGTCAACTGTACAGTTTAGGATCTCATTTACAGTTCTGCAAATATTCATTAAAATTTATGAGCACGTTTTCTACCTGCGACCACTTATATGCTTGTAATTAATGTGACATGATTTACACAATTTTTGGGGGGGCATTTTATTTTAAAAATGTTAATATTCTCAAGTAAGTAAGTGTAAAAAGAATTCCATGTAGCAAAAGGATTGATAAAAACATTCCTGACTCAGGGTCAATCTAGTCTACCCTGTTTTCCTAACCATGGCTAGCCAGATGCTTTCAGGAAGCCTACAGGGAGGGAATGAAAAAAGTAGCCACTGCTGCTGTTTCTCCCTAGCAACTGGTACACCACTTCAGAATACAGATCCAGCAATCTGTATGTTTTGTAGCATAAAATAGGAACAATACAGCAGCTTTTGCCTTTGACCTTCTTATTCAATTGGAAGCTGGACTAATAGCGTGGAAATTAATAGGGACCATAAAATAGGTTAAAAGAAAAGAAGCAGTGCTCTGTTTTACATTTTTTTAAAAAAATCTGCTTTATTGTATACAGACTGACTTTGCACTTATGTGTTATTAAACTGCACAGTTTTTACAATATATGCACTTTTATGAAGTTACTGCCCTAGGTGTGCTCAAACGAATTGTAGATAGTTAAGACTATTCTGACCTTATTTGTTTAATGTGGTGGTTTTAAATTATGAAAGAGGAATATCTCAAAGTGCAAAATATAATTTCTAGGTACTTTTCTCTCTCTTAAAAATAAAGCTATTAAAAAATATAAAAGTGAAACACTCACCAAAGCTGGGAACCAGAGGTTTTTCTTTTTATCCACACTAACGTAGTCTACACAAACAACTTTTCCTAATAGTTCATCAGTTTGTTTTCTGTCATCTTCATCTTCATCACTTGAGGATGAGGAAGATTCTTCCTCTGGGCTATAAGGAAAAGAGCTCCAAGTTAAATTGTGCTATATAGTTCAGAATTTTGATTAGGGTCAAACTACAAATGAACTTTAGCTTGAATTTTGGGAAGTGGGGACTGCTATAGGGTCCATCCCTTTCACACTCTCTTTTCATTCTTTCCCAACCCCCAACAGTGATAGCAGTCTCCCAGGGTGTGAAAGTAGTCTTCCATGCTGGTAGCCACCATGTTCCTCATAATGACCTTGGAATGGCACTACATCACATAGTATTGTCCTGAGGGGAATTGCGAGCAAGTAACAAATGGTAGCCACCACTTTTTAAATTCGCATGTGAAGGACGAATTCACATATGATGGTCAGCCTCCTAGTGACTCAGAAACCAATCAGGGCTGGGTGGGTTGTCATCCAATCAGGGGAGAGGAGCAAGTTAATAGTTAGAACCATACAGTTTAACTGGGTAACTATTTGAGGCAAGTAACTGGACAAAATACATATGTCACAATTATTGGAAATAAAGGGATCAGTCTTGTTCCCAAAGCTATGCAAGTCTCACTAAGAATCCTGATACAAACAAAGTAGCAATAAAAGAAAAACCTGTTGATTTCAAGCTGTATTAAAACCAACTACAAATACATTGTGTCTGCAAATGAAAGGAGAGTAGGGACAAAACAAAATTTTTAACAGTACTATTAACAAGAACCAAGACTACTCAAGAATAAGCCATTATCGAAGTGCATGTATTCACGGTGCACTTGGCAAGGATTCTTCAGTGGAAAGGTTTCTGGTACATCTTTGCAACTTTTTGAAAAAAGATACAAACAGTGTTTTGCCATATGCAAACACACACAAAAAGAAATATATATTCTAATATAGGTGCTTCATTACATTTGCATTTATGTCTCTATTTCAATGTTTGATCTGCTGAGTTAAAAGTCAGAGAACAGCATCTCTGTCACCTGTGCCCCCCATAACCTATATCCATAACATGATATCAATGGCTACCCCCTCTTTCTTCTTAATGTGCGCAATGCCCACCATATAGTATACAACAAAAAAATTTAAATAAAGAAGAACAGCAAGATCCAATACCCATATCCAGTAGTACAAGCAAGCATGGCAGACTTGAGTAGCCTCTGTTTGGCCCACTACTAAATACAAGGGGAAAGTTGTACTTACACTAGGAGTTCAAGGCTGATTATACCCTACAGCTACCAGAACATGAAGCCAACCTCCAAAAATAACAAACAGTTGATTCAGGACTGTCTAAAAAGTACCTCCTTATACAGACATATCTTATTTATGACTGGGCGTTCATTGCCACAATATCTAATGATGGCCACTGGCTTAGTTTTAAAATGAGGAACTCATGCAATATCTTTTTACAAATGGCCAAACTTCTAGGTTCAGAAGCAGTATGCCTCTGAGTACTAGTCACCAGGAGACAAAAAAATAGTTTTGTTGCATTTATGCCCTTTTTGTGTGTTACCCTGAAGCACCTTATTGTCCACTGTGGGAAAGAGGATGCTGGACAACATAGGCTTTTACTCTAACCCAGTAGGATTCTTCTTATGTCACTCTAAGATACAGTGGGCCAGCTGTGGCCTTGCCCCACTCCATTAATAAATTTGTCTGGGTTTTTTTTAATAGCCCTTATGTCCTGCTTCCAATACACATTGGGCCACATAACAGCACTTTCAGTTTAAAGTATGCAGTACATTTCTACCAACTTCAAACTACCTGCTGAAAATTAAGATAATAACAAATTAACAAAAGATTACAAACAAAAACAACTTACATGTGATTAGATCTCCTTCCTCTATTTGTTTTCTTTCCTATGACAGGAGTCCCAAAATGTTCAGGGTTGGTAAGTGGGAGCTGATCTAGTGTCTGTTGAAAAATACATTACATTTATCACCCTTTGAACTGACTCAGGAATTTTCATCAACAAAGTATGTCTGAATATTAATGAATGCATTACACAGCCCTGAAAACTGCAATTAAATTAAATTGAAAAGTGATCTTCTGGAGTAGGCAATGGCTCAGATTATATGTAATGCAAAACCACAGTTTAGTGCTATATGAACAGGACTCCAATAGCTTCCTCATTTTCCTCCTGCACAGTTAGGAGGAGGACTTCTGCAGAGTATAGGGTGTCCCCCCCCAACCAATTTTGGTTTAGCATAATATATAAAATCATGAATTCTAGTTTACAACAATCAGTAACTAACTGCCAAACAAGCCATCTTCAAACCATGGATTTACTGAGACTGACCAGAATATGTTGTAACCCAGGATTCCTGGCTCAGACATAATGCTAAGCCAAAATTCTTTGAAAGTGAAACTACACTTGGCAGAAGTCCTCTCGCAGCAGAAGGAGAGACGAGCACACAAGAAGTCTAAATGGAGCATTTGGATGTTAGGCAATTCCAACAAAATTTTGGAAGTGCTTTCCATAGCACTAGCCTTTTATAAGGTTTTTTTTTTTTAAAGTAAATTTTCATTTATGAGTCTCTAGGCAACATACAACAGCAAAAGAAACAAAATTATAAGCAAAGCAATTCAATTATAAAACAATAAAACCAGCCCAGCAATACTTCAGCAATAAGATCCAGTCATAAAATCCAACTCAGCATAAAACAGATGTAAACCAGCCACCAGCAACTAATTCAATTAGCATATTGACAAGATTCATCCCCAACCAAAGCTAAAACTGACCAAATTATCATGTCTCTGCAGTGACTGGAAGAAATGATATTAAGAAATAAATAACAAATAATAAATGGTGCTATAAGGCCTGGGAGAACAGGAAAGTTTTTGCCTGGAGTCAAAAGGACATTAATATAGGTGTCAGGTGAGGCGCTCTAGGAAGAACATGCCACAGATTGGAAGGAGCAGCACTGAACAATATAATCTGCCTATCAAAATACCTAACATTTGGACACAAATGTGTAAATACAGTCATTCCTGTTTTCTCTCCCCCACACCCTCTATTTAACTTTTGATTCTATAGCACCAAGATATAGTACTCTCAATGGCATCAGCTGCCCTCTGCAGCAGGATGAAGAACCATCAAGAGGAAATAATTAGAAAGCAAGTAAGAGCAGGGTTATTTTAAAATATCTGCTTCTCACTATGCTAAACAGCAGCAACATCCTTTTTTAAATCACTCTTGCTGCAGAAATTCCAAAATACGGCATAAACAGCATTGAATTAGAGTCTGGGAATAGATTAAGGGCTACACTCATATCCACTCACCTGGAAGTAAGGCTCATTGAACTCAATGGGACTTACTCTTGAGTACACATGTGTAAGATTGCACTGTGAAGAGCAACAATTCTCAGTTGCTTATGCATTTTTTGTTTTTCTGGAGAGGTAGCCACACGTGTTAGCAATTTTCAGTTGCAAATTCATAGACTTTGGAGTAGAATGGTGTACACAAACACATCAAAGTGTAGAGAGACTATATCTTAAGAAGTTAACCAGAAATTAACTTCTCTCTTGATAGAGCAGTAAATATTACCGTATTTTTCGCTCCATAGGACGCACCGGACCATAGGGCGCACCTCATTTTTAGAGGAGGAAACAAGAAAAAAAAATATTTTTCTGGTTTTCTTCCTCTAAAAGCCCTGGTTTTGTTGTTGTTGTTTTTTTGAGGATCAGCTAAAAGTTTTGCAGCTGTTTTTGCAAAGGCAAAAGGCCTATTTTTAAGGATCAGCTAAAGGTTTTGCAGCTTTTTTGCCAAGGGGAAAGCCCTGGTGTTTTTTTTTAGGATCAGCTAAAGGTTTTGCAGCTGTTTTTGCAAAGGCAAAAGGCCTTTTTTTAAGGATCAGCTAAAGGTTTTGCAGCTTTTTTGCAAAAGGGAAAGCCCTGTTTTGTTTTGGTTTTGGTTTTTTTTTTGAGCATCAGCTAAAGGTTTTGCAGCTTTTTTTTGCAAAGGGAAAAGCCCTGGGGTTTTTTGTTTAAGGATCAGATAAAGGTTTTGCAGCTTTTTTGCAAAAGGGAAAGCCCTGTTTTGTTTTGTTTTGGGTTTTTTTTTTGAGGATCAGCTAAAGGTTTTGCAGCTTTTTTTTGCAAAGGGAAAAGCCCTGTGTGTTTTTTTTTTAGGATCAGCTAAAGGTTTTGCAGCTTTTTTTGCAAAGGGGGGAAAGCAAAGCTCCTTTTGCAAAGGGGGAAAAGCAAAGAGGAAAAGCCCCATTTTATGGGTTTTAACTCACATTTCTGAAAAAATCTTAAGGAAAGGGAGCCATTTCTACTGTTTGTAGACAGATAATCTAATCAGCCAGTCACATGTCCTGGGGAAACAAACAACCTCCCTCTGCAGCACATTCAACAAAGGAGGGCGGGGCTGAAAGGGAGCCGGGGCTCTTATCTCTCTCCCGATCTCTTGCTGATCAGCTGCTGAGCGGGGTCCTTTCAACACTCCCTTTTCTCTTTGTAAAATAAAAAGCAATTCAGCTCCAGGGACCACCATTCGCTCCATAAGACGCACAGGTATTTCCCCTTACTTTTTAGGAGGAAAAAAGTGTGTCTTATGGAGCGAAAAATACGGTATATACGTTTTCACAGCTAATTAAATGCTTGGGTTTCCTGTTATAGAATTTATTTGTCCTGTGGACTTGCTCATGTTAGCTATTTGTTTTTAGTCTGATTTACATAAGCATGCTTGTGTAAGTTTAACATAAACATTATCATCACTGAAAGCAAACAAATTTAAGCATAATTTGTGTTAAAATTTGTATTGTACAAATGGCCCATCTTCCCTGCTTCACTTTCCATTCTACAAAAAACTAATCAAGGAGTAAAAGGTATTTTGGCTCAAGACATGGTAGCATGAGCATATGACTTCAACAGCAAGGTCTCCTCAATAAGTAGTAATGATTTCTTAGACTCACATCATGATCCATTATTTTCAGTAAGCCATGTTACTACATTCCTTTAATTGGTGGGATAACCTTATAAGAACATGCCAGATTCCTTCAACATAACTAAATAAAATTCAGAATGGCATGGATCTACAAAAAGAATTTACTTCTCATTTAATCAGAATACTTACTTCACTTTCAGCAAAATGTCTCTCTCCTTTCAGGCAAAGCGAAGAACGTCTAAGCGTTTTTTCATCTCCATCATCAAATACTATTTCCAAACATAAAAAGGAAACACAAATTATTAATCTATTTGCCCAATTACAATTAAAAACAAGGAAATCTTGTTGTATGACTTAAAGCTTATTCAGTAGAGACCTAAGTACAATTCATTTAAACAGTAAACAGTAACTAAAAATTAACTATTCCTAAATGTTCTTTGGCTTCTACCCAAAGTATGACAGGAACATATCAAACAGAGTGTACAAATTTAAAAAAATGTGTCTGTGCATGTGTATATGTAATTTTTAATGGTATATTTAATGAAAACAACCCCTATGCAAGGCATAATACTCAAGAGGATTGATCAGTGACAAACTGATGAAGGCCAAGCTATTTATTAAAGTAAATCAACAAAGAACTCAAGGCATTCTCTTTCACTTTTAAATAGGTTTTACCCATTACTATAAATTAATTGCAATCTATCAGGCATAATTTATGAACTTTCTAAGGACTCAACCATTAGTTATTCATATAACCAATTGTATTAGCAGAGCTTAAAAGAATTATTAGCCTATATTTTTGTGTCATCTGGAAATGTCTTTTATAGAATTCAAATTAAGTGACCAGGATCCAAAGGACTATGATTCACAGGCTTTTCGGCTCCCCAGTTCCTTACTACAATCCTCCTCCTTCCCCAAAAGCAACTCATGAAAGGTCAAGGGATCCCCTGGAGCACAATTTGACAAGTGGATGCATCCAGGAAAGAGCAGCAACCTGCCTATTTGTGGACAAAAGCACTTTCTGCTCATTCAACAAATTCCCAACCAATATGCACTTAAGACAGTACTCTAGGACAGTGTTTTTCAACCTTTTTTGGGCAAAGGCACACTTGTTTCATGAAAAAAATCACGAGGCACACCACCATTAGATAACAATAATAGTAGTAGTAGTAATAATAAAAATGATAATTCTTCTCATGTCTGAATTGAGCATGTGAAGATGGCGCACCTTGCCCCGGCCCCACCAGGCTAATAATAATAAATAACAACTATAGTACTAGTCAGGACTCTCCCCCCAGCCACAGGAACTCAGTTCTGGCACCTCTCAGGTGGGCGCCTTCGCCATTATAAGAGAACGAGGGAAGGCGTCCGTGATGAGTTCCAGGCTCCAGCACCTCTTTTTCTAGAAAAATAGCATTGGTAGCAGCAGATGCCCCAATGCTAGGTAGGCAGCAGAGGTAGGAGGCGGTGTCGTAGCGGCGGCCGCCTCGCCCCGCACGGCGCACGGGGGTCAGCCAGTTGCTCCACTCGCGCAGTGCCCAGATGTTGGGCACGCAGCTCAGGTGTCGGCACAGCTGCAAGAAGCTGCCGGGCTGCCGCTGCACCCGCAGCCGCCACTCAGCCAGTCCCGAGGACGGCGGGAGGTGCTCGGCTGGCAGCAGGCGGGCCGGGCCCGCGGTGGTAGCGGCGGCGGCGGCATCAGCCACCGGCCCGGGCAGTACCAAGAGGACTCCGGCTTCTTCGAAGGCCTCGCGGATGGCGCAGAGGCGGAAGGCCACGTCTCCCGGCAGCGGCGAGCCCAGCTCCGGGCGCTCAGCAGCGAAGAGCGGCGCCCTCGGGCACTCGCCCCGCACTGAGCCCAGTCCGCAGCGCGGCCCGCCTGCCAGCAGCTGCAGCCAGTCGGACGAGAAGTCGGCCGCGTCCGCCACGCCGCCCGCGAAGACGTGAGCACTGGGCAGGAAGGCGCTCCGCGGGCTCCGCCGCAGGAGGAGCAGCTCATAGTCAAAGGCGCCCGCCGCCGCCGTGGGCCGAGGGGGAGACGCGCCCAGCCCACCTGCCGCTAGCAGCAGCGTCGCCACCTCCCGCCAGTGCCGCAACCGCCTGCCCATGTTTTCCCACGGAACACCAGGCAACATCTCGCGGCACACTAGTGTGCCGCGGAACAGTGGTTGAAAAACACTGCTCTAGGAGCACATTCAACTTGAAACTGCAATTCCAATTTATAAGATTACAGCATCCAAAATCAAGCCAATGCTCCATGGAGCCCATAATCCTATTATTTAAACTGGTGTCTAAATACTTCTCTATTTTTAATCCTTAAAGGGAGTTACTGAAGAGTAAAGTGTAGATGACACAAAATATCACTAATTTATATAAATGCACTATAATTTAACAACATGTTTCTGTATTTTCTACTGTCTTAATGCATTCTGTTTACAAGGTTGACATGTATAACACACTGAACAGATATTTCATAACTTGTCCTTGAATAACAGTAGCCTAGACAAAATCAGATTTTGGGAAGAACAAAAGTAAAAATTCTCTTTTCAATTTCCATCACTAATAATAATTCCCCATATTAGTCAGTCAAAGCAGTAAGATTTACTTTGTCGAACTTCCGGCGGCGACGCCATCGCCGGGTGGTCGAAGGCTGCTTCGGGTCCGAAGCGCCTTGTCCATCCCGGGGGTTAGGAGCCGCGGTACCGCAGCGCGCGGCTCCGGTTGGGGTGCGGGAAGAGCGTCCCGCACCCTGGGCTCCCCGGCTGCGCCCGCGGAGGCTCCGAACCCTTCCCCTGCCCCCCTGTAAAGGGGGAGTGGGGGTCAAGGGACAACCGGAGCCGGGCTTCGGGGACATGCCCCAACCGGGATGCAAATGCGGCGACAGAGCCCGCGGTGAGCGTCTAAGTTCTACCTGTGAAGAATGGAGCTAAAGGAACCCGGTGGTCGTGAGTAAAGAATTTGAGTGAAATCGTGCTTTTGGGACGATCCGGGGGGAAGGAGAAGGGCAGCCTGCCTCCCTCCCTTCGAGCTCAAGAATCTAACCAATCTGAGTGATTGCTGCTACAGAACTGGCTATAATGTATTTAAAATTGACACATGAGACTGGCAAACTTTTCTTTCGGGAAGCTAACTAGAGGAAAATATCTCCATTTAAAGTTGCGGTATTTGCGCTCCAGCTCAGGAAAATGGCGACGAACAAAGAGGGGAGTAGAAATATGACACCCACTTCCTCCTCCTCTGCCAGTATGCTGGGTTTCGTCCTTGAACTGGTATCGAACTCTGGATTAACGGATGAACAGAGACTCACTGCCTTGAAGGTGGAATTGCTTTGTAGAAAAGTCAAAGTCTTGTGTGGGGGTCTGAAATGGAACCAATTGCCCACAGAGGAGGCTTTTAAAACTTTTGACACTTTGGAAGAATCCCTTGCCAAGGAGCTGAGAGGGCTGATGAGTGAGCTACTTCGGAGAAGAAATTCGCTTTCTGGGGGTGGCAGCCCCAAGGCGACGTCAAGATTTTTTATATCCAGTCCCCGAGGTGTGAGCTCGGGGGCCAGGGACAGAGAATTAAGGTATTTACAAGAAGAAAAGGAATGTTACAAAGAACCGAAGAAGCTGAGAGATGATGAGATGGATACCTCTGAACTCGTGGCAAGGAGAGGTTTGGACTGTGCCTGGATCTGTGGACGTTTGGAGAGGGAAGCTACATGGAAGTTTAGTGTTGAAACCACCAGGAGAAGAATAATGGACAGAGGGGGTGTGGGGTGAAGCATTAAGTAATACTTAAGGTAGCCTGATATGGTAAACTGAAATCGGAGGGTGAATACTGTCAACAATTTTCTGTTATATTTTTTATTTGAACATGAAAGGAGATATTTCAAGTTATCATGTTATTAGCAGCAATCTTAAGGATAGAAGAGATAGATTTGATCGAATAAGCTATGAAGATCAGTGAGGTGGAGTATAAGTAAAGTAAATCTAAGTGGATTATGTTTATGGAATAAGAGGATTGAGATCAAGATGTAGTGATGTATTTTTAGTAAAATGTTGAAGATATAATTGATTGTAATTATACAACTGAATTTAACTTCTTTTTTTTTTTTGTTAGGAGAAATGGTTATAAAATAGACTTAGGATATAAACTCGAAGGTGAAAAGACAGGGGAAGTCAATAGTCAAGATACGGAAATAGAAATTTTTTTTTTTTCCTAGAAAGATGCAATAAGAAAACTTGACACTGTTTGTATTTGTTCTATGTGTTTTGCATTTGTTTAATTGTAGGTGTGGGTGTGGGTATATGTTGTTATAGAAAAATACCAATAAATTCTTATAAAAAAAAAAAAAGATTTACTTTGTCATTCGATATTTCATAAAAGGACAAAATGTTTAAAATGGGAAACATTCCATATGAAACTCTTGCAATCTTAATGTTTGTTGCAATTTTGTACTCTAGGGAATTAGGCTGTGTAGGTATTTTTCTTCTTGAGAGTTTTGCAAAGCAGAGTCAGGAGATGGCTCAGTAAGGGACAATATTCCAATTTATCAATAAAATACTCAAGAGTTTATTCCTGTGTTACATTATCTTTTTGTAGACATGTATATCAGCAAATAGTATCTGCTAGGTCTAGAGATTGTTTCCCTTTTAGGTACTGGGGTCCCTTTTTTGTGTAGCACAGACTAATTTTGATCAAGGGCTCCCCTTCTCTTGGTGCAGACCTTGACTGCCCATCTTGATCAGGAGATGATGTGCCTGTAGAAAGTGAGAGAAGTAGAGCAAAGCTAATCTGATCATCTTGAGTTCCAGAAGGTTTTATACTCCTGAGATTATGCTCCTCTGAGATCCTCTGGTGATCACAAAATAAATGCTTCCTTGTAGTGGGCCTCCCATGTGCTCAGATCAGAATTTGTGGTTTAGATGACCCAACTGGATTTCTGAATGGGAAGCTCCATATCAAGGGTAACCCTGAAGTCCACCAACCTAACAATTTTTCTACCTTGAGTGGAACTGAGATCTCTGAGTTAAGGCTACTGGTCATCTGCAACTATTATTGTTGGTAAGAAGATCAATATGCAGACAATTTTCAGTTGCAAATTCATAGACTTTGGAGTTATTTACCAGGTTACCATCTTCTGCAGTAGTTAGCTGATGATCTCCAATTTCAAATTTGTACACGCTTCTTATTGCATATTTGAATAGTTGTTGTAAACTGTATAGATGGTGTAAGTCCAGTCAGTAAGGAGCACAGGGTCTTTATGCAGTATCTGCACTTCTGCAGATGACGAAGGATTCTTTGGAAGTCCAAAATTTAATGTGTTTCCCTTTTCCTGAATATAAACTCCTGTACTTTGCCTCGTGAGATGCTAGTTTAATGTCTTTAATGGAGGAAATGCTGAAATGCTAAGGTGATCCTCTGATATTTGGACAATGGACAGGAAAGAACTGAAATTTCAGGGCATGACACTCTCCACTGTTTTCAGAACCCTTCCAAACATTTGAGAATCTCAACAGTAATCTCCAACCGTAGTTGTGGGCTTGTGCTGCCATTGCCATCTTGGCTTAAGAGTACTTGGAGGGCTGCTTTTAGGAGAACTTATAAGGACAAAAGAACTGAAGTTGTTTGGTGTCTCTTCCTCCACTTTGGTATTGACACAGTCTTTTTCTTGGCCTTAGTTTCAATTAGTCCAGCTTCTAGAGAATCTTCAAATATATTTTCTTTCTTCGTGTTGTCTCCCCAGTTACATACCTGGAGGATTTTATCTGGCTTGCATGCTGGAGGCCTTTGGAGAGCCTCACAACACTAGTTATCCATCTCCACTGGTGGAGAGAACTGGCCAGGAACTTATTTATGGTAGAAATACAGCCTCTAAACAGGGTTTTTACAAATCCATTCACCAGGATAATTATGGCGATAGGCCCTCTCTTCTTTGGTAAATGGGAGGGTACTTTCAATTTTTTTACTATTGTTTGTAATGTTTAAATCAAACTAAAAAAGAAGTATGGAGACTGGTGAACATGAAGTGCTGGTGAACATGGAGGGTACAGCTTGATCTTCCCTTTCAATCTTCGGCCTTTTTGCATTTACACAGTTCTAACATTTCAAACTAATTTGAACTGCAAAAGACTAAATAGCAAAAAGTAATAGAAACAGAAAAGAGTAAGAGTGAGGAATAGTATCAACAGATGTTGGTTACTTCTTTCCTTTTCTTTGGAGGGGTTACTATTTCAGACCAAAAACTTGTCTATATTTCTAAGCCATAAGGTTTGTTCGATTCAACAATACTGTGAATGAGGTGCGTGCTCATGCATACAGCCCTAGTATTCCCATTTTGCTTCTCCCTTCCACAAATGAATAAACAAACCAACAGGCTATTTATATTATATTATATTATATTATATTATATTATATTATATTATATTATATTATACATTTATTTTTGCATGCATTCATTGCTTTATACAAATATAATGAAATGCAAACAAATAAAATCAATTAAAAGCCAAATTTAGGCTTGCTCAGTGTAAAATCTACACTTGGGATCATCGTTTTCTTCAGCTAGACAAAACAATTAACTTGAAGGTCATGCTTTGTTGTTGGCATAGCAATCGTGGTTTGCTGGGTGAAACAAACCAGAATCCCAGGTTTGTATGTACCTCTAAGCGTGACTGTTTGTGCTTTGTTTACCGTATTTTTTGCTCCATAAGATGCACTTTTTCCCTCCTAAAAAGTAAGGGAAAATGTTGGTGCATCTTATGGAGCGAAGAGCATCTCCTCCGCTGCCCGCCACTCGCAAAAACAGGATTTTGCGAGAGGCGGGCAGCGGAGGAGGTGCTGCTTGCTCCTCCACCACTCCCCACTTCCCGCTAAAGCAGGCTTGGGCGGGGGGCAGGATGGGCGAGCAGCAGCTTCTCCACTGTAGCGGCAGCGATGTTGCTTGATCCTCCCCGCACCTCCGTTCGCAAAAACAGGCTTGTTTTGGCGAACGGAGGCTGCGGGGAGGATCCAGCAGCACCTGCTCCTCTCCCCGCTGCCTCCCCCCTGCCGACAACAGCGAAAGTGGGGGGGGGGAGAGAAAGGGGAAGCCCAGTAGCGATGCTGCCGGGCTTCCCCTTTCTCCCCCCCACTATCGCCAGTGTTGGCAGGGGTGGGGGAGGCAGACAAAGCCGCTTCGCCTGTCTCTCCCAACACCAGCTAAAGTGTGGGGGGGGGGAAGGAGCCTGACAGCATTGCTACTGGGCTGCCCCTTTCTCCCCCGCCCCCTTCACTGGACTGGTCCCAGCGTTTTAGAGAAGGAAAACCTTTTCTAGTTTTCCCCCTTCTACAGTAGAAAGGAGGAGTGAAATGGGAACACTAGGGATGTGTGCACTAGCATACAGCTCATGCTTGAGTTGTGTGCAAAAGCAGCCTTTGTAATATTGTTTGCATTTTTAATTAAAAGCAAAATGCTGCACTTCTTACTGAAAAGTCTTTGTTAAACAAATGTTGAATGTATGCATGTTTACTCAAAACTTAGAAGTTAGTTCAAGTGGAGCTCACTCTCAAATAAGTACACTTTGCATTGCAGTCTTAAAATCAAATTTGTAAGCTGGAAGCTAGGCAGTGTTTTACAGGAGAAAGATCTACTAGATTTTTCCTATCCAGCCCTCCATGAATCTGAAATCTTTACTCATAAAAAAAATAAAGGAACAAGGTTTTATTAATTAACACTGGAAATGCATGCAAATAAGTTTTGCATCTTGAGAAATGTTATCTTTTCTTAGTAGGCATCAATATTAAAGTGATACGTACTTGTCATGAAAGCTGTTGGAAGAGGAAACAAATCATCATTCTGAAGGCCCTAAATGAATGAGCTTACCAACCAGAACTATAGTTTCATCATTAATTCTAATTTAAAATCAACCTGCATCTAAGAAGTAGGTGCTCTGTGATTTCTCATATGTTAAGTATTTAGTCTTTTTAAAGGTACCACAGGAGTCATTGAAAATCGAATGGTCCCCTTTTCTTGCTCCTTCTTTCTTAGGCAGAAAATTAATATGAACATATTATTAGTAAAATTCTACACTTTCCCCACATGTTGTGGTTGTAACAGAAAACAGCAGTGTAAATACTATTCAATATTATAGATTTGAATAAAACTATATATTTTGTGTGGAAGGAACACTCTTAAAATTTCAAAAGGTGGGGGAAACCCTTTCAAAAGTTGCTGAATAATCTCAAACTAAAATTAAAACCCCCCCACCAATTTGCATAAATCTGCATTATTCTCTTTTCTTCTGCCATATTTTCTTCATTTTCCCTTCCCATCTCCATGCCTACTGCCTGTTGTTGTCAAGCAGCAAGTCCAAGAATATTCTCAAGAAGCCATATATAGATTTCAATTAAAGTGATAATTTTGAGAGTAAGAAAACACTAAATATAAAAAAACCAGAACTCAATTCCAATACTTATTATGGAAGAAAAAAAACATTTTTTCCTGACCTGTAATTTTTGGATTGGTGAAAAATGGAGTAGTTTTTCCTTACCTACAGTGTACCAACTAGCATCTGTTAATTTGTTGATGACAGCCTCCTGATATGTTCCATCTGGATTCCTTACTTCCACCACAGTTCCTACCTAAAACATAAAAGCCACTTAGGTAATCTCCAAGGCAGTAATTAGAAAATATTGAACATTTTGTTTTTTATTCAGTTTCTGCTCTCAAAAACCAATCTACACATATAGTGTACATGGCTGGATTTCGGGGGGAAGGGGAAATCTGGAAAACATACCATCTTCACAAGAGGGTGGCTTTGTTACATGCCTCTGAGGCAATCTAATGTATGTCAGGTTTTACTTTTCAGACTTCAAAATATATATCGATTTGTACCAAGAGGTGCCTTTTAGAGCAACTTAATAGGATTATTTTACAAGTGAGTTTTTTCCCCACTCAAACCAAGAAAGCTGTAAATATTAGAACATGCAATGTATAAAATTATATGAAGGCATTTTTTTAAAAAAATGACAAAATATGTTCTATGATGAAGATTCAAAGAGAACTGTGTGCAAAGAGATAGGCAAATAGGGCAGTTTTCTTTCCTGGCTGCAGCCCTTCCTGCAACACTGGCCAGGGATGATGTAAGTTGGTCTTCGGAGGGGGGGGGGATGGGAGGACCAAAGGTTGCCCACACCTGCTATGGAGGGTGATGATCTCCTGACCTTCAGAAGTACCGGGGGGGGGGATGAACAGCCATGGTGCACTCACAATACACTTTGGATCCTGGCCTACAGAGGTTGTAGTTTTGAAATTCTCCTCCAGATGTTATCTTATACCTTTAAATATAACTATTATAACCAATAAACCGGAACTCAGATTTTAAAAAACACTAGTACAGTGGTACCTCTGGTTATGTACTTAATTCGTTCCGGAGGTCCGTTCTTAACCTGAAGCACCATTTTAGCTAATGGGACCTCCTGCTGCGCCGCCAGAGCACAATTTCTGTTCTTATCCTGAAGCAAAGTTCTTAACCTGAAGCGTTATTTCTGGGTTAGCGGAGTCTGTAACCTGAAGCGTATGTAACCTGAGGTACCACTGTATGGCACAAGTTCATGAAAAAACAGAGACATACATTACTGACTTCCACCAAAGTGAACACATAGAAATGTGACTGCTCAGACATGGCTGGAATGTGTAACACACCTGCCCAAACATTCAGTGAAGTTATTATTTATGGGACCCACCTCCTTCGGTCGGATCCAGTGAACAGAATGGCTTTTTGGGACTAAGATCCAGTGGAAGCCGCCACTGGAGGAAGGAAAGGAGATAATTATCACCATTTCCTCTTGCAGTCCCCTGTGCTGCCTATTCTGAAGGGTACTTCAACCCACCAGAGCAGGGGTGGGGATTGGCGGGGTGGGGGTGGATAGGAGGCTGAAAGGGGAAGGATAAATCAGTGAAAACTGTATCCCCCTTCGGAAATGTCTTATGAGTGGAGCTCCACTCATGGAAAGTCTGGATTCAACTCAGTATATAGAACTCAGTCTAAGCCAAAGAAAATCAATTTATTAGCATAGAACTGCTATTCTGGAGTAGACATAAATTATGCTTAGAAACAAGTGTTTTTTATAAGTCAGTATGCCTAAATTATTTTTAAAAGACAGCTTCCCAACTTTTACCCCAAAATGCTTCCAAAAGGCACTTTTCAGAAATGCTGATCTGCCTGTTTACTACTTCCTTACTGCCAGCAGATGGTGAACAAGAGCTAATGGTCAAAGTTATTCCCTAGAATAGTTGCCTAAAACAAAAAACAAACTTATTTCTACTGTGTCCTAAAAATCTAAACTGATGTTTCAATTTCTCTGAATGTCAAAGATTAAAGAAAGAAAATCTCTAATCATTATAGCTATTAGATTTTTGAGGATGACGGACTGAGAAAGTCACCCATTTTCTCTCTAAAGCATTATTTTAAATATTTCTGTAAAAAAAAAAAAAGCTGCATGCCTCTTTAAATTAACCACCATATTTCCTTTCTGTCTCCTGTCTTATGCTACCTGGAGAGTTCATATGGAAGGAGCAATTAATATTATAGAAAACAAAAAGGAAACTACATTTCCTCCGTCATACTGACTACCACTTGTTTTACATTTTAATGGCAGTTACCATTCATTGTTCTCTAGAAGGAACAATATTTTTCTGCCGTGTGCTGTTTTCACTATTAGACGAGCGACTGCTGAGCTTTATTCAACAACTTAAGGAATCAGCAAGTAAAACACACACCATTTCAGTAGTCTAATGGTTACACTTGCTTATTTTAGGGTAGGAATGAGAAACCTTCAGCCTGTTGGCACGCTTGGCCCGCCAAGCCATTTCCCCCAAATCACGTCCATCTGTCCATAAGCTGACATCATTTCTGATCCTGGGAGTTCTGCTCCCTGCCTTACTGGCCTTTTCCCCACCTGTCCTGGGAGGGCAGGGCGTTGACTGACTCCTGCTACAAAAGCCGAGGCTGCTTACGCTGGGGTGTTGCCTAGGGGGTTTTGTTGAGGAGGGGGATTTTTGCTCTTATTTATATTATTTATTTTGCATCTTTGTTTTAGACACTAGGATTTAAGTGGATCTTTTTTCAATTTGGTTATGTACTTTTTGACATTTTCTTTATTGTTGATGACTACTTATGTTTGTAATTATGTCTTTTTCTTATGTTGTAAGGTGCCTTGAGCATAGCTTTAACTCTGGAAAGGCAGCAGATAAATAAAAGTATTTCAAGTTTATGAGAAGTCACTAAACTATTCATTCTTCTGGTTGGAACCAGGCATATGGTCTTGTTTACGCAGCACCAGTCAGTGAATCAGTGAGCTGAGCAGCATTGCTAGAAGCTGCTGATGGGGAGGTAGGATAGTTCTTGTCATAAACATTAGGAGCTGGTGCTGAAGCAAGGGGTCTCACAGTCTGCACTGTGAAAGAGAGAAAGAAAGAGAGGGGGGGGGTTGCTGACTGCCAGTATAACAACCCCTCTTGCCTGTCAGCAACAGTGTACTTCCACACTGCTGATCACAATGCTCCCCCCTGCCTCCTAGCACACGCAGCTAACAACATGAATCCCCTTCTCTCTTCACTGCTCTGCAGCAGCAACCAACAATTCCAACTAACAAACAGCTTTGCTGTCAGCTACTGGATTTAAGGAAACCTTTCAAACAACTGTGGGAGTGAGCAAAGTATGCAGCTGCATGAATACAGTCAAGGCCACTGTGGACAGCAGTTACTGTCTGTCCTGACGATTAAAACTAAAATTTTGATACTGCTTAAAATAATAAATTCATGATTAATCTCAAAGCCAACATTACAGTGGTACCTCTGGTTACGTACTTAATTCGTTCTGGAGGTCTGTTCTTAACCTGAAACTGCTCTTAACCTGAAGCACCACTTTAGCTAATGGGGCCTCCCACTGCCGCTGCTAGAGCATGATTTCTGTTCTTATCCTGAAGCAAAGTTCTTAACTTGAAGCGTTATTTCTGGGTTAGTGGAGTATGTAACCTGAAGCGTATGTAACCTGAAGCATATGTAACCCGAGGTACCACTGTATATATAAAAAGTAATATTTGCAGGCATGCAGTTCTGAATGTAGTTAATTGCAAACTACAGTGGTACCTCGGGTTACAAACACTTTGTAGTACCTCTGAAGTAGTACCTCGGGTTAAGAACTTCACCTCAGGATGAGAACCGAAATCGTGTGCCGGTGGCACAGCGGCAGCGGGATGGCCCCATTAGCTAAAGTGGTACCTCAGGTTAAGAACGGTTTCAGGTTAAGAACGGACCTCTGGAACGAATTAAGTTTGTAACCAGAGGTACCACTGTATGTGTTTTAGATGTGCCAAACAACTGGAAAACAGAAAAAAACATGTATTTTAATGAAAGATCTGTGAGGAGAAACTGATAGGAACTTAAGTATCCTACACAAAATTCACAAGATTATCCATTCCCAAGACATTTTCCTACACTTATTCATTCACTACAATAATTTCAAGAAATTTCTGTAAACAAAGAATCATAGAATCACAGAATTGTAGAGTTGGAAGGGATCACATGGGTTATCTAGTCCAACCCCCACAGACCAGAATTGTCCTGGACTCTAAAAAATTGCCCAGCTAGGCACTGTTTCCTTAACATGCTCAGTCAAAAATCTAATAGCTATTAATGGGGGCTCAAGACTTTTGCCCTTGTACAGCAGCCCCTGCACCACATGGCAAGCACTTTTCAAACTGAGGGGTGTATCAAAAGCAGTTTGTGATAGGGGATGGGGATGTGGGTCCAGCTGTTCAAAGGGGGTGCGGGAGACTTAAATTCAAAAAGACTAACACAGGTCCCTTGCATGACTCTCCGCACAGCATACTAGACCTGGCCTAAATTTTTCTTCATCAGAAGAAATGGCATAAGCTACGCCAAGACACCGTACAGGACACTTGATCCGAGATCCAAAGAAGTACATAAGTGAACAGAGGACACTTCCACATGTGCATAGCAATGTGTGTTGTCATTCCTGGCACACATATTGCACACCATTCTGTACTGTTCCCTGGCCCTCAGGAGTGGCTTTTCTGGGCTGGGGAAGGGGAGCCCATGAAGCTGCAGTGAAAAGGGGAGGCCAGAACACTGTGCATTATCCTTTGGATCCCAACCCATTTATTTGCAGCGTCTATTCGATCACTGTACGTACCATGCCAGAAACAAACTACTTAAATTCTATTGATCAGAACAGCTCAGATTTTAATACTATGCAAACTATACTGTATCCTGCTTAAATAATAACTGTTCATTCTTCACAAGGTAATTGTGGTGCAATGTAGTAGGATTGTTCAATAATTACGCCTAACTTTATATCTATATATACATCACTATAAATATATTGATTTGTTAGGAAATATTTTTCATGGTTAATCATTCAAATATATTACCTTTAAAGGGCCTTTTATGTGATCATCCTGAACTTCCACAGTTGATGAATCATGCCTAAATGTTACCTGGAAAGCACAATTTAAAGGATTGTTAAAGCAGTGCAAGTGTACGTATAGCTATCTTTACTATTTATTTATTTATTTAGGGTGTTTCTAGGCCACCCTTCATTATAACCAATCTTGTGGTGGTGAACAATACAATTAAAACTCATCCAAATTAAACAATTGCAATTTTAAAAATCCACTTCATAACAAGAGCAAATATGACAAATATGATCAAAGCCCAAATCATTAAAATACTGGCCTTTATTCAAGCACAGAGTGGGCCTGCAACCTCCAGCAATAGATAAAGCTAATATCCTACAAATGCCTGGGCAAATGAATAGATTTTTCACTTGGCAACAAAATGAAAAAATAATAGGCACTAAACATACATCTAAGAGAAGGGCATTCCACAACTGGGGCACACCCATTTTCAACATCCCCACATGGTGTACAGATATTTCCGAGTTTGAGTTTAGCCAGTCTACAATAGCTGCAAATTATGCCACTAGCAGACAAATAACTATATATAGCACGTCTCCCCTATTTATGGCCCTATTTGCCACTAAAATCTAAAATATTAGAAGCGCCACCCATTTTATAATCTCCATTAACTTATTTTGCTTTTTTTTCCTTATAAAGGAAAATGAGACGTAATGCAAAGGATATAGTGCTGGACTTGGACTAAGAAAACCTTTGTTCATATTCCTGCTCAGCCATGAAGCAGCATCAATTGTTGTGAGATTACCACATGCATGCTTCCCTAACTCCTTGAAGGAAGGGTGGCACAGAAAAGTAATCAGTAATAACATCATTAGCTTAGAACTGAAGTATTACACACAAACAATAGAAGATACATACATTTATACTGTCTATTTGTAGAAAACTGAATCCCATAGAACTTGCCTGTTTTGAGCAGGAGCTTTGGATTTAACTGATTAACTAAACTGCAAAAACAAACAGCACTTTACATTAATACAAATGATTATTTTATAAAAGCAGGGTTTTGAAATACACAGGGAACATCCACCACATGAGGCTTCCTGCTTCAAAACTTTGCCTTCCAACTTGTGAAGGGTGACAAAACAAGAAGGGAAACAGATGTAGTGTGCTTATCCCTGTAGCCTCCCCAAATCCTAATCAGAACACCTGAAGAGGGCTATAGTTTTTTTCTTTATTTTCAGATATATTGGTGCATAATGAAATTTAGCAGGATTATTAAATGATTATGCAATGTCTACATTTTGGTGTTGCTTTTAAAACAACACTAATGACATTTTGCTGTTGCTCCCTCAAAGTGATCTTAGAAACTGTTAGGAATGGAGAGGGAGAACAACAGGGCACTCAGTACTTCACTAACTCATCCCTCTTAAAATGTATCACTGCAAGACCCATACATTGTGGAGTGCTCTGAATATATGCTATTTTTTAAATGAAAAATTGCACACATACATACCTTGACTTTGACCAGTCTTTTTGTTGTCTTGATTTTGGCCTCACAGAAGGCCCCTCTATATTTTGCACTCACATCAGTGCCCACTGTCAAATATGGAGGCTCATCAAGGGCCTAGAAGAGAAGAAAAAGGAACACAACTGGCTTTTAATCTCTCCCCTGATATTTCAAAAGAGGCAAAATTACTACACTTAGGAGAATAAGCAATCCACTACTAAATTTCAGTGAAAACTTTTCAATGGGAATAATTAAATTGATAGCCATCTTCAAATATCTAAAGGGCTGACACATGGAAGATGGAACAAGCTTTTTTATTCTGCTCTGGAGGGTAGGACCCAAACCAATGGCTTTAAGTTACAAAAAAGGAGATTCCGGCGAAATATCAGGAAGACTTTTCCGTCAGTAAGAGTTGTTTGCCAGTGAAATAGATGCCCTGGGGAGGTGATGTACTCTACTTTTTATGCAGAGGCTGGATAGCCATTTGTCATGTATGATTTAGTTCAGATTCCCACATCATAGGGTGTTGGACTAGATGGCTCTCAGGGTCCCTTCCAACTCTACAATTCTATGATTGAACTTTTGAAAAAAGAGTCCTCATATTGTTATAAGTAAATCATGACTCATGCTCATTATAGTTCTCCATTCATTCAGTTCCCAAGCATTATGCCTGGCAAATTTCATCTCCTTCTATCCTTGTCAAACAGGACCTGTTTAAGCAACTAGGAAAGTGCACTGCTTTTTTATACTTGATAATGGGATTCAAACTCAGACCTAACCTGCTTAGACCTTGGGCTAGACATTGATGACATCAAAAATAGCTATGCCAGTCAATATTAATCTAGATCCTGACTCTGAGACCAAGGAAACTTCCATAGAGATGGTACAGAATAGTGTTACAGAAATTACAGGAGGGGCACATCTTTAAAGTTGTTAAATATTACAAATATTATGCCTGAATGTATCCTTTCAACTTGACTGCTCAGGGAACTTAGCCTAGCTTTAAAAATCATATAAAATCAACTCCTTTGCCAGTTTCCTCCATTCCAACGCTATTTTGCCCTTGAAAAAAGGACTCCATGTGGTGACAACTGCTGAGCTGATTCTGGGATATGGTGGGAAGTTTTAAAAGTCAATGTCACACCATGCTCTGGGTTCACTCGCTGCTGTTGAACCTGTTGCGCAACAATAAAGAATCTGAGTCTACTGACTACTGTTTTGCTCCAAATTGCTTGGCTGGAATTTCCTTCTTTTACTGACCACATGGACCTGTGGGGGACTTGTACCCTGACAAGCTGGGCTGTTGAGTAGTCTCTCAGCCCAGAATTTTCCTTAACAATAGAAATTCTATGAAGCCCCTGATTCAGAGAAGACCCCCCCCCCAACCCCTGAAAACCTACAAGAACTCCCTCTGCCCTCATCCAAGGAACAAGAAGAAACAATACCATTTGCCTGGACCCCCAATCCAGTTCCAGAATCCCATCCTTTATCCCAGACTCTTAGCAGAAACTTATTTATGGTAGGGAAATCAGGGCAAATTTGGGGAGCCAATGTTTAAATTGAACTAACTTCAACCATCTTGGACACTGACCTGCCTGGATGCAACTTCTCACCTCAATCAAAAAAGAACCCTCTGCCCAGTCTTGAAAGAGAAATCCATTTATGTTCCCAAATGCACAATTACCAGAAAGGGGAGGAAAGAGAGGGGAGACACACACATGTGGGGTGGTAGGGAAATAGGTGGGAAGAATATTAAAAGGGCATAAAGCTATTCACCAACAACATGGATACCTTAGTTCAGACCTAAGATTCAGACCTAAGGAATAACCCAGGCTGTGTCTTTGTTGGTTTCACCTCTGTAACCCTAAACTAACGCACAAAACAACAAAGGAGAGTGAAGAAGGGAAGCAGGCAGGCAGAGATGGGAGAAATGGGGGCAGAGGGCGGGGGAGAAGGAGCACTTATGTGAAGAGACAAGCTTGGCTGCTCCTGTTTCCTCCTGGGCATCCCCCCACCTTTCAAATTTCTCCTCTTTGGTTCAATGGGTGATCAACTATATATGGCTGCCCAGCTGAACCAGCTGCGTGCATGTTGAGAATCTGCTTTTCCTAGAGCGAAGAAGAGCTGCTCCCCCATTTCCCCTGCCTTTTCTTGTTCTTTTCTCACCACTCCCACACCTAGCTGTGCACCTGTCTTGCCCTCAGCCGCAATATTTTTCAACAGAAATGGATCTAATGGGACAGTGTGTGCTGCTCATATGTGGTGTCAATAATGAGGGCGGTTGAGGTGGTGTCTATGGCTGCTTCCTGTGTGTCTCCAAGCCGCTAACAAACATTAGTGCAAGGATCCAAGGGCAGCAATGACAGGGGCAGCACTCAGAGCTCACACAGAGGCTGGAGAGGGGGAGAGAGGCGGCAAGACATGTACAAGCACACAAGGAAGAACAAAGAAGGTGCTCCCAGGCTCTTACGCTGTACTTTATGGGCTGAACTGCAAGCGCTCCTCTCTTCTTCTGCCCAGTGGCGGCAGACACCATAAATACACAGCTGGCTCTCAGGCATGAATAAACCAAGCTTGAAGCCCTGAACCAGCAGTGAGCCAGACACTTGCCTGTCTGCTTGTGCTATCCCTTCCTGAAGTTTAAACTCAGGAGGAGGGAAACTAGTGCAGCTTTAGGCCCTAGATAAGGACCCAACAAGGAAGAGGTGGAGCAGCCTGCTCTGCAGTCTCTGCCTAACTTCTGTTGGTGCAACAGATTTCTCAGGGAACTCCTCAGGGAGCCAGTTTCCAAATCTAAACTGCAAAGCAAATACCATCTTTGCTGGGCAAGGGGCTAGACATTCAGGCACAGACTGCTGATGGGCAGATGCTTTAGGCATCATGGGTCACCTCTTTCCCAAACAGTAAAAGTGCAGGCCTCTCGTCACAAATAACTTTTACTTCCTGTATAAGCTTGTTGCTAATTAAAAGCTCACACAATCTTTTAGATTTTTTTTAAATCAGAAAAGCAGTAAGACATGGTCTAAATCTAAAAAGTTGTTTGTTTCCATTACCTAGGAATCTAGAAATATCGGTGCACTTTTTAAATGCACCAATCATTCCCTATCCTATCTCTCCTATTTTTTCCCCAAGGAACTGCGAAAATCAACATGGTGAATAAGCTGTAAAATTATTTTTCTCAAAAACTATTTGCTCTTTTTTTGCATCGGGCTCTTACACTTATCAAGAGCACAGAAATATTTCAACAGGCACTAATTCTGCTATCAACGTACTTCCCCTAATAAACTGTAAGATGAATAGATCTGTTTCAGATAGAATCAAGAAACATTAATTTGGTGTGTAAAAACCCAGGTATTTTGATATCTTTGTTTGGGTCAATGTCCTTTTTAAAGCCTTTGAGCTTCAAGTATTCTATAAAATACTGAAGTCACACTATCCAACTAACAGAATTTGATCCCATTTCTTAAAACCACTTTAAAGATTTTTATAGATTTGGCAAGGAAACCAACCAAGCCTATGCTGTTTCCAAGATGTGGGGCTCAGTTTGAACATGATTTTTTAATCCAAGGTTTTATACAGGAAAATGAAACACAGTGCAACATAATTCTTTATACTAGAATTAATGGTGTACATTGTGTTGTATAAAATATAGCCTTCCTTGGAACAGGGAATAAAAGGGCCAGTTGTGTGCAGAAAATGGGAAATATAGCACAGTGTTATTTATCAGACAATTACATTCTGTCACTTGTGAGTTGCCTTGTGATTACATTCCCCCCCCCCAACAAAAATCACATTAGATGTGTTAATTAGCATACCTATGGCAGAATATTTTTGTTATCTGCCTGCTAGCTTAAAAGAGCTAGGAGTTCACTCATCATAGTGCTCAGCTGTGGCTACTGGCAATCCTGGCTTTGAAGAACCAGGCATTTTCTAAGCATTATGCAGCTGTGGTGTAAGTGCACAAAGCTATAGAGAGAGGGAAAGAGAAGTGCTGCTTTGCTACTGCGCAGTTTCCGCAAGACCAGTTGCTAGCACACTACAGCCTTCTGTGTAAATAGTTCTGATCAAAGAAGATAATTTAACTATCAATCTATCAATGAAATACCTTTATACAGTACTGTACAGTATACTGCTTCATACCAGAACAGTCTATAAGCAGTTTATAAAATGACAGCAAACACTGCACACACCCCACACCATAATGGAAATTTCCTGTCCTTCCATATCCCACACGTCCTCCCTAAATCTGCTCCGGAGGGTTCAGACATACATATAGAATCATAGAGTTGGAAGGGATCCTGAGCATCATGTAGTCCACCACCTGCAATGCAGGAATATGCAGCTGTCTCTTACAGGGATAAAACACTGAAGGAATGCTGAAGGAACACCCCAGAACTGTTGGGGGGGGAGGTGCAAGAGGAGAGCAAGGGAAAGTTCCGCTGCACAGTCAAAAGTTCTTGTGTTACCCGAACGACATCACAGGCTAACACCCAACAGATCCAAATGGAACAATAAAATCCCAGAAAAGCAATAACTAAGACGTGCATGGGTTTTTTTTCTGGGTGGGTTAATATTTTTGCCCAAATAAAAACCATGCCAACTTTGCCTAGCCTTGTGATACAAAATTACACTGTAACTATCATAGATGTTTCAGACTTACGAAAGTTGTTATATGAGGTTCCAATCCAATCCACCATCAATTTATACCAGCTGGGCTGCTGTAGCACAACTGACATCCACAACCATTTACATTGTAACCATTACTGAATAGCAGAGCTGCTATAGCTAGAGACTTTATCTCACCTGCATAAGGGAAGTGTGATGTCACAACAAAGCACAACACACGTCTCTTTTGCTGCTGCACTACCCTGCAGACACCCAGATTCTCCTGGTGGGTGTGGGTTTGTTTTTGTTTTTGTTTTCTACTGTGAGGCTGCCTGGTCTGGTAGCAGGGCAGCCCCCCCCCCAAAGATGCCTAGACATTTTGTTTTGGTGCCCACAACCTAGGTCCCAGGAGCCACGGGGCTCTAGCGTTCCCCAGTTTCTAACACCGAGTCCTTCTATTCATAGAGGGTAAGTCTGTATTCCACCCACTAGATATATTTGGGAGTGGAGGGAAATGAAAACTAAATTTGCAAGACACAATGTTCTTTGTTAACAGTGTTCCGCTTTAACTACCAAAAAAGATTATTCTAGTTTAATGAGAATTATTGGCTTTTTAGGAAAGTACTTTGAGTTCCACGATCATGCAAAAGGTTAAGGAACAGCAACAGAAACATTTCATACATAATAAATATAAGACAATTTGTCTTCCCGTCCCTCCCCCCAAGTAGCATCTACAAAAAATATTTTTCAAAATCTTAACTAAAAGGTGTGATTTTGAATACTGAGGGTTATTACCACTACGGTACTTGGTGATCCCAGCCAGCTGAAAGACTCAGCTGGTGAGAAGGAACCCTTCACATTCCAACATGCCAGGAATTGTTTCTGCCAAAGAAATCCCACAAAAAGACACAGTTTATGTGGCTTATGGAGAAAAACAAATGCTGCTAGACACAGCAACTATACATATCGGCATCTCCAAAGCATTCAAAGAGCTGATATGGTATAATATTTCAGATGACATAAGAGAGACAAGGTGAAACAGGCAACATATCCTCCTGTCATGGCTTAGTAATACATCATGTTTCACACATGCATTCACATTAGGTGTTAATGGTGGGGAAAGTTGCTACTCTTTGATTAAGGCTACACAAGAACACCACAGGAATACAACTGGAGATGCACCTCAAAAATGTAATTTTTATATGATGTTATACCAAGGAGTTCAGTCTTGCTGCCAATTTAAGTCTGCCCCAGTACTGTATCTGACTCAATGAAATCCCATTTTGTCTAGAAAGATGAACTAAACAGGTGAAATTAGGGGAACCAGAGCAAGCTCATCCCTTACCATCTGCAGCAGGAGTGACTCTCACAAGTTATGCAGAGAGAGGTGACAACTGGAATAAGCAGTGGCCTGCCTCACTGCCTGATTCCTGTGGAAATCAAGCCATACAAGGTGTATCTACTAACTGGCCATCTTACAGCCTTGGGGAAGGAAACTTGATGCCTGAGGCACTCTGAGCACCAGTAAACATATCACTACTAATTAGCATCCATCAAAGTGAGGAATGTCAACCAAAATGTTGCACATTAAACATCGCTTTCATTCTATGTACTTTGCACTTATCTCCCATGGTGGGAAAACTTGGGTCCTACTAGGACTCCACGTCCCCTTCTCCCCTTTCTGATGCAGAAAACCCCATCCCACATGTAGCTGAACCTGCATGAAAAGTAAACAACTAGAACTCTGGGAAGTATTCAACTTTTTGTGCAAGCTCAAGGATTAGCACCAGCACAAAGGGATTCTCCCCTCTTCTCCGCCTGTGCAGTCTGCAAATCTGCTCTGGGGGGTTCGGGAAACATCCAGAACAGATTTAAGGGGAAAGGCAGGGGACAGTGTTCCATCACACAAGCAGAAACCTTTGTGCTGATGGAACATTCACTTTAGCATTACAGTATATTGAATACAACCCCGTCTTCAGTTGAGCTCAGTCCAGGTAGGTTTGCTCTACTCACCCTCTTCTCCCCTAGTTCTCCTTCTTCAACTGCATCTTTCTTACTGGTGACTATAGTGTGCTTCCACAAACAGAATTGTACTGACTTAAATTTGGGGGCTTTAGCATGGAATATCCTTAACATGCTTGTTCTAGGAAGCAAGCAATAAACATGATGCAGCTGGAAATACAATATTTTTTATTTATAAATTAATATAAATAAATGTAAAGATCATATGCCAATATAAACAAATATGATTATAAACAACAAAACAGTTTTTTGGCTTAAAATTCTAGTATAGAAAATAATGAGTTAATAACTATGCTTGGGCCATTTGCTTAATCCGGGGGTCAGCAACCTTTTTCAGCAGGGGGCCAGTCCACTTTCCCTCAGACCTTGTGGGGGGCCAAACTATATTTTGAAGGAGAAAAAAGAACAAATTCCTTTGCCCCACAAACAACCCAGAGATGCATTTTAAGTAAAAGCACACATTCTACTCATGTAAAAACACACTGATTCCCAGATCGTCGGTGGGCTGGATTTAAAAGGCGATTGGGCCGGATCTGGCCCCGGGCCTTAGTTCGCCTACCCATGGCTTAATCACCAAGATGAAGGGAAAAGAGTAAAAGTGAAGCTGAACTTTACTATGGGGAAATAGAAAGAACAACAAAAAGGTTGGTAGCTGTCCTCTCTCGAGATCAGAGAAATGTGAAAATCAGAGAAGAGTAGGAAAGCTGAGATGCAGGGTTCAGAAGGTAATACTAATCTCAAATTTCCTGAGTTTTCTTTGTGATGGGAGGGGATCATTCCACAAAACGGCACAAGGGTAATCACACTTCTTTCATGACTGCTTTACGCATGTTGTGGGAAATGCTCCCTCTCTCTGATAAGGCTCAGGCTGTGATGGAGTGGTGAATAATGTAGCCCATGAGCCCAACTCACTCACCTTCTTTTATAAAGACACTGGCTGGTGCCTTTGTACAGAGGTTCATTAATACCAGTGAAACAAAATAACAAACATGGTTTGGAGGCAATTGGCAAGGGTGTAAGAGGTAAGGAATCTAGCTAAAGCCTAAATGAAAGAGGGACAAAAAGGAGCAAGCTTCTGTGGTCCATTGAGGCAAGGGGACTAAAAGAATACTAAAAGAGATTGGAAAAAACTTTCCAGGAGTGTTCCAAGACAGCTGAACTTGTGTGGCAGCCTCCTGAGCAAGAGACTGGCATGTAGAGGAGCATGGATCAATCTGAGTGGGGAAGACTGAATCCAGTGGGGATGACTCATGCCCCCAGCTACAGAAAAAACAACACTGATTAACCTAAGCCTCTAAATGTTAAAGGACGTTTTCAGAGAGGGTCCAGTCAGGTACCTGAGTATCTGAAGAAGTGTGCATGCACACGAAAGCTCATACCAAGAACAAACTTAGTTGGTCTCTAAGGTGCTACTGGAAGGAATTTTTTATTTTATTTTGTTTTTAATTAATGACAAAGACAAGGGTAGAGAATTCCTGGGACATCCTGAGTGTAATTAATTCAATGTCATGCCACAAGGAAGAAATCCAGTCCACAGGATGTTTCTGCCCATTCAAACTGTTTTCAGCAAAATAATCTTGCTTTGCCGATAAAAGAGGTCAAGCTTGAAAGTCTTTAGAAAATGCAAACAGGCTTCTTTTTCACTTCATTAACACAGACTATGAGTAATGTGCCTTTGCCCTTGTATAAGGGTATGGGGTTTGGGTTTCTTCTGAAAGTCAAGATTATTTTATTTGGGTTAGGGTGGGGTATGCTATCAATATGCTAGTGTCTAGCATGTGTTTTGATTATCACCAACATATAAGCTAGAGCTTTCCCTGTCCACCACTGTAAGCCTCCTTCACTTCATCTTGGAGAGTTCTAGTTGAACCAAGATTCTCAGTGACAGGCCCTCTGTACAACCTCTTGTGGTCTTTGTTTAAAAAAAAAAAAAAAAGGAGCAGAGCCCAAAGAGGTGATGGTTGCTATCTAAACTTGGATTAGTGTGCTCCTGGTCCTGGATGGTCCCTGGTCCCTGGCCACTATTAGTTGTTATGCGATGCTCCACTGTGGCTTCAGATGGGTAAAGAAGGCTGGGTGGAGACAGCCCTCTTGGGTTCTCAATTAACTCAAATTGACATTTATTTTGTTGCTATTAACTTTATACAAAGGGAGGAAGGATTCCAACAAAGCTGACCACTTCTAAGTTCTTTCCCCACACAAGCACAATTGTGCTCCTGGGCCTCTCCCTCTCCTTGTCCTCCTGGCTCCAACGTCCATGGCAAGAGCAAGGGAAGTGACCAGCCTGAACTAATTGTGGATTTCATAATCCTATCTATATGTTGAGTAGACTTTAATATGATCAAAACAAATTACGAAGATACAACAGAAATAATTCCAGACTAAGAACAACTTCACATTACCTTTTCTAACAAAAAAACAAGCATATAACAATAAATATCTACAAATGTTACTGTTTACTTCAATACAACTTCCACCTCCATGCATTCTAAAAATTGATCAAGAAGCAAGAGAAAGCCATTCATAACCAAATGTATTCACACACATGGTTTCTTTCCCTAAAGCAGGCATGTCCAAAGTCCATTTGGGGGGCCTAATCTGGCCTGTGGCAGTTTATTTCCTGGGGTGAAATCCTAAAAAAAACCTTAACAACTCCAACCCTAAAAAAGCTCAGCAACTTCAATCCTTAAAAAAGTTCAATAACTTTGGTTGGCCCCCAAGGCCCTTCACTTCATCAAATCTGGCCCTCTTTGAAAAAAGTTTGGACATCACTGCATGTGTGCTTATTCCTCTGTAGCATGGGAAGCGGCTTAAAATTGGACCGTCAGTATCACTGCATTTTGTACTACAGTTTTCAGCAGTTTTGCATTTTTTTTTGCAACGCTTAGCATTTATGAAATAATATAAAATTACTGCTATGTATTACACACGTTATTCTATGTGCTAGAATGACAAAATCATGAGTATAAAATAAGTTCAAGCAAATGAAAAAAGTATGAATTACAAAATTGTGACTTATTACTTCACATGCGTATACTCACACACAATTCAGAATATGGTCCTTTTTTGAACAAAACATTTTAACCATATGTTCTCAGGACATGATTCAATACAGTTAAAAATATAAAACAATTCCAACACCATTAAAGGAGCAGGCAAAAGCACAACAAATCTGTAAAAAAAATACAGAAATTAAAAGAACCCATGCCCAATGACCTTTTTCTACTTTAAAAAATAGCAGAAATATTATACTTTCCTGTCCCCTCACTCTTCTGCCTTGGCCAGCACAAGTGGTTGGGTTGTGGATGTAGTGTTGACTGCTCCACTCCTAAAGCTCTGCTGTTGTCAGTCACAGTTTAGGGTTGCAGCCTAACTCAGTAGCAATTGTCACACTGCATCAAGTGTAGGCTTCACAAAGGGAACTCAGATATCAAAATGTAGCATAGGACTATATAATTATCTTTAGAAAAAGCAGAGTGTGATAACTGTGTACAACCAACAAACACCTAGCAGCCTACCCATGATCAAGACTCTTGGAGAAAAGGGGGTGTTCCCCCAGAGCAGCTGCTTTGCCACTGGTCTCCTCCCACCCCATGGGTCATGGATGAGGGAGCATCAGTAGCACATCTTGCTTGAGGTCCCAAAGGATTCAGGCTAGCCCTGCTCAAATGAATATTCCTACACACTCTCCTGTCCTATTCCCCAGAAGGGAGATAGGTATGCAAAAAATCAAATATTAATTGACACATATTGTTTCTCCTTCCACTATTGTGTACTTGCTTAACAAATGAAACTCAACAGATTGTAAAGGTAAAGGACCCGTGGACGGTTAATTCCAGTCAAAGGCAACTATGGGGTGCAGTGCTCATCTCGCTTCAGGCTGAGGGAGCCGTTTGTCCACAGATAGCTTTCCAGGTAATGTGGCCAGCATGACTAAATCGCTTCTGGCGCAACAGAACATTGTGACGGAGGCCAGAGCACATGGAAATGCCTTTTACCTTCCTGCCACAGTTGTACCTATTTCTCTACTTGCACTAGAATCATAGAATCATAGAACAGAATCATAGAGTTGGAAGAGACCACAAGGGCCATCCAGTCCAACCCCCTGCCAAGCAGGAAACACCATCAAAGCATTCCTGACAGATGGCTGTCGAGCCTCTGCTTAAAGACCTCCAAAGAAGGAGACTCCCCCACACTCCTTGGTAGCAAATTCCACTGCCGAACAGCTCTCACTGTCAGGAAGTTCTTCCTAATGTTTAGGTGGTATGCTTTCGAACTGCTAGGTTGGCAGAAGCTGGGACAGAGCAACAGGAGCTCACTCGGTCGTACGGATTCGAACCGCTGACCTTCTGATTGGCAATCCCAATAGGCTCAGTGGTTTAGACCACAGTGTATCACTCAAACAAGGGATAAAAGGTGTGACACATGTGCTGAAGGAGAGCCAACCAACCCACTCTTTCACACTGCGCCAGGGAACACTGTACTTTTACTGGTGAACACTTCCATCTACTACTACTTCTAGCCAAACACTAATGGCTCCTTTTCTTTGCAGGATAAGAGCTATAGCATGTGGAACAGAACAGACAAACTGGATAGAGTTCATTACAATTCGCTAGACTATATAGGTGAGTTAATTACTATGTTATCTCCTTCAATGGATAAATAGGCTAAGTAGCCAGGTGGACTAATCAGGTATATGGAAACAGTTCCATGTCATGAAAATAACTCACAGCTACTGCCAGCACGGTGAATGTGCTATTACTGTGGAAACTAGCACTGCCAAGACACCTTGGGGCATGGGTATGCCTGCAGTTACCTGAGAAAGACTAATGCCTCCTCTTGTATGTGAAGCCTGCACTTTTTTATGGGGCAACAGCTTCCCCATATGGTCCCTCTTCAGGTTTCTATGGCTGGTATTCCTCAAGGTGATGCACACAGGGTGGGGAGATGAAAGGAGCATGAAACTGACTGGGCTCTTGGGAGACTCCAAAAAACGCACTGTGTATCTCTCTTTTCTCTATTGCTGTGGTTGTGTGGTTATGGTGTTGTGCTTTGCAGAAGGAGGCCTAGGTTGTAGGAATGCTGCCTGATACTTTTTCAGTTTTTTCAATTCCTTCACAAAGGCACCAATCAAAGGTACCAATCAAAACATGTTGGAGACAGTGTCCTCAGTACTGTCTATGTAGAATTTCTGGTATCACACTGGGACTCAGATCCTTCTGATGGATCTATTGCTGATGTGTTATATAGAGAGGCTTATTGATCACTGAGATAAAGAGTTGTCTGTTGTGACTGAAATGGTAGTACTTACTCAACACAAAGCCACCAAGCCCCACCCCATGTTCCGCTCAAGAAAAAAGTTTAGCACATGGTTATAGTCCAATGCGGATGTAATGATGGCTCCCTACAAACAGGAAACCAGTCTAAGACATGCTTATAAGACCTACTTGCCTACTTTGAAGCAAATATAGCCCTTTCTTCCTGTACTTGACTCAACCATGATTTAGCACATCTGTATCACTACTAGCCATGGCCATGATAACTAGGATTCTCTAAACCAGAATTTGTTCGTAACTCCTGCTCTATATCAAAGTTGATTAGCCTTAACTATGGTTGTCGCCAGCCGATGAATCTAAAACTTGTTTAGAGCAAACAAAGGAGGGAAGGGGGGAATTCATTCCAGAAAGATAAGGGAAGAATGAGAATATGCACACATTTCTGAAGCTGGCTCATGGCTTGATAAATCTGCATTGGACCCAAATTGATTTCCTTGAAATAAGTTGAACTTGGAAGTGTCCACCCTTGGTTGGAACATGTCCATAGATATTTGCTTCTATTACTGATTTACAGCTTGACTTTTATATTGTGCAGGTGTGGGAAAACTTTGGCTCTCTAGATGTTCCTGAACTGCAACTCCCCTTGGCCAAGCTTGCTGGGGCTGCTGGAAGTTGTAGTTCAGTAACAACTAGAGTGCCAAAGGTTTCCTAAACCTGATATGGGAGGGTGAACATGAAATAAATATACAGTACTGATAATAAGCTCTGGAAATCGAATCCCCACCCCCAAAGTATTTTGATTCAAATGTACAGTATCACTGCTCTCCATGGGGGTGGGGGGTGGGGAAGAGACATGCAGTAAATGAACATTTTAATCATCCTGTTTGTGAAAATGGCATATGCAGTTATCAAGCAACATTTAAGATTATTACAACTGATGCAAGTTTATTCACTTTAGGCGAACATGAATTTATTTTTGTGTGTGCTATGGTTCCTGCTCAGGGCCACTGAAGTGTCTAGCCTCCATACAATACAGAATAGCTATGAACCTGGCTCTCCAATAATCTGCCGGCATTCTATTTAGCCTAACAATCAGATTTCTAGGGCCTTTCTAGAAGTTTGGCTTTCCAACTTTCCCAAGCTACGCTCCTGCTCCCACATGTACCACCCTTCAACTCCTTTCAAATTCCCAAAGCATTTTGAGAAACTGCACCAGACATTTCCAGCTTCCAGAACAAATCAAAAGTAACATGGAGATGGGCCAGCTGCTATGAAGCCACAGCTGTCTTCAACAGAATAGAGGAGCAGGCTTGCTTGATCATCAGTAATTATGTCTGAGTGGGTCCAGGAACAAATTCTCATGGGTTCCCTCCTTACACAGGTGTTTCCTATCTATAAACCTTCACAGAAGAATAGATATTAAGCACATTATTTATCTAACTCCCAGTCCCTCCCCCTTGATCTTGGCTCTTAATATTTATTTTATTTGAATGGATTTCTAAACCACTTAATATTTCAAAAATCTCTAAGCAGTGCACACTATGTAGTACATAAAAACAATATCCATTAAAACAAAAATACAACCAAAAACCAATAAAACAGTATAAAAGCATATAAAAGCAAACAAAACAGATATTTGTGTGTTCACAGCATCCCTTATCTCAAACACAAGCACTAACAAACAATCCCATTCTTTCCTCCCATATCTTGCTTGCTAACACATCTACCCAACATTTTTACCATTTGTAAACGTTCCGTCTTGATTCTACTAGCTGGGTCATATCATGAAAGACTAAAACAGTTTCAAACAAAGAAAGTACATGTCTTTTTGTTCCTCTGCCTATTTATTAATTAAATTTATACCCCCTCCTTCCTCACAAAAGATCCCAATATGACAAACATGGCAGTATTATTATTTCGAAAGCATGTCAAAGTGCAAGTAGATAAATAGGTACCGCTCCAGCAGGAAGGTAAACGGCATTTCCGTGCACTGCTCTGGTTCACCGGAAGCGGCTTTGTCATGCCGGCCACATGACCCGGAAACTGTACACTGGCTCCCTCAGCCAGTAACGCGAGATGAGCGTCGCAACCCCAGAGTCGGACACGACTGGACCTAATGGTCAGGGGTCCCTTTACCTTTACCTTTACCATCCCTTCATGAGAAGCTTCCAGAGTGGGTTACAGCAGTATAAAAGACAGCATTAAAACACTTTAAAATGATTGATGTTTATTTCTGTATACGGTCTTTCCTTTCTTCTTTCAAGCTTTAATAAAAAAAAATACTTTTTTTAAAAAAAATTACAGCCACAACCAGAGTGTGTCCAAAGAGTACACATTAAAATTCTCAAAGACCAAGGTCTTCAGCATATTGAGAAAGTGGTAGAACAATGACAGTGCCAGGGGAGGGAATTTATTTTTCCCATGAAAATTTTTCATTTTCATAATGACTTTTCCCTGGAGGGTAACTATGAGAAGTAAATGACAAGTAGTGAGCAGCACCTCTATCCTGCACCATCCCATGCCACAGGTTCTGTTGCCACATTTGTTCTCCACATTTGTTTTGCTTCAAGATTTGAAAATGGAGGTAGATTGAATTTCATTCATGAGCCCACTTAACCTGATCTAACAAAACACTTTCTCTGCATGCTTTTGTTCTGTGCCTTAGACTACATTTAATAACTATGAAAGAATAAATATACCGTTCCACAAAAACGTGACAGAATGACACACAAACTGAATCTCCAAAGTGTCTCAAGTATGTGCATCGTTTAACCTCTGCAAGCATCTGCAGTGTTAACTGCATTACTTGTGAACTCAAAATACTATGGATGATATCAAGCTAGGCTCAATATCATAGTTCACTCAAGTTCTTAATGAGTTTTAGCTGCACAGTGGAAATGGGATTATTAGAATTGTACAAATTGTTCTAAATATGGTCTTCCTGTAAATTTATGTAGTGGCGATATTACAATACTGCTAGAGATTTCAGTCAAGCAGAACTGTCCCCTACTACAATTTCTCTACCATTGTAATCTGTGCACAACTTGTCCCTCCCTTGTAATATTAGATGACTGTAGCCTAGCTTTCCACCTTGTTCAGTTCTTCCTCTGAAAAGGAAATATATATATGTCTACTATGAACAAGGAAAGAAGGTACCGTATTTTTTGCTCCATAAGACGCACTTTCCTCCTCCTAAAAATTAAGGGGAAATATCTGTGCGTCTTATGGAGGGAATGGTGGTCCCTGGAGCCGAATTGCCCAGGGGCCAAAAGCAGATAGTGCTTTTTATTTTACAAAGAGAAAAAGGGGTGTTGAAAGGACCCCGCTCAGCAGCTGATCAGCAAGAGATTGGGAGAGAGATAAGAGTCCAGGCTCCCTTTCAGCCCCGCCCTCCATTGTTGAATGTGCTGCAGAGGGAGGTTGCTTGTTTCCCCAGCAACATGTGACTGGCTGATTAGATTATCTGTCTGGAAACTGTAGAAATGGCTCCCTTTCCTTCAGATGCTGCAGAAATGTGAGTTGAACACCATAAAAAATGGGGCTTTTCCTCTTTGCTTTTCTCCCTTTGCAAAAGGAGCTTTGCTTTTCTCCCTTTGCAAAAAAGCTGCAAAACTTTTAGCTGATCCTCAAAAAAACAGGGCTTTTCCCTTTGCAAAAAAGCTGCAAAACTTTTAGCTGATCCTCAAAAAAACCACAGGGTTTTTAGAGCAGGAAAACCAGAAAAATATTTTTTTTTCTTGTTTCCTCCTCTAAAAACGAGGTGCGCCCTATGGTCTGGTGCGTCCTATGGAGCGAAAAATACGGTATGTACTAGAACTAATCTCTCAGAAGTATTTGCTTCACTCTGGGCCACTAATATAAAGCCCATAAAAGTTCTCTTCACTGCATAAACTTTGTTAGTTAATTTATATTCTGCTTTCCTACCCAGAGATGCTCCAGACACCTAATACAGTAGACCAGGGGTCCCCAAACTAAGGCCTGGGGGCCGGATGCGGCCCAATCGCCTTCTCAATCCAGCCCGCGGACGGTCCGGGAATCAGCGTGTTTTTACATGAGTAGAATGCATCCTTTTATTTAAAATGCATCTCTGGGTTATTTGTGGGGCATAGGAATTCGTTCATTTTTCTTCTTCTTCAAAATATAGTCCGGCCCCCCGCAAGATGTGAGGGACAGTGGACCAGCCCCCTGCTAAAAAGTTTGCTGACCCCTGCAGTAGACTAAAACCTTACAACAGAACCAACTTACATTAGAATACCCAAAAGCCACAATTATAACATAAATATATTTGTTGTAAACTACTGTTTTTTAAAAAAATGAATAGCAATATATATTTTAATAAATAAAGTCAGATTTTGCTACACCTAATCTTATAAGAAGGGTTCAGTTACAGGTGGGTATCTGAAGAAGTGTGCATGCACACGAAAGCTCATACCAGGAACAAACTCAGTTGGTCTCTAAGGTGCTACTAGAAAGAATTTTCGATTTTGTTTTTCTTATAAGAAGGAATAGCAATGGTGGATATTATCAGCACAAGGGGCTAGTGGATAATTCTTGCAACTGGTCCATCAGGCCCTTTCTTTTCCCATGCTTGAACTTACAGAGAGAACTTCCTTTTCCTCCTCACTAGGACTATTTATTACCATACTCAACATTAACACACCCAGTGTTAGAAACTCAGATATATAAGCTAGGCGCCAAATGGGTTCGTAAACCATTGCAGTCGCCAAAATGGAATGTCTAGTTGCCATTTTGGGGCAAGAAGGCTCTAAAGTCTTATTTTTCAAATGGTGGACTGACTGTGATTGATTCTCAGTTAAACATCTGGCTAGTTCATACGACAACCTTGAGCTAGATAAAGAGCTTTGAGAACTTAAAGAAGAAAAGTCACTTGATCCAGGGACAGTCCACATATATTTTGGCCTATTCCGACCTCTTTTTTTAATGGTGACTGTTCCTGCTCAGGCTACAGAAAAAGGAATTTTATTACAAAATTCATTCCAATTGAACAGATAAAATGTAACTGATAGAATTCCATAGGATGTGTTTGAAAACAGTCCGAATCCAATGATCCCCAGGTGGTGGTGATGTCAGGCACTATCCTGTCCTGGCACCCAGGCTATTGCAAGCAGATCTTAGGTTTGTCTCAGGAAAGTAATCAACTGGCAAAGGGCTCCTTCCTTTTCCCTTTGTGGAAGGATCAAACTTAAATTAATCCATATTGTGTTGCTGTATCACTAGAAGTACTTCTATTAAATGTGCTTTTCTCCTCCCAATGATATTAATATTTTGCTGCTTTTAGCTGTAAGTTGTTTCAATAACTTTTCTGTGATTGGAGAGATTCTTCATTAGATTAGGATATTTTCGAAACAATGTAAATACTTGTTTCTTGTGTGTATTTTATAATATTTGCAAATTCTCCCAGAGTATTTTTTTCAGCTCCCCATTAAATATGCCATGTAGTACAGTATACATGTTAATAACTGGGAGAATTCGAAAATTCTTTTAATTACTTGTGATTAGCAAATTATCTGGTTTATGAACCAGGAGTATCTAAATTTGTGCTACTAACTGAAGGTATGGGTGAAAGCTCTTGAAATTGTACACTTCAAAAGAAGTGTAATTTGTTACAGGCACTTAATGGGTATGAGGGGTTATCTGAGTGGAATAATCTGATGTGAGGGGCGGGGGGTGGAACAAATACATGACTGGATGACAAGTGCAAGATGGGCGAGAGGAAGCCTGTTTCAATCATTACAGACAATTTAAACTGTGCAAAGGCATGTGCCAAGGCTGTTCCTTACATATTACATATTGGACCTCCAGTAGTTAACAGACCAAATGACAGAATCAGAAGCTGTGTAGACAGCATAAGCACTGCCAACAATATGGTCACATAAAACATTTACAATAACAAAAAATTGAAACTAGACATTGTTTTGAACAATTTAGGGATATACAAGTCTAAGTATTATATTTATGTGTAAGGTCCTCAGTTAATTGCTCATGAGTGACCAGCCAAACTCCGTAGCTTCTTTTTAATGGTTTTATTGTGCAAAACTATTTACAGTGCAGAGCTAACAAATCACGTCTGTCTCATCCATCAGCAGAATCCGGGAGTGCCTCTTTCCGGTTTCTCCCCCAGCATAAGAGTCTAGGGATACGAAATCCCCTCCTTCTTTCCCTACGTGGCTCCCCTCTGTGCAATTGGGGGGACAGAAGTGGAGTGCCTCCCTCTGCACCAGCGGGGTGCGAGGTCTCTCTAAAATCCCCAGAGCCTTGGCTGCCAGTTCCCTGAACCGCCTCCCCTAGTCCACTTGAGGCATTGCTGCTGCTCCCGCTGGAAGAGGAAGTGCTGCTTCTCAGGTGTTGCTGAGGCTCTCTGTAGCATCCCGAAAGCCCTTGCACCACCCTGCGCTGAGCCGGGGACAGTTCCCTGACATTATGCTTTAAAATAATCTACCAGTTTTTAAATTAGTGTAACACAGAATTAAGTTAGCCTCCAAACACAATGGAACATACCGGTAATGCTATTAATTTTTCTCTAGGGTTAGAAAAATACCCCTAGAATTCACAGAAAAAACTATAAATTATTCTATTTACAGTGGTACCTAGGGTTACAGACCTGATCCGTTCCGGGGTGCCGTTCTCACCCTGAAATGTCCGTAACCCGAGTGGCGCTTCTGCGCATGCACGCCGAGGGAAACCCGGAAGTAAACACTTCCGGGTTTCCAATGTTCAGAACCCGAAAAAACGCAATTCGAAGCGAACGTAACACCAGGTATGACTGTAACTGAAACTTAATTGAAATACAGTGTCCTGTATTTAACATTAGGTCTTCACGCTTGCAATTTTTGTTTCATTACATTCTGGTTTAAAGTACCATATCCACAATACAGGAACTTAGAACAGGAATGTACCTTCATAAAATATTTCCTACAGAAAAGATGGAGTATATTTGCCTTACAACATATTTTATCTGAAATATTACTAAGTAGGATAAAACAAAGGTTATTTGAATCTAGGATGTTCACATGCGATATGATTCTACCTTTTTGTGCATGTATGTTTATCATATGAGAACGAAGTGGTCCTTGTAGATACAAAAACTTGATAAACAGTACTATCTTAGGTGGAGATTAAAGAGGAAACTGCAAGGTAAGTTATTTTTGAATACCTACAGACACTGCACTTCCTGGCTAAAGCAAATCATGCAAGACAGTTAACAAAACATGAAATCTTTGTAGAAAAGTTATATAACCTGAAAAGCTGTTATATTCTTTGTACAACAAAACGATCACTATTTATGAGTGCAAGCTCCAGCAAGTGTTCAAATTCAAATGGGATATGAATATACTAGCAAGAATCCCACGATGTACCGACAATGGGTATAGAAAAGCTGAAAAATGGGTAAGTAGTGCATAAGGTGCTCTGAGAATGGTAAAATGAGTTAATTTTATATTATCAGTATTATTATTATTTCTCATTATTGGATTGAATTTATTAGTTGCTTTTTCACAAAAGTAATCCAAAGCAATTTAGAAACCTGGTACATTCATTAAAATGAAGTATAAAAGCCAATAAAGAATAAAAACCACTATACATACATAAGAGGGGCCATAAATACCTGAACCACTCCAGACTAAGGGTTAGCAACCTGGATAAAAGGGAATGTTTTTGCCTGGCACCTAAAAATAGGGAGTGATGGTGCCAGGGATGCCTCCCTTGACAGAGCATTCCACAAGTGCGGAGCCACCATTGAAAAGGCCCATTCTCATGTTCCCACCCTCTACTCCTTTCTCAGAGAGGACATATTGAGAAGGGACAAACACACCGTCTGGGTTAGTTCGTTTAAAAAACAGCAACAGATCTGAACAATTATTTACAAATTAACTGAATTAATCATACACATTCAAGAAAAAGCAAAATAAAAAAAAAATCCTTCCAGTAGCACCTTAGAGACCAACTAAGTTTGTTCTTGGTATGAGCTTTCGTGTACATGCACACTTCTTCAGATGCACACGAAAGCTCATACCAAGAACAAACTTAGTTGGTCTCTAAGGTGCTACTGGAAGGAATTTGTTGTTGTTGTTGTTTGTTTGTTTGTTTTGACTATGGCAGACCAACACGGCTACCTACCTATTCAAGAAAAAGAATAATCTTCCGATAATGTTATTATTCTTCGGGGGGCAAGGTAACTCTACTATTTTGTTAACATACAGATATTTAAGACCATATCAAATGTGAAGTATGATACAGTACTTTCAAGCATGTATTAGTATCTCTACTTTTTTCTTTGGGCCTAGCCACTTACCATGCCAAATCAGTTTAATACAACCCTGGTGATAGGGCTTTGGCATTATTGCTTTTAAAGAAAAGCATGGGTTAACCCATAAACCATGCTTTGAACCCTACTTAGATCTTTTCTGTTTCTGGAACTGTATAGCCTAGATTTAGAAGCAAATGCATAAAGGACAGACATTGTAGCAGCTGGCTTTGTTCTCCATTTTTGCAAGGAATAAAGGAACAAATGTTCTAAGAAAAATTGAGTTCCACTTCTCCTAATTGCAATAGTATATAATTTACACTAGACAGCTTCTTCATCATTTTAAGTAATGGTTTTAAGTTAACTAGGCACTGTACATTATTTCAATGCACAGGTTCCTGCTCGTGATCTAGAGAACATGAGAAAAGAGGGACATGATTGGAGGGATAAAACTTTGCACTTGTTGAGTGATTTTACACAGAATCAAAAAGAAGAGAAGCTAAACAACAGGGGAAAGAATCAAAGGAATAGAATAGATCAAGAGGGAAATTCAAGAGGAACTTTAAACAATTTAATAAAAGAGGGACAAATGTAAGGACTACAAATGCCCCAAGGGAGAGAATTCAATATATAAAAGGTGACAAGAGAAAGGTTAAAGATAGCAGTTGCCACACCAGAGAGAAGAAACACGTACCAGAGACCACTACTACAACTTAAGTGCCCTACTTGCCTACAAGCAAAGTGACTGTTGTTTATTATTGCCATCAAAGGATAATGTAATATGTTTCACTGCTGAGAAAACAAGACCATGTTCTGACAGAGAAAGATCTAATTTACAGAAAGCCATTACAGAGCAAAATCCTAAGACCAATGCCAGCAGCGGGTTTTAAGCTTGTGAGACACCACTGAACAGGTCAAAAGAGAAAACTATCAGATGAACCTATCGTACCTGCAAGCCAAGTATAGAACAGATGGGGTTGTTTCCCCCCCAACCATGGCCACCTGCATGGCATCTGATGCAACAGGTAAAACTATGGCTGCAAAGGAACCACCAGGAGCCTTAGGATGTGCTCCTGGTGGTTCCTCTGCAATAAGGGCTTAGATTTGGCACCTTTTAAATCTGACACAAAATTCTAGACCCACTAATTCTTAGACATGCATATCAGCCTCTTCTAAGATAACCTGTAGGGTTGATATTTATGAGGGTGATATTTAATGTTGCACAACATTTCCCCTACCTCCCTGCCCCCACACCCCACCAAATCTGCTGTAAAGGTCCTTCAACTCTTCAAAGTAGATTTGGTGGGTGTGCAGGTGGAGGAGAGGAAGGAAAAGTAGATGTAAGTTTCACTAGTAGAGAGGCACAATTGAATATTACCCAGCAACTTGAATTTTTATTCCTTTTTCAGTATCCCCAAAGAGTTGCAAACCTGTGAATTGTTAGGAAAACATTTGTGATATTTGCATAGCAGTAAGTTTAATGCTAACTTATCACTAATAAACGTATACCATTTACTAAACTATACTGCTCAACTGTTAATTAATTGTGAACATGTTAGGGACCAACTTTGAATAAGACTCTTGGGGCACCCCTTTGTTTCTTCATTAATTGAAGACACTTACTGCCAGAAGTGGGGTTTGAATGCATTACTCCCTATTAGTTCTGTGTTTGTTACTGTTGATTTACAGAGTGAGACTACTAGAATACTGGTCATGCTGGCCTTAGTAGCCAACAAGACTCTGCGGGCATTATAGGTCAGGGACCACCCCATTCCCCCAGCTCAGAATGGAAGTGGTAGGACCTTTTCTCATTCCAGAGGGGAGGAGTTGTGAGCAGGAGCCGTTTCCCGCGCTTGCAAGGGGGCGTGTTGGGCCCCCTGCATCAGCCCCTATCCGCTGCCACACCAAGCCCCTCAGCTGGCTAATAGGGCTAGCCGGGGGCGGAGTCTGGCTGCCTTTAAACGGGCGCGACAGTGCCATTGCCCTATTCTGCTTGCTGTGAGGGTATTGGCAGCGAGCATCTTTGGGCTCAGGTGGCAGTTAGGCATTAGAATATTTAATATGTGATGTATATGTGTTGTGTGTTGGAGGGCAGGTTGTGGCCATCACCTACCTAGGTCGTGGATCCTGTCCGATGCCCTGCTGGTGGCTAGGGCCATGGCACAGCCCCTGGTGACATCAGGGGAAGCTTCCAGTTGTATTTGCATCAACAAGCTCCTCCCACTAGTCGTTAACGCTAAGGTGACTCCCCGCTGAGTGGGGTGGAGTAAAGCGTTGTACTCTTCTCCAATGCCTAAAGCCAATACCTCTCACATGCTATAACCAATGAAGTTGTGGCCTTATTTTGCCCATTAACCTAAAATCATGTGTCCTTGTGTTTTATTTACTCCACACGGGTGATCGACTCGCAACTCATCTTTGTCAGAGCCACTTGAAGCACTTCTGGAAGTACTGTGTAGCTGCAGAGCTAATCTCTTGCCCTCCTCCCCAGATACATGTTTGAGAGGTTGCCAGAGGGGAGGGGAATGTTCAATGTATTAAGATAATTTATGGGCCTCTGAAAATGAAGTTCTCCAGCTTGTTGTTATTACAGGTGGTTATTTAAATGATTGCTTTTCTCCAAGGTTTTTAGTTATTTTTATCTTATGTAAGCCACCTTGGGGAAAAGGCAGGAGACATGGACTCAAGGCGGCTTACAGACAGGATAAAAATAGCTAGAAACCTAGGGGAAAGCAATAATTTAAAAAAATAAACATTAATAGAATTGAAACTATCTATATGACCTATTTAAAACATACAGATAATTACAATGAAAACAGCATGGCGCAAGCCTTTTCTTTAAAAGTTATGACCTGGTAATTCTACACACTATCTGGGTTCACAGGAAGCAGTTATATGGTGTGTGAATTTGAAATATCCGCTGCCTCTAAATTTAAACTTAAAAGTTTGTCAGATTTGTTCTGCAAAATCCTTACAAGCTGCAGCATGTAACAAGACAGTGCTAGTAAATTGCTAACATTGCACAGGCTGCATTACACATGTATGGTTTAAAACAAAGTAGTCTCACACTATCCAAGTATTATTTGTGGTATCCCAATGGAAACCCTAGTCTGAACTATGCTGGGACAAAATATGTTTCAAGGAAACATGAATATGCAAAATAAATGCATCCATATTCAAATTCAGTTGTTTTGTCCTAGGGAAAATGACACTTCCAAGAGGAAAGTGTTAGAAGAAGAAGAGTTTGGATTTGATATCCCGCTTTATCACTACCCGAAGGAGTCTCAAAGCGGCTAACATTCTCCTTTCCCTTCCTTCCCCACAACAAACACTCTGTGAGGTGAGTGGGGCTGAGAGACTTCAACGAAGTGTGACTAGCCCAAGGTCACCCAGCAGCTGCATGTGGAGGAGCAGAGACGCAAACCCGGTTCACCAGATTACGAGCCTACTGCTCTTAACCACTACACCACACCAGCTCCCACACCACCCTGGCATATCATTGTCCAAATATGAAGGGAAAATAAGGCACAAACACATTTTCCTGATTTTGTATTTTATGACAATCTATCATTTTGTTTAAATTCACAGACAAGATACCTGCTACATCTGTCACTCTGGATTCTCTTCCTAAGTTCCAAACATTACTAAGACACTTTCCCCTTCTGACCAGAAGATAGAAATGATGAGAGCTGGGGTCTAACACTTCCTGAAGGACTGCAGTTTCCCCATCTCTGTTTTATTGTATTACCGTACATTTCTTTATATGTATTTTTAATACACAACACCAAAACAATGTCTTTTATTTAACTGGGATAAACCCCACATTTTCTTCGAGGGATTTGTCTATTTCTTGTTAGTTTCTTCCGTACAATCAAAATCAAAAATAAGGTACAACTTCTCTACTCAACCCTTTAACAATTTGGAATTTTAAAAGAAGTTTAATGACTCACTTTCCTATAAACTAAACTTACTCTGCTGACTCCAGAATTGCCCTCATGGGAGTTCCACTCACACAAGAGGAAGAGGGCAGGGAGGCAATTTTCACCAATTCTTCCTCCCCTCTACAGCCACCTGCAGTGTTAGAAACTCAGATATATAAACTAATCTCCAAATGGCACACCTTATACCTAGGTTATGGTGCTACAACATTCATCTTGGCAAAACCAAACTCACAAGGCAAATTCACTGCATTTTCTCACCCTAAGTCAGCATGGAGGAAAAGAGTTTCTGTCAGGTGCAGAGCTTCTATAGAGAACTTGGGATCTTTCTGGAAGCTATGCTGCTAATGACCTCTCCTAAATAATCCCAGCATACAGAATAGAAGCCCACCTCCCTTTCTCCACAAAGGAGGAAGGAAAGGAGTAGTTTCTCTCTTATTCCACTGGATCGCTGTATAATGTAACAGCAGTCAAGATACTGTTTGTAACTTTCACTGAAGTCTACTGCAAGGGCAAGCAACTTTCCCTTCTATGAGTTCTCTGCAATTGCCACTGGTCTCAAGAAAGCATGTGGTGGTGGCAACCACAAAAAGATTTGTGAACTCCTAGTAGCAAACAAACTAAACAAAATTATTTCAAACATTTCTTCATCACAATGTTTTGCAACTAAAGCAGACCTCTTGGATTATTCTTTGTAAAGCAACAGACCTTATAAAATAGCACACAATAGCTTTGTGTACCGGTAAGTATTTTGTTTCAGTTATTGCATTAGAGTTACGTAACCAAGATGGAAGGGGGTGGAGAGAAAAAAATAGGGCAATGGCAGGTTAGATAGGCTATGAAAGTAGCATTTCTTTAAAGAAACACTTGTTTACATACCCTAACAATCAGTTCTAGAGATAAACATCCCATAAGTATTTCCTTCCTTCCTGCTTTAACTTACTTGTAGTGTATGTACTCTTAAAAGCATTCCTATTCTAATCCTATGTTTGTTTCTACACAGTTGGCAAGAAAAGTAAAACATTACTACATTCTTAACTAGGTTACAGCACATTGTCTGCAAGAACAATTGAGCTCTCATCCAATGCATGATAGTACTATTTCTCTTCAGGCTGTTTGTGTAGAAACACCACCACAAATGGCTGATATTCCTTCATAGTATTTTATTACAAAAAGACAGAACTGAAAACAATTACAGCCTCTCTTATTCATTACATCAGTGATTTGCATTGTGGCAGAGGTCATTTTTTATAATAATAAAAAATAATTGAGCAGGGAGGTGGTAAAGAGGAGGAGTGTATATATAAACTAAATAAATGTTAACATACACTCTTCACAAGCAGGATTAAAGATATTTCACACAACCTGTGCCACACAGCCAGTATATACACCTTTAATGACTAAATTTTAAGACAAGAGAAACAGCACATGTCCATTTGTCCTTATTCCCTTATGTTTTATTTTTATTTGTGTTTATTTTCAGATATAAAAAGAAAGCAGCAATAACAATAGGATCAAGAGCATAAACCATTCATCAATTCATTCACTGTGCTATCCATCAGATTCACAGATTATCCAAAGTTGTTTTCTACTACTAAAGGTAAAGGGACCCCTGACCATTAGGTCCAGTCGTGTCCGACTCTAGGGTTGCGGTGCTCATCTCGCGTTACTGGCCGGGGGAGCCGGCGTACAGCTACTGTACTACAAAACAAATTGTACCCCGCCCATCTGACCGGGTTGCCCCAGCCACTCTCAACAGAATATACGAGACAAAACAAAATATCACACATTAAAAGCTTCCTGATACAGCTGACTCATATGTCAGTAGCAGACCACATCCATGTTCCATGTCAGTAACCAATTTTTATTTTATTTTTAAAATTTACAGACTGCTTGATTGTCTATAAGCAACTCCCATATTGCATGAAATTGCTTGCAATTCTTTTCTCGACACTCTGTGTGTAAAATTTTCATAAGTGTTAGGTTCAAAATCTGCCACAACCAAGGATATGTCATATTGAGACCCATCACTTTTCAGTGTTTTGTTATTGTGATCCTAGCTACCACCATCCTAGCTATCACAAACTCTTTATGCAATATATTCCTGGAATTTCCACTGACTACCATAAGACCAAATATGGATCTAGATTAATTATCTGATTGGTGACTTTATCTATGATGACTGCAACCCAGAATGTATGAATATATATACACTGCCACAGATAGGAAAACATGTTCCCATCGCCACACCCCCTCTTCCACATGTCAGACATATGAAATTTCCTAACGTTTTCTTAAAGAAGATGGGGCACAAATGGCTATCAATAGACATTTATGGAGGAATCAGAAACACAAAAATCCATTTATACTGTATTAGTTTTTATACTGGAAAGCTGCATATACTGAACCAAACCTTATAAAAAATTGACTCAAAGACTGAAGACTGATGCTTCTATCAAATGCCTCCTATAGTGGAATGTTTGTTGCAAGCACTGCCTCTGATATTGGATAGTTATTATAATATATTCATCAATAAGAGTTGTTCTATTGAAGTACACTTATAATCTTGCATGATTGGCTATTTGGATGTTGAGGGAAATGTGTAATAATTCCCATCATACATACTGTGAAGACCAAAGGAAATATATAATAATTCCCATAATAAATAAATTACTACAGTTTTTCATGCTGTCCACTGGCATACTGTGCTAATCAATATGTAGTTATTAAGAGCACTATGTGATTAAATTGGGGCATGATATATTTAACACATATTTGCACATCCACTGTTTTAGGATTTTCAGTTCATCACAAATCTATAACATATGAGATTTGATACCATGCATTCATTCACACAAAGGGACTAATTGTCTTGGAATTCATACAGATGCTCCTAGGAAGTATCAATAAATCTTAATAATAAAGGCAACTTACTAAGCCATAAGCAGCAATGTGAAACTATATTTTCACCTACTTTACGATGCCTAGATCCAAGTGTGTTCAACTCAAATTATATTTATCATCAGGTTGCCAATAAGGGCTGCAGCACAGAAAGGTCACTTGTGCAACTTCAAGCAATAGCAAAACAGCAAGCTGGGAACAGAAATGGGAGTTTCCAGACTGATAGCCTTGAACATGAACCAAAAAAGACAACACTGCCTCCTTCACTTAAGGGAACAGCCAGTAGCCCCATCAGTCAGAGCTTGTGGCATTGTTCTAAAAATAATTTCAGTTCCTCAGAAGTACCTCTGTAGAGCTCTCTCGCGCAATTAAAAATTTCACTGCTTACTTTTATCTACTGAAGCACTACCTTCAACATCACTTTACAGATTACATTCATTCTAGTAAAACATTGAATTAATAGAAGCAGAAAAACAACCACCCTTGCTTACTCACCTACTATTCTAGTTAGTGTTACCCTTATAGTAGTAAAGGTATACTATAAAACATTCTTTAAACATGATATAAAGGGAAACAATGAGTTCTTTTCTAAAAGTTTAGAGCTGAAATTTTAAACAATATGCTAGCCATTTGCAAATAAAAGGCAGACAGTTAAATTGTGACACAGTGAAAAAGAAGAAAAGGTACTAGAAGGTACATAACACAGAGCCTGGCAACTTCTTCCACAGTACAGGGCAAAAAGGAGATGAGTCACAGCACTAACCATGCTGCAGGGTGAACTCCTGACTAGCCAGCTCTTTATTTTTCCTTCTGTGCACATGTATCACAACTATTAATCAAAGCTTTGACATGCAACAGAATGAGGTCTGAAGCGGGATATGCAGAATTCAATGCTGCCACAGCATACTGAATGAACAAACTATTCTCTCTCTTATACTACAGCTGTCAGCGACCAAAGCCATTCGGCAGTGAGGATGTTGTCTTTTGTCAGCTAGTCCTCTATGGAGTGGCAAAAGTTTGCACCCTTTTGTTTTGGCAAACTACTGTATACTTTCACAAAAGGGCAGAAGTTACTTAGACCTCTTAAGTAACTCATATGAGAATCTGGGAGGAAGCAAAGTGGGCATTTCCCAAAAAGTAGGTTTCCGTCATGATTTTTTTTTTTAATAACATCTGAACCTCTTTATAACAGAATGATCTATTTTATTTCAACTTTTCAAACCAATTCTATGAACATTTATTTGGGATTAAGCTCTGCTGAACACAGTGAGACACTTCTGAGTAAACATATATATTCCAGACAAGTTTTTAGATGCTAAAAGCATTGGCCAATACAGAGAGTAAGCATGTACAGAATCAGGCTGTGCCAAGATTTATATGACCAAAACTATTATATTATGGTACTAAAATGCTAAACACCTGACTATATCCATTTCTGGAGTATGAAATACACTGTAACTTTCATTTTACACACATATCCTAAGAAACTGAAAAAAGGCACTCAGCACTTTCGAAAGTGTTTATATTTAACACAGACAGGGTTTTAAGTTGTTACAGAGTGAAGACTGCACTACTACATTTCTTACATTTTCAACAACGTGCGAACTGCATAGTTCCATACTTCAAAACTGCATGGCTTGCTATAATCGTAATATCTGATCACGAATCTTTCATCCTACATTAAGACTTGCATATATAAAGAAGAATGAGTGCTGAATATTTTTAAAACAAATAGTCTCTAGACTAAAAAGACTATTATTTCACTTATTATCAAAAATAATCTTAATGTAAAAAAAACAGATTTGGATACAACTCAACAATTCTCTGAAAAACAACTATTTTATCAAGAGAAGACATCCATGGAGCTTATCTCAAATTTAAATTGTATGAAACATTTGATTTTAAGTTAGTGTTTCTGGCACAGCTGATGTAGCTTTCCACATCCCTCAAGAAAGGCCTTACTCAACAGAGGAAGTAGCTTACAATATTTAATAACAAATGTGGTAGGCAGTACTTATTATTCAAGTACTGTGCAATATTCCATTTTCAGTTATTCAGTAAGTGCCTCTAACAGGTTTGTAAAGCCTTAAAAGCCAGATTTGGCCTTTGATAAGGGGCTTGTTCTGGATGTTTAGATAATATGCTACACCAGGTTCTGTGTTCATGGACAGCACAGATTTAAAAATAAGGAACACATTATTAATATTTTTTCCATCACATTCTCTTTAAGACACTGACCACCAGCTGTCAGCGCCTTTCAGTTAACGGGCACATGTCATGCAAACACTTACTGCATCCAACAGTGAAAGGCTGTTTTAAATTTCTTTCTGCATCTTGCAGCAATTTTTTTGCTGCAGCTATTCCCTCCCAAACATACCCCTTCAAGTAGCCCACAAATATCAATTCAATGGGGCTCATACAAAAAAAGTAAACTGAATCTATTGTTTAACCCCAACTGATTAAATACAACTGCTTAGTGGAGCTTCCCATCCCACTTCATACTTTACGATGGAGAGCAAATGCCCCCTATTCTTCCGCCAAAATACCAAGGGCTGGCCCAGGCAGACATGTCCTCAATCCGCACAGAAAGGGTGTTGCAGAAAAACTCCAGCATACCAGATTTATATTATGCTCTCAGCACAGTTCACAGAGGGTTTACCAAAACCGAACCAACACAAGTAAGCCGGAGGGCAGAAAACAGCCTGCAGTCGAGGTCTGGAATCGGCTCCAGTCCTCACACCCAGGCAGACATAACCCTCCGCCAGTTCCTCGCCCGCCCCATTAGTGCTTTACCTTCATGATGAACTCAGGCTGCAGTAGAAAAACCCGAAAGAGGTTGAGCTGCCGAGGCTGGACCTGAAATTTAAAACAAAGCACTGAGCCACCGCACCACCTCTTTTCCGCGGTCCGCGAGGGGAGCATTTCTGCACGAGCTTCTCCCCCCCCCACCGTCCCCCCTCCCTCACCCCCTGCCTCTCCTATTCCCTCTAAGCAGGCCCCTCTTTTCTCCACCGCCACAAACCACGACCTCGCCGCTCCAGCTCCAGCAGCCGCTTCCTCTCGGAGCCTCACACACGGCGGCTCGGCTTCCCCCTCACTCGCTGCCTTTGACGCCATTTCTGTCAGAGGAGAAACTTGCCACAACAACAACCGCTTCTTAACCCCCCCCCCTCCGTCCCCGTCCCTCCTCCTCTCTGTCCGCTCCCCCTCTCCGGGTACCGCCTGAGGAGGAACGAGCCCTTCGCCTTCGGCTCTATGGGAGCGGCTCCTAGCAGCCTCCCCCCCCCCACAAAAGTGGGGAGGGGGTGTCTCTGAATAAGGGAGACGAGAGAGGCAGGTTGCGGGGTGTCCAGCCAGGACGGAGAGGCGCTTTCTCGTCCATGCAGACTCTCTCTCTCCCCTGCGGGAGGGGAGGCTTCTCCATTGTACTAGGACAAGGAGCGAAGAGTGGAATGGGGGGGGGGGGGGACGACTCCTCCCCATACCGTTTAAAGAAAAGCGGCTCCCCAAAAGATCTCCCAGCAACCTGTCTCGATGTCTCTCTCTCTCCGTGTGTGCCCCCCCCCATGCTGACTCCGCGGCAGGAGTTTCGGCAACAGCCGCAGCTCCCCTGCTCAGAGCTGGTCAGCGATCGAGGAATCCAGGAAGGCGACGGTCAGCGAAGGAGAAACAAGGGACGCCTTGCCTCCATCTCGCCTCCTCCAAAGGCGGCTCCCGGACCAGTATCCTCCCACTCCGCTTGCCTGGCTGCGTCCTCCGAGGGACCCAAAGATTTAGGTTTCGAGAGAGGAGGGAGGGGGGCGATCGGCCTGTCCCGCCGCAGCCTCAACAAGGAGAAAAACAACAAACCAGGAGCGCTCTTTCCTCCCTTTCTCTCTTTTCCCCCATGGCCCCTGCAAAAGGCTCTCGCCTGCACGGAGCGACCCCGCCGGCCACTTGAGGCCACCGGGGCCAGGGAGATCTTCCCCGGGGCTACGTTACCTTTGTTCCTCGACTGTCGCCCGCTTGCTCACTGGTCCCCCCTAACCTGCGGAGAGGGGGGGGGCGAGGAGGATGGAGCCTCCTCCCAACGCTGGACCTGATCCCCTGGCCGAATACCACGCTTCTACCGAGCAATCGCTGGCCTGGCTCCGAAGGCAGGCGAGGGCTCCCGCCCGGCGACACCGGGGGCCAATCCCGCCCGTCCGAACCCCGGTGGCGACGGCGACAGCAGCGGCTCCTCTCCAAGCTGTTCACTACCCTCCCCCAAAACCCGAAGCGTGAGTGACAGCTCCAAGCCCGCCCTCTCCCCGCCTTGCCTCTCCGCCATTGGCTTCAAACCAGCAAGGCCCGCCTACTTCTCAGCGCCATTAGCCCCGCTCTCCGAAACACTGATGTAATTCTCTCGCCAGTTCTATGGAAACGGAGACTCGGGCGGCGCATGGGCTTCTGGGTAGCGTGGTTTTCCATCCACCCCTCTGCCGCAGCCCGCGAGGGGACTTGCTCCTCCTCTGTACTACAATTCCCGAAGTGCATCGGGAAGCACCGAGGAAAATGAGAAAATGGTGCGGGGCGGGGGCGGTGGAGGGAGCCGAAAAGAGATTATGGAAGCGGGGGTAGGAGGAGCTCGCGCCTGCGCCGACAGGCCCCGGTGGCGCATTTTCCCCCCATCAGGCGAAGGTGGCGGTTGAGGCGGAGGGGGGTGGGGCTCTGTGCCCACCGCCACACTGGGCTGAGACGGGCGGAGAGCCGACGTGGAAGGCCGCCGCGGAGAGAAGGGGCTCGCTCCGGGCTGGCGGAGAAGCGGCGGAGACCTCGGAAGGTGAGAGGCGGCGCTGGTTAACGCGGGGGTTCCCCGGCTCTTCCTGTCTCCGGCCCCCGCCCCGCTCGCTCCTCACAGGAGGCTCCTCCCTCCCCGGCTGCTATAAAGCGGAGGCCGCGAGGCCGCCGGGGAGGACGAGCAGCTGCGCCTTGGCGGTGGCGGGAGAAGCAGGAGCTGTCCGTCCTCTTGCCTCGGAGCTCGCCTTTCCCTCCTCGGCCTTTTTCTCTATCGGTGTTCGCGCTTGAGGGAGACTGCTGTCCTCTGAAGCGGGTTACCTGTCTCCCCGTGGCAAGTGCCTCCTGGGTGCTGGTTGAGAGGGGCAGGAGACTGGTTACAGGTGACTTTATGTTGCTATTTGCTTTGTAGTTTGGTTTTGTTCGCCTTACAGTGTTCTTAGTAAGCGGTCTTGAACTTTTGACACAGGGTAAAATAGGAAATCAAGCTTTTGTTTAAACAATTGTGTGTATTATCACTTGGCTATGGGGGTGCTTGTTCCAGGGCTGTACATTATTCAGAAGTGCCTGCTTAGGAGAAGTTGACCTGTTCAAAGATATGAGGGAGGGCTGCTTTGAAAGCTCTGTTTTAACTGAAATAAGTGATTTGTGTTTTTCCACTGTGTGTAATGTATAAAACTGTAATGTAATGTGTGGTTACTTTTTGATCTAAAACTCTGTTTATTTGTTAACCATGTAAGCAAAAGATTAAACCCAAATAGGTTCTACTATTTAAAAGGCATAAATTATTTCTGAACATAGAAGGGCTGAAATAGCTGCCTTGAACAGAACAAAATCAATTAGTGCTACTTTATGCAGGTATGCGACAAAATGTTTCCATAAGAGGACAAGTTAGCAATCTCATAAATTCTGCACACTCTTTTCTTTGTTACTGCAGCAAAATAACAGAATATTGCTAAATTGATTAGGTGTGAAGAATAATATGTAGCAGCTTCGATGTAAAAATGTCATGTGATGTGTTCTTGACTCTTGACACTTTAGCTGGCGGTTTGTGGAACAATAAGTTATAATGGCAATCATTGAAATGTTTACATATATGGTGCTCTGGGCACCTGTTACAATTCAATAATGGAGACATATATGCATATGTATGCTCTTTTCTCCTTTATTAATATACGGTAACCATAACAAATATAATAAATGATATAAGGATTGTGAACCTCTTCTTGCTGAAAGATTCCTGATTTAAAAATGAGGTCATTATTAGGATGCTGGCCCAATGTGATTTAGGCATTAAGTGGCCAACCAATTCAAACTGTTAAACAGTGGCATGTTCATTACCAAAGATGTTTAAACCCTCCTCTGAAATTCTAGGTCAGCATTGAAACACAATTAAAAGCTTTGACATGTTAAGGCATGCTTGGAGGCAGCTGATTACTTGGCTCTGTTCCAGCTTGGTTTCAGGTCTGATCATGGCACTGAAAGTGCCCTGGTCACACCCTGGTTGATTATATTTGTTGGGAGGGAGATCATGGGATTCCTCTTGGAGGGATTCATTTCAATACTGTTGATCACAATATAATTCTCAAGCTTCTCAGTGCTTCACTGGTTTCACTCCATTCCAGAAGTCCGTTCCAAAACCAAAGCACGCTTTCCCATAGAAAGTAATGCAAAATGGATTAATCCCCTCCAGACTTTTAAAAACAACCCCTAAAACAGCAATTTAACATGACTTTTACTATCTAATGAGACTATTGATCCATAAAATGAAAGCAATAAACAATGTAGGACTGCAGTCACACAATCAGTAGCTGAACTGAGGTTCCACACAGTCACAAAAAGAGCCACAAAAATGCAAAATAAATAGCAAAAACAGACAGACCTCAGCGTAACACTCAAAACGGAAGTGTGGCACTCAAATCGGATGCGTAACACTCAACTCGTCAGCTTAACATTCAGAACAGAAGTGTGGCACTCAAATCAGAAGCATAACACTCAAAAAACAGCATGTTCGGCTTTCAAAAAAAGTTCGCAAACCAGAACACTTACTTCCGGGTTTGCTGTGTTTGTGTTCCACGTTGTTTGAGTACCAAGGTGTTTGAGAACCAAGGTACCATTGTATTCAGAAAGTAGCCATGGAAGGTTACTCTTTGGTGCCATGGAAGTTGCGCTGTGGTGTACTGGAGAGATCCATCTTGTCCCTCGTGCTATTTAACATGTATAAAAAGCCCCTGGCAGCTATCATTGGGGGATTTGGAGTGAATTGTCATCAATAAGTTCAGGACACCCAGCTCTGTCTACCCATCTGAATCAGGAGAGGTGGTTGAAGTGTTAGATCAGTGCTTGGAGGTGGTGATGGGCTGGATGTGGGCCAGTAAACGGAAGCTGATTCCTGAAAACATGGGTGTTACGTACCCCAAGGGTTAACATCCTGATAGTATGTCATGCACAGGTTTGCACTCCCCTGGAAGGTGAGTATTAAAATTGGCAGTAGAAACCCTCTTCATTGTTTCACAGCATTCAGAAGTTTGGGGACAGGTAGCCCAGGAGAGGGCATTCTGTGTGGTAGCCCCAAACTTATGGAACTCCCCACTGAAGTGTATCTGGCATCTTTTATCATACAGCTTTCAGCAAATGCTGGATATGGACCTCTTTACCCTGGCTTTTGATGCTTGAGATCTATATTTTTAGGACCCATCTTATTTCTGTGATTGTAAGCTGTTTTAAACTCTTTAAAACCATGTTTTAACCCGTTCTGGGACCTTAGGGTGAAGGGTGGGTAATTAATAATTGATATATAAAACTTCATTTGTAGAATATATGTAGAATATACATCAGTATTGGTCTTCTGTAACTTTGCATTTTCCACACAAAGTCTGTGAAAGTGCTTTGTGGATTTTAAACTGGATAAAGGTAAAAGTAAAGGGACCCCTGACAGTAAATCCAGTCGCGAATGACTCTGGGGCTGCAGTGCTCATCTCACTTTACTGGCCAAGGGAGCCGACGTTTGTCCGCAGACAGCTTCCGGGTCATGGCCACAGTCTTGGATGCCAGCAGAAATCGGCCATGGCCCTCTGTCACTTTGTACAGTTTGCTATGTTTAGCAGATTGCAACCCTTCCCAACTAGCTCACGTCACCACTGCTGCAATCCTAAACTCATCCACTCCCCTTCCAACTCTAAAAATTCTACTTCAAAGGCTTTTGTCTTTCTAACTAATTCTGAGTTGAGGGAGGGGTCCTCCCATTTGCCCTCTGGCACAGAGTCACTCCCCCACCTACTCTACTTTAGTGGGTCATTACCACACTGGCTCATGTTTTGTATATCAATATGCTCAATCCAGCATCTGGCACTCAGAAATTAGAAGGGGAGCCAAGGCACACATACCCGCAAACTCACAACAGTAGATTTTAAAATGATAGGTAGATTTTGAAAATTTAATATCATTTTTGTTAGAGTATAAATAAGTGTATGTTCAAGAAGTTATTATAGTGATGCTTCCTACATAAAGTGACATACTACTAATCTTGGGTACTTTGCACTAAATTCTACATACTACTTGGAATGACATGTAAAAATACTTAAGGAGTATTTGAGTCAAGCCTGCAGTGACTACCTGCTTTGATTTTTTTCACCTGTACATCCTGTATATTGGCCCACTGCTTGTATCCGTGTTCTGTTTTCTCCTTGCCATATTCCACAGTGAGGGGTTTCTATATTTTAAAAAATGATGACTGGGAAGTAAAGGAGGCTGCTGCAGGGAGTGAAGGAAAATCTGGACCATGTTTCTGTGAGAGAAGGAAGGGCTATTTCCCAACCTTTTAAACCCTTATTATGCTTGTTGGATTCTTCTTTGGCACAAATTAAGACCTATGTCAGGGTGGGTGCAAAGAACAGAAAGCCTGCCTAAAGCAAGGTAGTTAAGATAATTGGCACAAGGAGTATTTTAACTGTACAATTTTTGATTGAAGTTTGGAAAACCATGACTAAATATTTTGGGATTGTGTCCCCCCTGGGCACTACCTTAGCAAAGGTGTGGCTGTAATGAACTTGCATTAGTTAGGCAGTTTCCAGAAGGGACATGCAGGGGACTCAGGCTTATGGGAGAACAATGTCATCTACATTATTATTTCTTCTCCTTAATTCTATGGAAGGGGTAGGGTACGATTCCTATGTAAACTCTTACTATATTCTTGGTGGAAACAAAATAAAAAAATAAAAAAATCCTTCCAGTAGCACCTTAGAGACCAACTAAGTTTGTTCTTGGTATGAGCTTTCGTGTGCATGCACACTTCTTCAGATGGTAGGACCTGATTTTTCAGACCCCTGGTCATTAATAAGGGTTTTTCTTAAACAGATTGAACTACTCCAGAAAATTTTGAAAATGGAACAAGTAGAAGAGTCATCTAAGAGAATTCTGTTGGAGCCATACAACTACCTACTTCAGTTACCAGGTAACATTTCACTCTTTAAGTTCTAGTAATGTCTAAAACTAGTATCTAAACTGATGCCCATAGCAATCACTTTGTTTTGTCTACTGCATGTTTTCAGCTTAAAGCCTAGGGTTGGTGTCACATATCTTTCAAACCACCGATTAATTTCTGACCAGTGCTATCTAACCATCACATATCCTGTGCTTTCTCTTTTTAAATTATATTCTTATCCTGTTCTTAACATTAGTGTTATCCAAACTTCTCCATCCAAATTTCTGACCAGTTCTACATGTGTTTAGCTTAAGCAATACTGTAACCTCTTGAAATTTCCAGACCGTTCTCTCCCTGTGTCTGATCATATGCTTTCTCAGTGGTCTGGTTGAAGAAGAGTTATAAATGTCTGGGCTTATGCTCCTGGGTAAATGCTTTTATAATACCTGATTCTGATCTGTTTGTATCTTACTACCTACCTTTCTTTCGTCTCTGTACTTGTCCACTGTAGCTAGCGTATTTTAAAGATCTTGGATTTTTAATATAGATTTGCACATGTTTGAAGATTACCTATCCAGATCCTAAGGTCATCTTCAGAGGCCTTTCTCCAGGTTCCCCCACCAAATGAGATATAATGTGTGGGTGGCTATATTTTATATTTATTCATGGTTTTCATTTTTTATTGCTAACCACCTAAAGAGTATGTGTTTGGACTATATGCAAATGTTGTGTTAATATGTTTAACTATCTCACTGTACCATTTTCTGATGAACATCAGGGCAATTCAAACCATAGATAACACCTCACTGATTCTAGCTTGCTTCAATAAAATTTAATGTTACAGCCAAACCAACAATTTCACTTTAATGACAAACAGCTGTTAATTTAAAGCAGGAACTATGTGGGTATAATACAGGAGGAAAAGGGAGAATAAAAGCCTGAGGTTCAAGTTTGCTCATTCATGTAACACTAAATATGGACTAGGGTTGTGTCAAAACCAGATCACTATGTCTTAATAGACTTGGCGATGAAACATGTTTTCACTGCCAGTACTCAACTTGAGCTTCATGTAGTAATACTTTGATCATTTCCAAAATATTGGGTATTGAGGAGGGGGTGGTATTAAGAGGTCAGTAACCAATATAAGAACCTCCTGTGTGTTTATGCAAGTTACCAGTAACTAAATTTGCAATGTAGCAAGATGCAAACATTCATTTAGCAAGGTATTCATCTTCTACATGCATCAAAACCTTAAGATAAGTAGAGATTCCGTGGAATCATCACATGGTGTGATGCATTTTTCTGTTTCATAACCGAAGCGTTAAATTACAGGGAATGTTTACTCATGCCATTCCACCTACACTGGTGCCATTCCACCTACACCTTTTTTTCCACAATGGGGTGTCTTGGGTGTGCATGCTCAGTTTCCTACTTAATATCACCTCAGTTGAGGGTGGTTATTGATCTACAAGCTATATTCAGGTTTTTGAGCTCTGCTGGCTCGTTTCTGTTTTTAAGATTGTTTGAGTTATGAGGAATAAGTTGTTGATGAAATAATTCTCCTGTATTTTCATTAAAGGTAGTATATGTGGGAAAACATTATTTGGCTGCCACTGTGCCACAAGCTTCAAAATACCTGCATAATACCTCCCTCCCTCTTAAGTGCTTGTGTATGATTGGAAGCCTAGATAAATCTCAACATAAGCTTTCATAATGCTAACTTGTTTAGCACACGGCAGCAGGATGAATACTAAATTGCTCTCATTCTCTCTTTTAACGCAAGAAGTAGTACAATGCATTCTTGTATGTTACTCATAGTTCCAAGATGCTTTGGTGAAATCACTGGCTGTTAGATTAAGGTTGCCATCTTCATATAACTCTAGAAAGGAATTCAGTTGTCTTTTATAAAAAAAATGCAAGAACACAGTATTATCTATGCCTGAATATATCTAGTAAACTGATATGAAATTGTAGTTGCCTACTTGAAACAAAAGTAATCAGTTAACATGATTCTTGCACCCTCTTTATTGGACATCGGCTTTTTCTTTGGACCATTTTTGAATTTTAAAGTCATATCAGATATGCACCTCCAACTCACTATACATTTGAGGTGGTAAAACGTAATGTCTATGTTAATTTAAATTATTTCAAATAAAGATTTAATTCAAAGCAAGCAGAGGTCATATAGTATGCTATAGATGTAATCTATCCAGCGTTAAAATTATTAAGTCCCATTGCCTTCTATGGGGGAGATCAAATATGTGCTTAAATTTCCTGTTTGAAATGTGGAAATATAGGTGCTTAACCTTGTGTGGAATAGTATTATAGTTTGATCATTTAGATGTACTGACACATTATGGCTTGCCACAAACCAGAGAGGGAGAGAATCACACTTTATAAGGAAAGAGGAAAGCTGCAGACTTTGTGCTCATTCCAGGGTCCTTTGCATTGTGCCAAACTACCGGTATGTTTTGGTATTATGTCTGAACCCAGCTGTAATGAATAGTTATGACTTGATTAAAAAAAATCATAAATATTTATTTCCCATCTTGGAGATAAGCATTTATTTATTTTTTGCTTATAATTACAATGAGGGGGGAAAGTATTTGATCCCCTGCTAAATTTGCCCGTTTGCCCTCTGACAAAGAAATGACCGGTCCATAATTTTAATGGTAGTTTTATTGTAGCTGTGAGAGACAGAATAACAACAGGAAAACCCCCAGAAAACCAGGAGACAAAAGTCAGAGATTGATGTGCCTTATAATGAGTGAAATAAGTATTTGATCCCTTTGCAAAAGATCACTTAGTACTTGGTGGCAAAACCCTTGTTAGCAATTACAGAGGTCAGACGTTTCTTGTAGGTGGCCACCAGGTTTGCACACATCTCAGGAGGTATTTTGTCCCTCTCCTTTTTGCAGATCCTCTCCAAGTCAGTAAAATTTCGAGGCTGATGTGTAGCTACTCGAACCTTCAGCTCCCTCCATAGATTTTCGATGGGATTAAGGTCTGGAGACTGGCCAGGCCACTCCAGGACCTTAATGTGCTTCTTCCTGAACCACTCCTTTGTTGCCTTGGCCGTGTGTTTTGGGTCATTGTCATGCTGGAATACCCATCCTCAAACCCTTTTCAATGCCCTGGCTGAGGGAAGGAGGTGCTCACCCAAGATTTGATGATACATGGTCCCGTCCATCATACCTTCAGTGCGATGAAGGTGTCCTGTCCCCTTAGCAGAAAAACACCCCCAAAGCATAATATGTCCCCCTCCATGTTTGACGGTGGGGATGGTGTTATTGGGGTCATAGGCAGCATTCCTCCTCCTCCTCCAAACACGGTGAGTTGAGTTGATGCCAAAGAGCTCGATTTTGGTCTCATCTGACCACAACACTTTCACTCAGTTCTCCTCTGGGTCATTCAGATGTGCATTGGCAAACTGCAGACGGGCCTGTACATGTGCTGTCTTGAGCAAGGGGACCTTGCGGGCTCTGTAAGATCTCCGTCCTTCACGGCGTAGTGTGTTACCAACTATTTTCATGGTGACTATGGTCCCAGCTGCCCTGAGATCATTGACAAGTTCCCCCCATGTAGTTCTGGGCTGCTTCATCACTGTTCTTCTGATCATTGCAACTCCACAAGATATCTTGCATGGAGCCCCAGACCGAGGGAGGTTGACAGTTATTTTGTGTTTCTTCCATTGGAGAATTATTGCACCAGCTGTTGTCACCTTCTCACCAAGCTGCTTGGCAATAGTCTTGTAGCGCAGTCCAGCCTTGTGCAGGTCTACAATCTTGTCCCTGACATTCTTGGACAGATCTTTGGTCTTGGTCATGGTGGCTACTTTGGAATCTGCTGGATTGATTGCTTCTGGCGATAGGTGTCTTTTGTACAGGTACTGTAATGAGCTGGGATTACAGGTAAGACCTCTCCCTTACAGCAGGTGCTTCTAATCTCATCTTGTTACATACGGTGAAGATACCAGGTAGCCTGACATCTGGCTGGTTGATAGGGGATCAAATATTTATTTCACTCATTATAATGCACATCAATCTCTGACTTTTGTCTTCTGGGTTTCTGGGGGTTTTCCTGTTGTCATTCCGTCTCTCACAGCTACAATAAACCTACCATTAAAATTATGGACTGGTCATTTCTTCGTCAGAGGGCAAACGGACAAATTTAGCAGGGGATCAAATACTTTTCCCCATCACTGTACCAGTGCTTATTTCTGGAATGTTCTAGAGGCTTTGGCTGAAACCCTGTTCACTCCATCCTCAAACAACAGACGTCATCTTGAAAAATGAAACTTCACCTTCCTCTTGCATCCCCCCACAAATCCGGCCCAGGAGGTCCACCAACCCTATAGAGCAGATTGGAGAGCAGCAGGGGAAGGGAGGAAGAGCAAGTCTCATTCCTTGAGCCAAAGTAGTAGAGGTCTGCTCATGCCATGTTGGATATCGCCCATCAAACTGAACCCGTGTATGGGAATAAGTCAAGATTTCTTCAGTTGTAGTTTTAGTCTTTAAGTGATATTCTAGGCTGCATCAACAGAACTATAGTGTCCAGATCAAGGAAAGCAATAGTACCACTCTATTCTGCCTTAGTCAGACAACACTTGGAATGCTGTGTCCAATTCTGGGCACCACAGTTTAATAAGGATGTTGACAAGCTGGAATGTGTGCAGAGGGCAACCAAAGATGATCAAGGGTCTGGAAACTAAGCCTTATGAAGAGCGCTTGAAGGACCTGGGTATGATTAGCCTGGAAAAGAGACTGAGGGGAGATATGATAGCCATCTTCAGATATCTTAAGGGCTGCCACATGGAAGAGAAAGCATGCTTGTTTTCTCCTGCTCTGGAGGGTAGGACTTGAGGCAGTGGCTTCAAGTTACAAGAAAGGAGATTCTGACTAAACATTCAGAAAAACTTTCTGACAGTAAGGGCTTTTCAGCAGTGGAACAGACTCCTATGAGAGGTGGTGGACGCTCCTTCCTTGGAGGTTTTTAAATAGAGGTTGGATGGCAGTCATGGATGCTTTAGCTGAGATTCCTGCATTGCAGGGGGTTGGACTAGACCTTGGGTCCCAACCAACTCTTAAGATTCTATGATCAGTATTATGTGTTTTAGGAAACATTGTTTTGGGTTAGGAGAACTTCTAGTATGTGCTTTTAGCCATGATTTGTGTAACATAGAATCATAGAATTGTAGAGTTGGCAGGGACCCTAAGGGTCATCTAATCCAACCCTATACAATGCAGGAACCTCAACTAAAGTATCCATGACAGGTGGCCATGCAACGTATTTGTAGTTTGTATTAAAAAGGCATTTTTTGGCTAATGTTAGCAAATTCTAGTTCATTATTCTGCTGTTGCTAGGCAATGGTTTCTGGTCAGTCAGCCTCCAGATGTATAGAAGGTTGTTGTTGTTGCTAGGCAAGATTCTCCCATACCAAGCGGTGCCCTTGAAGAGTTTACAATTGAAAAAGGCCAAAAGGGTAGAAGTTACATCTGACAGGTGACATGGAGAAGAAATTGCAGGAGAGGAGTTAAAAAGTTTAGGAAGTGGGTAAATATCTGAATGCACAGCACTGATGGGCAGCTTTTTAAGGCACAGAAAGAAAAGGGGAATCTCTTATATTTCCATTACATCCTTTAAAGGCTAGGCTTGCCAGTTAACCTGAAGCCCTGCTTGGCATGCTCCTATACCTTTAACAACCATACAACAGGCAGAAATCTGCCAGGGTGATTGTAGGGCATGGGAACAAACATGACCTCCATAATGAGCCAGTTGTTTGAGGTAGAGAGTTGGTCCGGATTTTCACTGTTTGAAAAATGGCAGCCCTAAATAAGTTGCATGTGAATTACCGGTATTTCCCTTCTAAATGGTATGATTTGTTATTTCTTCTTTCTCATTTTCGATTTCAAGTTGAAGCGTAAGCATAGACGCAAGGCATAATCAAATTCAATTGACAAAAACCTTTTTATTTAGTTTATATGTCACCTTTCCACAGTGAGCTGTGCACGTCTGATGTTAGCATGCTGGGATAAGGGATTTCCATGTTAACTCATGTTCCATAATGCTAGAAAACTGCAGCTGTTAAGCGCCATACCATTGGCAAATGTGTTATTTAGGCGATATTGTATGGAATCCTATCCTGTGATAGCTTCACTACTACTTTGGAGCTGGCAGAATGGTGAACTTAAGCCCCAGATTCAATTTTTTGTTAACTGAATATATTAATCATGGGAAACTCTATTAAAATTGGCCTCCTTTTCTTGGTAATCTGTATTGGTCTACCCTGGAATTAGTAAAAAGCCCACCCCCCCTTAAATTTCCTTCGTTTTGAATGCTTAAGCGATGGGATCTGGAGCCCAGTGTGCATGCTTAGGTGCTTCTGGAGTTTTATCCTTTTCCTCTTGCAACCACAGTTCTCAGTACTGTTGGATACCACATAGGGAATCCCTAACATCCAGTCACAGTTGTTCAAGTGGGATGGGAGGGTATGTTGCAGGAAGAAGTGGGAGACTCAAATGCCCTCCTACATGCATAAAGAATTTCCATACCACATTCTTGATCCTAGCAAAAAGCTTCTGAGTGGATTTAAAATTAATCCTAAATTTATTGAAATATCTGGTAAGATAAAATTGGCATGTCAGCCAGCAGTGCTTTGGGGGCAATCATGATCCTCAGAAACGGTGTCCAGATTATCTATAATAACATGTCAACCAAATATGTGAATTATCTACATTCCTCTGGCTTGTTTTAACAGATGCAGCTGCCTTATATACAGATTTGAACAAATGGCTGCCCAGAAGTAGTGGATTGTGGTACAACTGGGTGTGGTTTTTTCATAATTTTTGTTCTCTGCCTACAGCCTTAGTTTTGAAAGTACCAAATTAAAACCACACCTTAATGCTTTAATCAACGTATTGTTAAAGTGTAATAATGTTAGGATTACCTGTGGTAGTGTTCAGTAGGTAATGAAATTGTAAAGCAACATGCAGGTGTGGACTTCTCAAATTTCAATATATGTGTCCTAGCAGGACCCTGAAGTAAGTAAAGACTAGGCCACACAGCATGTATCATCCACACTACCCCATACTATGAAAATAACTTTTTCTAAACTTCAGAAGTATTCATTGGTGAGCTACATAGCAAAGTTTTCCTGAATTTGAATAACTTGCACACACAAAAACACATGTTCCACTTGACCTAGTAAAGTATAATTACTATGAGGAGAGTAGTGGCTTGGAAATTCCACATGCTTTAATGATTTCTCCAGGTAATAATACCTTTAACTTTTTTTTAAAATTACAGGAAAGCAAGTCAGAACCAAACTCTCCCAAGCTTTTAATCACTGGCTGAATGTTCCTGAAGATAAGCTACAAGTAAGTTGCATTCTTAAACTGATTTACCTGTAAATTTATCCTTTCCAGACTGAAGCTACCAAGTATTTAAATGATCACAATACTGAATTTTACATGTACGTGGTTTTCACACTTGATAGGAGGTTTGTGTTTTTTGTATACCAAATCTGGTCCATTTCTAAGGCTAGGAACTGTAACTATGCAGTGATTCACAATCATGCATGCTGTAGTCACTGTAGGCCCATATATATTATGGGATTGTAAACCTTTTTGGGCTGGTGAGTACATCTGGAGTCTTGAGTGGAGGGAGACACAAAATGACTGACATGGTGGGCGTAGCCAACCCCCCATTTCACAGAAGGCAAACTTGTGAGGTTGAAAGACATTCCCAAGAACCCGAGTACGTCAGTGATGGGGTCTTAGCCCCCAAATTCAAACCACTCCTTTAAACCAAGTTTCCTGCTCCAGTAGAAAACCCATTTCATGGCATGCAAACTAATTTTCTTAATTTACCTCTCAGTAAATTACTCTTAGATGTACTCTAAATTAATAGAAAGATCACTTCAAAATAATTTACTCTGAATTCATTAGCCAAACCTATTCCTGTTGACTCTTAATTTCCTTAGTCATACATAGGGCTGGGCGCTATCAGCTTTTCAACATTGTGGTGTATCGCCAGCCAAACATTGCAACATTGCACCTTGAGAGCTGAGGCAGTTTCACCCAGGCTCGCAGGATGAAACAATGCAGCTTGTTTGTTCCACCCTGGTGCTCTCACTGCTTGTGCACAAGTGGCAAGAGCATTGGGGCTGCTTTGTGCAGCTCAGCTGAGGGAAGGGAACGTTCTCCCCCCACCCGCAGCTGAGACAGCCCTGCTGGTGAAACTGCCGCAGCTCCCGAGTCCCTCTGCTAGCAGTGCCCACTGGAGAAAGGATCTCTTGACTCCCTCCAGCGGACGCTTCTAGCAGAAGGACTCAGGAATGGTGGTGTGTTTCACCAGCGATATACCGCTGAGTGAAACCAGCATCGGTTGTTTCGCTCACTTACTAGAACAACCCAGTCAGAATGGTTCATTTTCTTCTTTTCTGTGTCTGTTACCTGTCAGAATGGTTGAAGGGGAAGTATGGGGCAGCACAAGGGAGAGAGAAGAACGTGAGAGTGAGCACTACCATTATATTTAGTGGGCACACAAAGAAGTAGAGAGCCTGGTGTGCACTCTGCTTGCCCTTTGGGCACACTGGAACCCACAGGTACCATAGACATAAAGCAAAGAGTTGAGAATAAATTTGATACATTGGGATCAGAAGTTGAGATCTGCAACCAGGCTAAGGGAAAGTCAAAAGCTATTGAATTGTTGTAGAAGAAACAAGTAGAATACAAGACTTGCTTACTGTTCTCTTTTTTTATTAGGTTATCATTGAAGTGACAGAAATGTTGCACAATGCAAGTTTGCTTATAGATGACATAGAAGACAATTCAAAACTACGGCGAGGTTTTCCAGTGGCCCATAGCATCTATGGGATACCATCTGTAATAAATTGTGCCAACTTTGTGTATTTCCTTGGCTTGGAAAAAGTTTTAACACTTGATCATCCAGATGCTGTAAAAGTGTTCACCCGCCAACTGCTGGAACTTCATAAGGGCCAAGGCTTGGATATTTACTGGAGAGATACCTATACCTGTCCTACAGAAGCAGAGTATAAAACCATGGTTCTGCAAAAAACAGGTGGCCTTTTTGGACTAGCTGTTGGCCTCATGCAATTGTTCTCTAGCTATAAGAAAGATTTAAAACCACTCCTTAACACCCTTGGGCTCTTCTTTCAAATTAGAGATGACTATGCAAACTTGCACTCCAAAGAATATAGTGAGAACAAAAGTTTTTGTGAAGACCTAACTGAAGGGAAGTTCAGTTTCCCAACTATCCACGCCATATGGTCTAGACCAGAAAGCACTCAGGTGCAGAATATCCTGCGACAAAGGACTGAAAATGTGGACATAAAAAAATATTGTGTACATTACCTTGAGGATGTGGGTTCTTTTGAATATACCCGGAAAACATTAAAAGAACTCGAGGCTGAAGCTTACAAACAAATTGAATCTCTTGGGGAGAACCCTGAGCTTACAGCACTACTTGAATATTTAAGCAAAATGTTCAAGGACGACGAGAGCTGATACAATTGCTGATTATATTTGCAGGAAACAATTTTGAAATAATCAAGGAAACTAAACTACAATATTTCTATCACTGCTTCATAGGAAATGCTCTCAAGCATGCATTAAGGGGTTATGGGGTTTATATGTGCCCTAAGTGAACTTTGGACTTCTTTCAGCTGTGGGTGCAATATTGCTGCATATTTCCATTAAAATAAAGCTGCCAACTACAACTTTCATCTATAATCCTTTTTGATTGTGAGTTTATTTTAATTCTGACTACAAGGCACATTTCCAAAAATGACTAGAGAAGAAAATGAAGTTCTCACTTTATTGGTTTATTAGTGTTGGTTTTTATCTTGTTCTGATTTGTCCTAACATGTATTCTTAATCACTTTTACATTTCCTTTCACTTAGCCTTTGGGCAATGGATTAATGCAGTGCTTTTTTTCTTTAAAATGTTTAGGGGTTCTCAGTTTGACTCAAGAAAATCACCATTTTATAGTTCAAATAGGGAAAAATAAATACAGTAAATGGACAAAAGTACAAAGATTCACAAAATGTTTAGGGGCATGCGTCCCCGTGTCTCCCCAGAAAAAAGCACTGGATTAATGTATGCTTTAAAATGGAAATGTGTTGTCAAAAAGGGTGAAGAAGGCAAGTAAAGCAATCCAGGGCCTAACTATAATGGGTAATAGCCACCCATCCCAATTGAGCCAGTGAATGGTTTTGTTGAAGCACAGGGACCACTGAGTTATAATTTGAGAGAGAACAGACTTGGTAGCCATGCAGTTTCAATAGCCCACTCTTCCCATGTTTACCTATATTTAAGCCATTTTTGTCCTCGTCTGCAGTCTTCTAAAAAGTGGCTGTGTGAGGTCCTGAGATTTCATAGTTTTTGGGGTAGCATTTCAGGAGACTGCAAATGTGTAAACACAGGTCACACTATCCAAACATGAGGAATGAGTATTGGAAACCTGTTTTGTTTATTTATATATACCGTATATCGCGGCGTATAAGGCGACTCGGCGTATAAGACGACCCCCCAACTTTTAATGTGAAAAAACAGAGTTTGGGGTATACTCACCCAGCCCGGGATCCATGGCTGCTGAGGCGGCGGCAGCGGCGGGGAGAGCGTCCCCCGCGCCACACAGGAGATTTCCGCGCTTGCCGCCCAAGCGCACAGCGGCCCCCATGGCTGCTGAGGCGGCGGCAGCGACGCCTGGGGCAGCGGGGAGAAGCTCCCCGTCGCCGCAAAGGAGGCCTCCGCGCTTCCTGCTGAAGCGCAGGACGGCCTCCCCGGCTGCTGAGGCGTCGGCAGCGACGCCTGGGGCACTGGGGAGACGCTCCCCGTCGCCCCAAAGGAGGCCTCCGCGCTTCCTGCTGAAGCGCAGGACGGCCTCCCCGGCTGCTGAGGCGTCGGTAGCGACGCCTGGGGCAGCGGGGAGAAGCTCCCCGTCACCCCAAAGGAGGCCTCCGCGCTTCCTGCTGAAGCGCAGGACGGCCTCCCCGGCTGCTGAGGCGTCGGTAGCGACGCCTGGGGCAGCGGGGAGAAGCTCCCCGTCGCCCCAAAGGAGGCCTCCGCGCTTCCTGCTGAAGCGCAGGACGGCCTCCACGGCTGCTGAGGCGTCGGTAGCGACGCCTGGGGCAGCGGGGAGAAGCTCCCCGTCGCCCCAAAGGAGGCCTCCGCGCTTCCTGCTGAAGCGCAGGACGGCCTCCACGGCTGCTGAGGCGTCGGTAGCGACGCCTGGGGCAGCGGGGAGAAGCTCCCCGTCGCCCCAAAGGAGGCCTCCGCGCTTCCTGCTGAAGCGCAGGACGGCCTCCACGGCTGCTGAGGCGTCGGTAGCGACGCCTGGGGCAGCGGGGAGAAGCTCCCCGTCGCCCCAAAGGAGGCCTCCGCGCTTCCTGCTGAAGCGCAGGACGGCCTCCACGGCTGCTGAGGCGTCGGTAGCGACGCCTGGGGCAGCGGGAAGAAGCTCCCCGTCGCCCCAAAGGAGGCCTCCGCGCTTCCTGCTGAAGCGCAGGACGGCCTCCCCGGCTGCTGAGGCGTCGGTAGCGACGCCTGGGGCAGCGGGGAGAAGCTCCCCGTCGCCCCAAAGGAGGCCTCCGCGCTTCCTGCTGAAGCGCAGGACGGCCTCCACGGCTGCTGAGGCGTCGGTAGCGACGCCTGGGGCAGCGGGGAGAAGCTCCCCGTCGCCCCAAAGGAGGCCTCCGCGCTTCCTGCTGAAGCGCAGGACGGCCTCCCCGGCTGCTGAGGCGTCGGTAGCGACGCCTGGGGCAGCGGGGAGAAGCTCCCCGTCGCCCCAAAGGAGGCCTCCGCGCTTCCTGCTGAAGCACAGGACGGCCTCCCCGGCTGCTGAGGCGTCGGTAGCGACGCCTGGGGCAGCGGGGAGAAGCTCCCCGTCGCCCCAAAGGAGGCCTCCGCGCTTCCTGCTGAAGCGCAGGACGGCCTCCACGGCTGCTGAGGCGTCGGCAGCGACGCCTGGGGCAGCGGGGAGAAGCTCCCCGTCGCCCCAAAGGAGGCCTCCGCGCTTCCTGCTGAAGCGCAGGACGGCCTCCCCGGCTGCTGAGGCGTCGGTAGCGACGCCTGGGGCAGCGGGGAGAAGCTCCCCGTCGCCCCAAAGGAGGCCTCCGCGCTTCCTGCTGAAGCGCAGGACGGCCTCCACGGCTGCTGAGGCGTCGGCAGCGACGCCTGGGGCAGCGGGGAGAAGCTCCCCGTCGCCGCACAGGAAGCCTCCGCGCTTGCCGCCCACGCCCAGCCCGGGCTCCATGGCGGCTGAAGCGCCGGGGAGAGGCTCCATGCAGCCAGTGGCGGGGCGGAACTCCGGGTCATGATGTTGCCGGCGTACAAGACGACCCCCGACTTCAGAGAAGATTTTTCGGGCTTAAAAAGTCGTCTTATACGCCGCGATATACGGTGTATATATATATATATATTACTTTTGTATACACACCGCAGATTCATATATCCAAACAGGAAGACCTGTGTGCAGTACTGTAAACAAAACAAAAAAAGTTTTAAAAAATGCTCTTTAGTACACAAACCTGCTTTCTAGGAGAGAACTGAAGTTTAGCTTTGTTTACTTAAAACTTTGTTTACCGGTACTTCACAAGTGTACTAGAGAGCCTGTTGTTCCCTGATGACAAACACATCCCATATTGTATTACAAGACTGATGCAGGAATGGAATGTAAATAGCATGCAGCTGCCCCTCTGACCTGTAAGGCCCAATAAGTAAGTAGGTCTGCCCTCTGTGTCCATTAGGCCACTCTCACACATCTGGTTGAATGAAAACCACTGATCTTTCTCACCTGCTTTTAAGCAGTATTGTTGTGAATATCTGAGCTCTCCCAGATATTGGTATGTGGGTGCGCTTAAGAAATACACAATAGTTCTTTAGGAGTCCAGATTTGTTATAAAGACCTTTCATGTTGGTGACTTCAGAAAAAGAATTTCATGTGGGAGATGTGAAAATTTCAGGAAAGGTCTATCTCTATGGAAGAATGTGAAGTTTGTCATTAATCACAGAATGATAGAGTTGGGAGAGACCCAAGGGTCATCTAGTCCAACCCCCTGCAATGCAGACGTCTGGTAAAAAAAAAAAACCACACAAGCCCTTTAACAATTTTTCAAAGTGTTTAAAAGCCTGTGATTTTGGTTTGCTAAATATTCAAAACAAAAAATAAAATAAAAAATCCTTCCAGTAGCACCTTAGAGAACACCTAAGTTTGTTCTTGGTATGAGCTTTCGTGTGCATGCACATTCGAAGTCAGACGAGGGCTCCCGCCCAGCGACACCAAAAGCCAATCTCGCCCGTCCGAACCCCGGTGGTGATGGTGACAGCAGCGGCTCCTCTCCAACTGTTCACTTGTTGTTCAGTCGTGTCCAACTCTTCATGACCCCATGGACCACAGCACGCCAGGCACCCCTATCCTCCACTGCCTCCTGCAGTTTGGCCAAACTCATGCTAGTCGCTTTGAGAACACTGTCCAACCATCTCATCCTCTGGCGTCCCCTTCTCCTTGTGCCCTCCATCTTTCCCAACATCAGGGTCTTTTCCAGGGAGTCTTCTCTTCTCATGAGGTGGCCAAAGTACTGGAGCCTCAACTTCAGGATCTGTCCTTCCAGTGAGCACTCAGGGCTGATTTCTTTGAGAATGGATAGGTTTGATCTTCTTGCAGTCCATGGGACTCTCAAGAGTCTCCTCCAGCACCATAATTCAAAAGCATCAATTCTTCGGCAATCAGTCTTCTTTATGGTCCAGCTCTCACTTCCATACATTACTACTGGGAAAACCATAGCTTTAACTATACAGACCTTTTGTGCATGCACACGAAAGCTTAGTTGGTCTCTAAGGTGCTACTGGAAGGAATTTTTTATTTTGTTTTGACTATGGCAGACCAACACGGCTACCTACCTGTATACGGACCTTTGTCGGCAAGGTGATGTCTCTGCTTTTTAAGATGCTGTCTAGGTTTGCCATTGCTTTCCTCCCAAGAAGCAGGCGTCTTCTAATTTCGTGGCTGCTGTCACCATCTGCAGTGATCATGGAGCCCAAGAAAGTAAAATCTTTCACTGCCTCCATTTCTTCCCCTTCTATTTGCCAGGAGGTGATGGGACCAGTGGCCATGATCTTAGTTTTTTTGATGTTGAGCTTCAGACCATATTTCGCGCTCTCCTTTTTCACCCTCATTAAAAGGTTCTTCAAGCTGTTCACTACCCTCCCCCAAAACCCGAAGCGTGAGTGACAACTCCAACCCTTGCCTCTCCACCATTGGCTTTCAAACCAGCAAGGCCCGCCTACTCAGCGCCATTAGCCCCACTCTCCGAACACTGATGTAATTCTCTCTCCAGTTCTATGGAAACGGAGACTCGGGCGTCGCATGGGCTTCTGGGTAGCGTGGTTTTCCATCCGCCCCTCTGCCGCAGCCCGCGAGGGGACTTGCTCCTCCTCTGTACTACAATTCCCGAAGTGCATCGGGAAGCAGCGAGAAAAATAAGAAAATGGTGCGGGGCGTAGGCGGTGGAAGGAGCCGAAGGCAGATTATGGAAGCTGGGTGGTAGGAGGAGCTCGCGCCTGCGCCGACAGGCCCCGGTGGCGTATTTTCCCCCCCATCAGGCGAAGGTGGCGGTTGAGGCGGAAGGGGGTGGGGCTCTGGGCCCACCGCCACACTGGGCTGAAACGGGCGGAGAGCTGGCGCGGAAGGCCGCCGCGGAGAGAAGAGGCTCGCTCCGGGCTGGCGGAGAAGCGGCGGAGACCTCGGAAGGTGAGAGGCGGCGCTGGTTAACGCGGGGGGGGGGGCTTGCCTCCGCCTCCTTCCCCCCCCCCACCCCGGAGCGGCAGAAAAGGGGTGTCGGGTTCCCCGGCTCTTCCTGTCTCCGGCCCCCGCCCCGCTCGCTCCTCACAGGAGGCTCCTCCCTCCCCGGCTGCTATAAAGCGGAGGCCGCGAGGCCGCCGGGGAGGACGAGCAGCTGCGCCTTGGCGGTGGCGGGAGAAGCAGGAGCTGTCCGTCCTCTTGCCTCGGCGTCTCCCTGGAATGCACCTGCGGGATGCTGGTTGGGAGGGTGGCATTTACTGTATTTATTTACAGGTGCTATTGATTTTGATTCTCTTTTGAATATTATTAAGTAACTATTTTTAACTGTTTATATTGATAATGATCGATGTTTTATTTATATTTTTCTGAACCCATTAGTGACTTTGTTGCAATCAAGCTGTGTGTGTGTGTTTAAAAAAAACACCTTTGTTCTTTGTTGGTTTAAAGCAGAGGTTTCCAACCTTTTCGATTCTATGGCTCCTTTGACCAACTACATTATTTCTGCAGTACCCCTATGGGACTCCGGAGACAAGTTATGTCACCCCTTGCCTGCAGAGCTGGTAGCCTCTCACTCTTCTATCGAACACCTTCTGGTGTGGCTTGTTCCCTCAACCTCCTCTCCTCTTCCCTCTCCTTGAGAGCTGCAGCTGCCACCCTTGCCCCAAAGAGAGATGCCTCCTCACACTGCCCCACAGGGGCCTGGGAGGAGGATGACCCCAGTCTTAACGGCCCAACGGAGACTGGCCAAAGGTGAGGCCAGCACCTTACTTTAGGAGGCAGCAGTGTTAGCAACGAGCGCTGCTGGGTGTGCATGGTGAAAAGGGCACTCAGCTGAGCTCCCAGGCAGGCCTTGCACACAGCAAGCCCAAGGAAGTCCAGTGCAGCCTGGCCTCCCACTTGCCTTTCCATTCCCAACAAGCAATGGCTGGCGGGCTGGCTGGCATCCCTCACCCACTTGCTTGCTTACTCCGAGGATGCCTCAGCTGTGGCAACCAGCACCCCCTGGCCCAGCCCCAGAGGCACCATTTGCCTGGGGAGCTTGTAGTCAGCGCTGCTGAAACAAACAACTGTGCAAGCCTTTGGGATGCAGAGATGCAAGAGGGCATTGGATAAAAGAGGGACAGGTGGCAGTGTTGCCTGTGGTACCCAGAGCCGTCTCATCCATAGAAGCTGGTGGCGCGGTGCGCCAGGGCGCTGGGCGCCCCAGGGGCGCCCCCGCGAGCCCGCCGGCATACCGGGCTTCTCCTCCCCAACCCGCCCCCGCCCCCACGGGCAGGCGGGCACTCGCGCGCCGGCGGGCGGGCTGTAAGCCGCCCGCCCTCGCCTCCCAGAGCCCCAGCTGGAGCGCTGGAGCGGCGCGGGGCTTTGCGCGACCTTCCAGCACTCCAGCTGGGGCTCTGGGAGCCGAGGGCGGCCGGCTCGCGCTCCCGCGCGCAGCCGGCCGCCCGCCCAATGCAGCACGAGCTGCCCAGCAGCGCCGCGCCGTCCAGCTGCGCGCGGAGCGCGAGCCGGCCGCCCTCGCCTCCCATCCCGGAAGCGCTGGAAGGGCGCGCAGAGCCCCGCGCCGCTCCAGCGCCACGCCCCTCACCCCCCGCTCGCCCACCCCCCTCCCAAGGGGCGGCAAGCGCGGGAGGGAGGCGGCGGAGAGGCGGCATGGCGGGGGCGCCGGAGGGATAGCCGCGCCAGGGCGGCAGATCCCCTTAAGACGGCTCTGGTGGTACCCCAGACCATCCTTCAAGGCACCCCAGGGTGCCGTGGCACACTGGTTGAAAACAACTGATTTAAAGTGTTGTAAGTCATCCTAAACTCTTGGCGCTGCAACAACAACAAGAAGTGTGTTTTTATTGAGCTTCAGCGATGCTTGTAGTGTGGCATGGGTGTAGCCCCAGGGTGGGGGCAGCTGGCCCCTCCCTAAATCAAGGAAATCAATAAAAATATTTAACCAACTGTGGTTCTGCCCCACTAACATAAATCCTGGCTATGCCCATGTAGTGTGGTATTGAAATGTGGCTAGTTTACAGGAGTTGATCTGTGCAAAAGTCTACTGGTGGATTTTGCACTCCTCAACATTTTTGTGAAGCTGTATGTAGCGGGGGTAGTCTCTAACCCTACCTCTTATTTGCCCTTATGGTAGTGTGGGCACATATGGGGGCTTGACACCCTTAGAGCTATCATAATATAGAGTGCTCTTGAGAGTTCCTTTAGTACGGTAGTTCATCATTTGATGGAGGAAAGACAGAAAATACAGTATAAAGCCTCCTTGGAACTAGATCCTTTGAGTTTTGTTTACACTGCCTCTTTACCAGCCTCTTTATATTTCTTTAACATACCTTGGTTGTGACCTTTAACACTCATTAAAGAAACTACAGTATATTGCTTTCATCCCCCTCCCCAAACTTGCTTAGCTATTTTAGACTGAAGAGTGTGTTCTCAAGGAGCTCAGCTCAACTGGAACTCTGTACGTGCCCTAAGGCACTGCATGTGATTGGGGCTTGCTCTGAGCAACGACAACATTATTGTTACCAGGGAAAGGTGGATACATCTTGGCTGAGCTGTAGCCCTATGGCATGACACTTCACTAGCATGACTTGGATTGCCCCAGAAAACACACTGCCAATGTCTTTACCAATATTTTGTGAAACAATCCTTTCATATCCAGAGAAATAAGATGCCCCCTCACAACACCTATAACTGGAAATGGAGGTGTTGACTTCATGGATTAAAATAATTGGGTTATGCAAGTTTTTCAGACTCATGTTGCTGTAGAATGTTGCCCTAGTACTTCATGTAGATACTTCTAAGTGTCAAAACTGTTAATGTTTGACAGCTCCTTTATAAGTGTAACAGAACTTGAAGCAGAAAGCTTGTATAATAACTGTTGTTAAATATACTGTGTGTAGGTATTGCCCTCATCTTTTTTCCTAGACTGCAGCTATATTAATACTTTGGTATTAACGGTAATTTGAATTATTGCAGCTGCTTTTATTTTCATTAATAATAATAATAATAATAATAATAAATCAATGATACCATGTCTAGTGATAGCCAGGGTGTCTACTGATCTTGGGTGATAGCCAGCTGCGTCATATTCTTCATGTGCCCTTCTTCATGTGCCTCCTCCACAAGAGGTTCGGAGGGTGGCAACACAAGAACGGGGCTTTTCTGCAGTGGCTCCCCACCTGTGGAATGCTCTCCCTAGGGAGGTTCGCCTGGTGCCTTCATTATAAACCAGGCATAGGCAAACTCGGTCCTCCAGATGTTTTGGGACTACAACCCATCATCCCTAGCTAACCGGACCAGTGGTCAGGGATGATGCGAGTTGTAGTCTCAATACATCTGGAGGGCCGAGTTTGCCTATGCCTGTTATACACCTTTAGGCACCAGGCAAAAATGATCCTTTTTAACCAGGCCTTTGGTTGATTGACATCCTATGCCCTTTTAAAATGTCTTGGAGAGGGGTTACTGGGTGGCTCTTGTTCTTATTTTGATTATGTATTTTGTGGTTTCATACTCTGATTTTATCCTGTGAACTGCCCTGAGACGTGTGGGTATAGGGCGGTATACAAATTTAATTAATAATAAATAAATCAATAATACTCTCAGTAGGCCCTAAAGTTGGATATCAACATAGCATGAGTTCCTGATATATTGGGACAACTGCTGGGGGCCACATTCTGCAGTAGGACCCACAACCCCATTGGGCCCCTGGTCAGCATTGCCATCACCACCAGACATACGCAGCTCACCTGTTACTACCACTAGTCACTTCCTCACCCTTCCGACTAGTTACTCAGCAGGCAACAGTGGTGCTTTGGATGGCAGCTGAACCACTGCTCAGTTCTAGTATGCACTAGCAGCTGACATCTTCGATTCCTCAGATGTAGGGGTTGTCCAAAGTACCACTGCTCCCTGCCAGATAAGCATGTCCTACTGGTGTGTGTGTGTGTGTGTGAGTGTGTGTGTGTGTGTGAGAGAGAGAGACTCTGCAGCACTAGGCTAAGGCTGATGATGGCAAGGGCAGGAGCAGTGCTGTGTTGGTGCTGGGGGCTTGTCTGCAGCACCTTGATGATGGGACATTAAAGTCTTGCCCTAGTCATGCTTCTTAGGAAAGGCGGGATAGAAGACTTGCAAACAAATAGGGTATCTAGATTATGATTTCCTGGCTCACACATAGATGTGGTCATGTTCCACAGATCTTTAAAGAAGTATCTTGAACTCCAGTTTCCCATGATGACCAGCAACATTCCTTCAGATGCAGTTGGTCGAAGAATCATCCGTAATGGTGAATATGGAACTGTGCTCTATGCTGGCAAAGTTCCTCCTACAACAGGTAAGAAAATGTCTTTTTTATTTCATCATATACTGTCACTGGATGGCAAGACAAACAAAGTGATAAAACATTAATTCCTTTTGGTATGTTGCTTCGTAAGGTTAACCTTCTTCACACACAGTTTTGGATAGTATCAATCTTGTATAGGGGTTCAATGGAGCCCTTTAAAGTCCTAGCTGGAAGTAAAGTTGATTGAATTCAAAATGATGCACAAGCATTTATTTTAGTGGTGTTGGCACAGCAAAAATGAGTGTAAAACTACCCCTTTCACATTGACTGGCAGGAGTTGGCTGGGCCTTGGATATAGCTGTGGCTATCACTGACTGTGATTATGATTGCTCTCCGCAGTAGGTAGTTGCTTCCAGTGCTTTAGGAAGAATGCACTGCAAAGGAAAACTTAAATAAAATGTTCAGGCCTGATTCATCATTAGCAAATTGAGCTTAATTTCTGTTTTTGCAACTATTCTGCAGCATGATTTCAAATTTTAGCAAAAACATATTGGAAAATGCTAGACACAGGTAGGTATCCGTGTTGGTCTGACACAGTAGAAATAAATAAATAAATAAAAATTGTCCAGTAGCACCTTAGGTAAAGGGACCCCTGACTGTTGGGTCCAGTCGCAGACGACTCTGGGGTTGCGGTGCTCATCACGCTTAACTGGCCAAGGGAGCCAGCGTACAGCTTCCAAGTCATGTGGCCAGCATGACTAAGCCACTTCTGGCGACCCAGAGCAGCGCACGGAAACACCGTTTACCTTCCCGCCAGAGCAGTACCTATTTATCTACCGGTACTTGCACTTTGACGTGCTTTCGAACTGCTAGGTTGGCAGGAGCTGGGACTGAGCAACAGGAGCTCACCCCGTTGCGGGGATTGGAACTGCCAACCTTCTGATCGACCACAGCGCCACCCGCATCCCTTAGACCACCTTAGAGACCAACTAGGTTTGTTCTGCATCTGAAGAAGTGTGCAATGTGCATGCACACGAAAGCTTATACCCAGCTTATACCCAGAACAAACTTAGTTGGTCTCTAAGGTGCTACTGGACAATTTTTAATTTTTTTATTTATTTGGAAAATGCTAGTTACTCATATTATACAAATAATATCCAAGAATGGCAAGTATTGATAAAATGGAAGAATATCAAGCTGATACTGTTTTTAGCTGATGTTTTACACAATGTTCACTAAGCAGTTCTGATGTCCAGGGTGAAACATTGATTAGCTATAGGTGTTCATGTTTTAACAGCAGACTTTTAAAAAAAATCATTGGGCAATAATATTTTAAAATTAGTATTGGGATTAGAAGTAGCATTCTTACTAAATTGGTGTCAGCATTGAGGCTAAAAGCACAAACTCATCAGATGGCTTTTTGTTCATTCCTGAACCTTCAAGGGTTTTGGCCTATTAAGCCAGAGCAGAGAGTGTGCTGCTGATTAATTTTGCTCACTCAAGTCACATTAAACCATGCTTTAGCATGTCATGCGGACTCTGCCAGTATATGCAAAATATATTATGGGCAGATTCCTTTTTATGTTGAGTTTTGCACTTGTAAAAGCAAAGTTTATAATTACTTTAGGATTTTGGCTTGGAGTGGAATGGGACAACCCTGAAAAAGGAAAACATAATGGTAGTCATGAAGGAATACAGTATTTCAGATGCAGGTGAGTTAATATTGACATGTGCAGTACTTTTTTTTAGCAAACAGATGAACCAGAGGATATGGGGACAAGATTTTATTTCATAAAATAAATGGTTAAAAAAATAATCCTCAAAGCAGCTGTCAAAAAGATAAAACAATAAAGTGAAGAAAAGTTTACAATAGTACACTAGAATGTACAAAGTTAAGATACTGGGATAGATTAAAATTACCTCAGCTTTCTGAGCACCTGAGCAAGGCGGTTGAGTGGGCAAATGTGGGCTAAGGCGCTCTCCTGGGTAAATCTACCCAAATTGTTAAGGGGTTTATATCTGATAGAAACACCTTAAACCAGGCCTGGTAGCAAATCAGCAACCAGAGCAGATCTCTAGAGCACAGGTGCTGTATGCTGACAAGGCCTGTCAGCAATTGTGCTGTACCATTATGCACTAACTGCAGCTTCCAGATCAAGCACGAGGGAAGTCCCACACACAGTGCATTGCAGTACAGTGGTACCTCTGGTTACGTACTTAATTCGTTCCAGAGGTCCGTTCTTAACCTGAAATCGTTCTTAACCTGAAGCACCACTTTAGCTAATGGGGCCTCCTGCTGCCACTCCGCCGCTGCTGCCCGATTTCTGTTCTCATCCTGAAGCAAAGTTCTTAACACGAGGTAATATTTCTGGGTTAGCGGAGTCTGTAACCTGAAGCGTCTGTAACCACTGTACAGTAATCCAGTCCTGAAGTAACCAAGTAAAGAGGAAGAGGAAGATTTTTAGCAATAATAATAATAATAATAATAGACATTTAATATAATGTCTATTATAATGTCTCTTCTCATGAGAAGAGAAGACTCCCTGGAAAAGACCCTGATGTTAGGAAAGATGGATGGCACAAGGAGAAGGGGACGCCAGAGGATGAGATGGTTGGACAGTGTTCTCAAAGCGACTAGCATGAGTTTGGCCAAACTGCAGGAGGCAGTGGAGGATAGGGGTGCCTGGCGTGCTCTGGTCCATGGAGTCACGAAGAGTCGGACATGACTGAACGACTGAACAACAACAACAATATAATGTCATGTTGCATACAAGAATTCTGAATATCTGAATAGTATTTTTGTGGCAAATGTTACTAAACTGTTTGATAAATAAATAAAAGAAGAGTTTCCAGCAGCAGCCTTTGTCTTTTTCCTAAAAGCTCTCTCTTTTTAGGCTGTTTGCAATACTTATTAGGTTTGGAGGGGCGAAGACTAAGCAATTGGCCTATGAATCAGTTAGTCAAGTGTCTCGGTGCCCCTGAACAATTGTACATTTATTAATTGTGTACAGCTCTGTAGATACAATAATATTGACACCTTGCAGAGCTACTGTAAGGATTTCTGAGAGTGTATGTGAAGCTCTACAGTGCTGGTAACTGTGGTTATTAGTACATTATTATCATACCCGCCTCCAAGAGGCTTACAGTTCTGAAACAAAAGTATTACTAAAATGTCAACAGCAAAAGCTTATTTTTTGACAGAAAAGTAGTTTATAATTCTGTCATTTTCTATATTTTCCTTCCAGGCATCCCACAGGTGGATCCTTTATCCGTCCAAGCAAGGCAAATTTTGGAGTAGATTTCCTTTCTGCTGTCAAGAAGCAGTATGGATTGAATGAAGATGAAAAAGATGCTGAGGGTGGGACAGAACCATCATTAGCATTTGGAAGCAAGATCGTAGAAAATGTTGGGTTTGATTCCATTAAAGAAAAACAAATGCAAGTATGCTTTCCCTGGCAAATGAACAGTATATAAGAATGTCATTTAATATGTTTCTGGCAGTTAAGGAGGGTACAGAGCAGGGTGAGCTGGGGTGGGGGCAGCATGACCTAGGGAGAGACCTGTCAGGCTGTGTTCAGTCCATAGGCTGAAGGTTCCTCCTGCTTTTCACTAAAGTGCTTTATGCTGAGACACTCTTTTCTTGCAGGCAGTTGACTACATTAACTGACATCTCAGTAGATGAATGTGCAGTAAGCCTTGCTGGTCCAGAAGAGGAAATCAGAAGAGCATGCCCCAGTATCCTTTTTTTTAAAAAAGAACTGCTGAATTAATTGCTATCAATTCCCGTAAGTCGTTTTTAAAAAAAAAATTGTGAAAGGTTTATCTGTTGCACAGTATTGACTGCAAGCTGTGCTGAGGTTTAGAGAAACAGGAAATTGTCTTATGGCAAGTCAGTCTATTCGTCCATGTAGCCCAGAATTTCAGACATGTAAATAAGTGTGCAAAAGTTACTAGCCTAGGTAGGATGGGAAAGATTATTAGCCTGCATATGGACAGAACCCAGTTGCAAAAGGTGTTACTCAGAATAAAGTCTCCCTTTATTCACCTGGAAAAACAGTCATGGTTAACGGTAGGTCTGATTTGGTTTGGAAACACAGGTTCAGAAGGCAGCACTTCTTAACTTTACAGCAGAGGAAGAGGTAGCATACTTAAAATCAACTAGATAAAACATTCTAATTTTTGCAGCTAGGATCACTTAAAGTGAGAAGCATATCAAAATGTCAAAGAATTGGATGTTCTACTTAGGAATGTGATAGAACGAATGCAGATGATCTGAATTAACTCTTTGTTCTTGACTTTACTGACCAAGGTGCTGGGTGAGAGCTATACCTTTAAGCAGTACCTCTTTTCAAGGTGTTTTAATAGTGATCTGTTCTAGAAACATTGACTGTAAAACTAAGAAGGTGCAAGGTCCTACTTCTTGAACCTCACAATTCAGTTACATTTTTCTTTAATGTTCATGCCCAGATATCAAGCAAATAAGTCTATCGAAAAATCTTTTGTCTTCTTGGAAGGAAGTGATAAGCATTGCAAGCCAAGTTGAAAATCTAGAAATACTTAATCTCAGGTACTTGTGAGGTACTTCATATTTCATAACAAAATAAAAAATAAAAATAAAATTATTTCCAGTATTACCTTAGAGACCAACTAAGTTTGTTCTTGGTATGAGCTTCCGTGTGCATGCACACAGGGGCGTAGCAAGGGGGGGGTAGGGGGCGGTTCGCCCCCTGTTCCATAATGGAGGGGGTGACAAATTATCAAGGAACAATTACTGCCCTACTAGGGCAGTTCATAAAAAAAACATTTTTTTAAAAAAAATGCCTGCTCCAAAGGTCTTATCTTACTATACTAGGGATTATATAGCTATATATGAAATTTCATGCATATCGGTTAATATCTTGACCCTCCTCCACCAAAATAGCTGTTTACTTGGCTGTTATCCTATGTCGTGAAGGCTGAAATTTCAGTTCAGTGGGGCACTTACTGTTCCCAACCCTAACCCTGTGGAAAGCCATCTAATTAGACTTTAATTTGATTTTGAGATGTTTTTAGGAGGTAATTTAATTATTGTTTGATTTTTATACCAATGTTATGTATCTGATGTTAGCCACTCTGAGCCCGACTTCGGCCGGAGAGGGCGGGATATAAATAAAAGTTTTATTATTATTATTACTTGTTATTAAGAAAATATGAAGTAACGTAAAACCATTTTTGCAAGGGGTGGGAATCAAGGGGGGGTGACGAGAAATTTTCCACACCGGGTACCACCTTACCTTCCTACGCCTCTGGGGGAGGTGTGACAACCCCCCCCCCCCCGGTACCAATTTACCTTGCTACGCCCCTGCATGCACACATCTTCAGATACACTGAAACAGAAGTGTTATCAGTAAGTGGTTATCAGAGTAGTTCCATTGAAATCAATTGACTTAAGTAGGACCAACTTGAGTCCTCTAATTTCAGTGGGTCTCCTCTGACTGATTAAGACAGATATCACCATATATATATATATTTGCCTTGCTTTATTTTATGTGGTATATTCTAATTTTGTCAAAACCCATGAAGAGAGCCATTTTAAAAGTCCTACCCTTGAATGATGTTTGGATTAAAATGGGCATGAGGATCCCCTTGTAGGCTCAGCTGAACTGTCAGTTCTTTTATAACTTGTTTCTGATGTACAATTATGTGTTTTTCAACTATTAATTACTTGATTTTCAAATTAGAAAATAATGTTGAGGTTAGTATGTTTTGAATCTAGATGTTGGCAAAGGAAAGTTTATTCATTAACATACTAGCAACAAAGAAACTGAAATCCTTTAAAGGCTTTGTAATGTTGATATATAACAGGCATGTCCAACTTGAAGTAGACTGTGATCTACGATCCAGTATAAAAACTGGCTATACCACCCAGGGATGGGTGCAGGGTGGGTGGGCGCGCACCACCAGCTGCTTCCCCTGAGGGGGCAGGGTGGGCAGGTGGGTGCTGGCTGCCTCCCCTGAGATGGGTGCCAGGTCAGCAGCAGTGGTGGGTGCAGGGAGGACCATACACACCGCCGGCTGCCCCCCCCCGCCAGCTGTCTCCCTCCGCCATGGCTGGGGTGGGTGCAAGGTGGGTGGGTGGGCGCCAATGGAAGGTGTGGGTGCGTGCGCAGCGTCAAAACAGCCTGCTTACCCTGAGGTGGTGGCTGCTCAGGCACGTTTCCAGTGGAGGGTGCATGGCGATCGGCCAGAATTCATCCCAGGATCGACTAGTCGATCGCAATTGACAACTTGGACATGTCTGGTATATAAGAATCTTAAAAGTGTTTCATACTTATCCATTCCAAGCTGACAGTAATGTGGAGCAGCATAAAGAACTTAATGTGAATTGGGCAAGGAAGAGTGACACTCTGTTGCTTTCTGGAAAATCTAAGAATCAGGGAGCTGAGATTCTAAACGGGGGGTGTCCACACAACATGAGAAATCCAGGTTCAGATCTCCCAGAGTTTCTATTTTTAGTTAAGCATCAGCAAGAGGCTCTTATTTGTAGCAGCAGGCAGTGTTTTTACAACACTTTCCTTGTACTTAAACCTACACACGTCCCAGCTACCAAATGCTCTTCTGAGGAAAACATGGGGAAATGGCACAAGGGAAAGGATTAATCTCTTCACATGCATGCACCACTGTTCCCATCAAATCTGAGACGCCTTCAACTGCTTTACACTAAAAATAGAAATATTGGGAGATTTGATCATGAATCAGATTACTGGACCTTGGTTGAATGATTTGCCAGTTGGTTGGCACTTTGCTGTGGCTTACATCACTGACATTAACATTTGACCATACATTAAAAATAGTTTGGCTTAATCTATCTCTGAAATACAACATTTGCACAATTTGTTTAAAATATAATCTGACTACTTCCAGTTGATATTTAAAAAATGAGCAACTCTCAGTTTGCATGAGGGTTACTTTACAGGGTTTTGCATTAAATCAAAGTTGTGTATAGTCAAAATGCATTGGGTACAATGACAGCTGGGATTGCTGAAGTTTTTTCCTGGATGCCTGCCCTATTTTTTATTGCTAAGCATGTAAAGCATAAATTGTGAGTTACCTGTATTATCTTAAACATGATAGTAATTTACAGGAATTTAATAGAAGGGTTATAAACTTACTTTGTCTTAAGCAGAAGATTTAAAACGTGCATTAACCAACAAAAATAATTGAGTTGAACTTGTTCCATTCACTAAAAGCAAGACACTTTTTTCTATTTTTACACAGTCAGAACAAAATGAAATTTCCATCGACTCCACCACCTGCTTCAACAACATTTTGTAATCTCAAGACTTTAGCACTTAATCAAACAGGAGTGACATGGACAGAGGTAATGTAATTTAATATTGCATTGGAATTGCTTGGCATGACCGTAATCATATGGCTTTGTTTTTGTCACAAAATATTTAAAGATAGTTATGGGTCTTCACTTACAAAATTATTTGTAATTTATATGCGACATGAGTTCATCAATACTTCTGTTCATAGTAAGAACACAAATAATGGAGATCTTCAGTTGCCTTCAATTCACAAATACAAAATTAATTCTCCTGTGAGGTTCTGAAAAATTTTCCCTATCAAAACTCCAGAGGAAGTGCTCATCTTTATGTTAATAGAAAATTTGATTGTATCCAGCCAGTATCTGGCTGAAATATACCCCAAGAAAGCCATACAAACAAGATACCTGATAAAAGTTATTAAGGATGACACCAATGAAGACCTTCACTTTTTTCAATACAACAATATTGCTGCATATAAATAATTGGTGTCAACAATACCGCACCATGTAAAGTACAAAATTTTGAGTGGTTGTGAAATAAATAAATCTGGTGCTGTTTTGTTCTAATGTATGCCTGTTAAGGTATACCAGTATACAATGTATATAAGGTATACAAAATGGTATTTTTGTGCTAAGTGAGGTTTTCCCATTAGGTTCTTTTATGTGCTACTGGGTGGCCAGCTCTTGAAGAACTACATCTTACTGCCAATGACATTTCACTTTTAAAAAGGTATGAGAGTAACTGTAAATGCCATAAGCAGTCTTCTTGAATTGTGATATTCCTTATTAGAATGCTGGTTGAACATTTAGTATTATGCCATGCTAATCATTTTGAATGATGGTGCTGAATCCAATTGATTCCTGAATGCTCTGGGGGATTTTCCTGTTGAGAGAACATCAATGTTTTCAGCTTGGTACTTCGTACAATGGGGAGTTTTCAATTTTGAGCTCCTCAAGCTGTGGACCTTGGGTACCAGGTTTGGGGAAAAATATGAGACTGACCAGCCATGCTAGTTAGAATGAACAGTACTGAGCTAGGATGACCCAGTGGTCTGATTTGGGAATCTGCTTATACACCATTCCTTGCATCTTGTAGGTAAATACCTCTAAAAGCTGGTGAGAGCTGGCAACTTTTCAGTTCTTCATCAAGCACAAATTCACGGAACCAATCCTGGATAAATTGTTCTCTGTGATCATTGAGCTTTGATATAGCATTCCAATATTACAGGGGCTAAAGCGAACAGTTCACAATATCTTCAATGTAGAAAATAATTCCCATGTTGTATAATGTGGCAAAGGGACAAGAAATTAGTTACATTTCTTAATGTTTTTATTGTACTCTTAAATATGGTATCTTCCCTCAGACCTATTGATGTCCTACATAACTTGAAATGGTTAAACCTTTCAGACAACCTGTTAACAGATGAAAATCAGCTTCATCTACTTGCAGATCTCCCAAGGTAAATATTATACTGTACTACTGCTAATTTCACCGTTTGTGTAAAACTTAACCATAGGTTAAGGCCAGATGGTAGAGCCAAAGATCTGAGGGGAACAGTTCACAATCTTGTGTCCCTGTCCTGATTTTTTGGTCATGGGAGCTTTAACATCTATGGTGCACCAGCCATATAGAATGATCAAGAGTTATATTTTTTTGCAGAATGTATTGGTGATTCCTCCAAAGAACTGATGGAGTTCTTCTACTTTGCTCTACCACATAGCCATTTCATTTCCACCACATTCCCATTTTTAAGACTGAGTGTCTATAATCAATTTCTGTTCATCCCCCCCCCCTTTTAAGTAACTTAATGGGATGCCAAGTAAGTTGTTGTGCACTGAGCTTAAACCATGTTTTGTTTATACCAGACAAAAACTCCATGAATATTGGCTGCAGCTTATGCACTGTGGGCAGAATCCAATGATGCATAAGCGGATTTCTGCTCAGCTGGATTTCACCTTCCTGTTGTCTCCTCTAGATGCCCCTAAATCTGTTCCAGTCCCCTAACCTGCCTCTGGAGTTTATTTTGAGGGTGCATTGGGATTGGAGGGAAGAGAGGAAGGTGAAGTTCCTGTGGTGCAAGCAGAGGTCTGCTCTAGTGATGCAACAGACAGCTTTAAATACAACTTATACCATCAAAATGAGTTTGAATCTATGCCTTGAAGCATTTGCTGCTAGTAGCTTCCTGGTGTCCTTTTCTCTAGATCTGGATTTGCTTTTCTTACCTTCAGTTTGCTTAAGCAATATATTCCTTTCCATAATTTTATTTCCATTGAGGAATCTTTCTTTCTTTCTTTCTTTCTCTCTCTCTCTCTTTCTTTCTTAGGATTTGATGAATCAGAGCATAGTGCTTTAATACCTGCTTATAATATGTTGTATATTATTAGCTTATATTTTAACTGCCTTACTCTGACTTTAAATTTCAGATTAGAAACACTAATACTTTCAAACAATGGAATTTCTTCCATACATTTTCCTGATGTAAAATTTGGTAAGTAAACCGAGCACCGTTAACATTTTGTGTGTGTATTCATTTTTCTTTACTATCATCAGTTCATTAATTTTTCTTCTTTTTCTTCTTTGAAGGTTGCAAGACCAGAATGTTCCCTTCTTTAACACATCTTATAATAAAGGACAATAGAATAGCAGAAGTAAGTAAAATGTTGATGTAATGCATTGAATTGTGTATAGAAGGGTGAACACTGGTGTCTTATAACTTAACACTGCCTTTTATATTTTTAACTTTCAAAATAGACTTTCAGTCAATTGAGAGTACATAGTGAAAATGTTACAATGTCAGGCCAGGTATGATATTTGTGGCATATACTATGCAAGGGGTTGATGTAGGGACTATGCACTATGTATTGTATCCACCCCATAATCTGCACCCTAGATTGAAATAATAATAGAGCACCTTCAAAATCAAGAACTTTGCTTTTGTTGAATAAGTTGCTGGCTCTTTTTTCTTAGCAATATGAACTGTGCAAAATAAAATTTAAAGGATTTATCTAAGTCATAATTAGAGCAGAGCCATAGAAACCAATAGACTGAAATTATCCATGTCTGTTGATTTCAGTGAGTTTCTCTGGGTATGAATTTGGTGTATGTGTGCACTCATGCACTATTCTTGTTTTCATTAAGCTTTTGCTATGGAACAAGTACCACAATAACAGTTAAGAGTTAACACTTTAAGTCACTGCCTCTACACAGCCTATTGAGATTTTGAGCCCCTGATTGTTGCAAACAGATTTCTGGGCTATTTTAAGAAAAATCTGAGCAATTTCCTCATTTTAGTTCCCTTTGCCTGAAAAAGAAGAATAGAGTTAAAGCTGCTTCAGAATTATGACTCTTTAGCTGTAGAAGTTGAAATATACTAGTGTGAGACCAAGCAAGATTTGTTTCCCCAGCTTTAGACTCTGTTAGGATTTACCCTCAGTTTCTAAGGTCGATAATTAAGTGAAATAACATGACTTACTCCTGTTTAATGTAATACATTGTCATTCCAATAGTGGCCATTATGAGAGCCTCATTTAGCATTTAATATACAGCAGAGGAAATTTTTGTTTCAATGTTGACATATTTTTCCATTTTCTTGTTTCAGTGGTCCGTTATCAATGAACTTGATAAACTACAAAAGCTTCAATCTCTCGATTGCCGGAATAACCCTTTAATGGATATAGACAAAAACACAGCGACTGTGAAGCAGCTTATTATTGCCAAAATAGGCCAATTAAGTTTTTTGAACAAGTCTGAGGTATGTCGTTTCTTTTCAGTTAGCAGTGTTGAGGAGCGTGAAAAGTGTTTCTTACACCTGAGAACTTTAGACACAAACCATAACATGGAATTAATTGTTCTTGGCGTGATCAGTTTTCTCAGATGACCAAAAATGTGATCCCAAAGAAGAGACTTTAAAAATAAGCTTCAGCTTTTGATTGTGTTGTTGACTTTTTGTGAATATGGGTTACCAGTATTTATACTTGGATGCTGGAAAAGCATCCCATTGCTGAAGATTGTGTAACTTTTGACAGCACACAGAACAACTTGCACCTGTGTAGCAGAAACAAGGCAAGGGTAGCATAGGCATACTGCAGTGTTGAAATTATATACAGTAAACCCGCAATTTACACGTGGGTTGCATTCTGGGGATCGCACCTAAAGCCAAAATTGCATGAAGTCAAAGCATAGGTTCAGTGGTGGGTGAAATTGCCAAAGCCGTTTTGTCCCAGGTGCCTGTCCCCTTACCACTTAAAAATCATTTGTCAAGCATATAAAGCTGAATGCGCACTAGTTAAATGTCGGCTTTCTGTAAATACATTTTAAGTCCTAGTATCATTTGAACCATGCTGGCTCTATGTATTTCTGATCCATGTAGTTCTGTACCTTTTGGTACTGTACCCTTTACTAAACTGGGTGAAGCAGCAGTAAATCACCCAGGATATTCTGTTGCTCAGCAGTTGTTATACCCAATGCTGGCTGTTTCCTTTGGCGTTGATGCTTAGGGCTGGGACTTCAAATGGTGTTTATAGGTACCTCAAATGAAATTCACTTATCTTTCTTTCTGTGAGATGGTGGGCTAATAGTCTCATTACAGAAACTATGGCTTCAGGCACCCCCAGTGCTTGAGAAATTTTGTCTTATTTTCTTTTTGCCACATTACAGACTGTTTTCAGAAGTCCTTTTAGTGTATAGCAGCAGTTTGTAATGTAGCAGGAGTGAGTCCTGCTTGAGAAACCCAAAGCCAGCTGAAGCTGTGTTAAGTTGTATCGTTTGCTAATTTGAAAACCCTGCTGGAGTTGAAGCCATTCCCAGTTGCTTACATGAAAAGACCCGGCAGTTTTCATGGTCCACGTTACAACCAGAAATGACATAAGCTATAGCCTTCTGATCATACACACTTTTATTTATATAAACTGGTAACGGCTGTTCTGGTGATACGTTGCAGAAATATGTCCTTGTTTTGTCACAGATCACCTCTCAGGAAAGGAAGGGAGCAGAACTTGACTACAGGAAAAAATATGGCATCGATTGGTTAAAGGCTGGTGGTAATCAGGATCCAAACAAAAACAATCCAAGTGAGGAATTCCTTGCTGCTCACCCCAGGTTCCAGTTACTCTGTGATAGTAAGTATAGTGTCAGTAGAAGGGTTTTTCCTCTAGCTTTTTGTCTTGTTTTTTAGATGCCTGCCTGCTTTGGTATAATCCTTTCACAGATTAGTAAGGAAGTGTGTTTTACTTTCTTGGACCTTCTTGTAGATGGCAGTGAAAAGCAATAATTTCGTCTGGGAATATCATCAGCTCTTGCTACAAGCAGGGTCAGGTTTCTAGGCAAAAAGTAGAGTGACTATCCCTTTCACTATTCCCCTGGGTTAGTTGAATCTGGCCCAACGCTTTCAACACTTTCCAGCATCTTTGGGCTTGGTAGTATCTAGCCCACATCTTTCAAGAATGGAGAGGGGAAGCCTGTCTGCCACCATCTTGAAACTTGACTTGTTTCCTGCCATGGGAGTGGGAGGAGAAAGCATATTGGCACAGAACACATCTTTGCAGCTTCAAAGAAATGTGGCCCTCTGGTTATCTGTTTGGCTTTCAAGACTCTACAGCAGGGGTCCCCAAACTAAGGCCCATGGGCTGGATAAGGCCTGAGGGACTTGTTTATCCGGCCCACGGCGACCCCCACCGCCCGCTCTTACCAGCGCTGCGCTGCACGCCTGACCACTTCCGGGTTGGAGGAGCACCGGAAATAGCTAGTGCGCATGCGCAAGAGTTATTTCTGGTGCACATCCGGGTCGGAGGAGGCCTGTGCACATGCACACAAGCTATTTCCGGTGCTCCTCCGACCTGCAAGTGCGCCAGAAATAGCTTGTGCACATGCTTATGGGCGCGCGCTCCCCCGCACTCTGGCCCGCCGTGCGATCGGTGCTGGAGACACCGGCCCGAGGCGTGGTAAGTTTGCTGACCCCTGCTCTACAGACTATGCCCATCCATAGGCCATATCCCTCACCAGCCCTGCTCTGTGCCCTCTTCGGTTGCTTTTGCTTGGCTGGTACAAGTCCTTGAACTGCAGTAATACCTTTTTGTTGTCGGGGGGAGATTTTGGAGGTGAAGCCAAGTAGAGACCTCTGGCTTTTGCTGTAGCTGGAATGTAGCCTGCTGAAAAAGGTAAAGTAACATCCATTCTTGCACCCACTTTTGCCTCTGGCTCAACGCAGCACTGGCATTCAGCTCTCAGAAGGTTGTCCAGGAAGCAATGTGGCCCTCGTGGTCCAAGGTTTCCTGCTCCAACCCCTTGGAACTACAGTGGTACCTTTAGTTATGAACTTAATTCATTCTGGAGGTCTGTTCTTAACCTGAAACTGTTTTTAACTAGAGGCTTGCTTTTGCTAATGGGGCCTCTTGCTGGCACTGTGCCGCCAGCACACAATGTCCGTTCTCATCCTGGGGCAAAGTTCTCAACTCAAGGTAACTCTTCCAGGTTAACAGAATTTGTAACCTGAAGCATTTGTAACCTGAGGCCTTTGTATCTCGAGGTACCACTGTACAGAGAATAAAACTCAATAGTCTTTATTTTTGGTGGGGCAAAACCCAGTTGCCAGCATTATCTGGAATGCTGAGTGGACCGCATCTTCCTCTCAGTATCCTTGCAGTGTAACCTGTCTGTAGCCAAGAGGAGATGCTCTCCCAGCAACTGCCTCCCTCTTGCACCCTGGCAGAATTCATAATGTAGAATAACAAAACATTGGCTTTTTCTGATCCTCATATGATATGTGTTTGCAAGGTAGTGTAGGACACACCTGCTCTGCACATGAGCTTTTTGATTTGAGCAAAGGTTTGATCAGGGCTTATAAGTATATTCTTTCTGGTAATGTAGGATTCCTGGGTGCGTGAAAGCTTCTAATTCCTTTCAGATGAATGTGCTTATGAGCTCTTTCAGACCTTTCTACATCAGATCTTTTTCTTCATTGTTGCCCTTGTGTAGCCATTAATGCCCCAGTCAGAAGTGTCTGAACCTTTGAGAAGTTGCAGTCCCTCTTTTACCTGCCAGCATGAGCAAACCTACCCACAAGACTAATATTTTGTTTTAAGCATTAAAAGTGAATTGCTATTCTTGCCATTTTTCCTTTTAAAGAATATGGTGCCCCTGAAGATGGAGAGCTGAAAAGAGAACAGCCCTTCTCACTAAAAAGTCAGCTGTTGGGTAAGATACAAAGCCAAACTAAAGAAAAGTATTTAAGGAAGTTTGTAAGACTACAGTGCAGTATTTGCAGAGCAGGTGACTTTTTTAAAGGATGTCTCAGTTATGATGTTGCACACATCCCCAACATTAACTGATTATTTAACTGATGACTCCTCCCCTCCTTGCCATATAGCTTCTGCAGTCTTAAGCCAACAAGGATGTGGGGTGTTGAGATTATGATTCCTATTACTACACATCAGGGGTGTGGGACCTGTGTCCCTCCAGCGGATGTTGGCCTCTGAACTCCCATCAGCTCCAGCCAGCATGGCCAGTGACTGAGGATGATATGAGTTGTCCAGCAACCTGGGAACTGCACCCCTGCTATATGTGACAAGCAGCATGTGATATTACAACTATTACTTGAATCTAGGTTTAATATTCCTCAGCACGCTCAGATTTCCTGGTGAGGCCAGAGGTTTTTTTAAAAAATGTTTTCAGATGGGTGTGCTTATTTTAGAGGGAAGGAATACTCTTAATGTATTTGGTAACGAGTAGGCATGGTGACATCTGCTTTCCCCTGTCCCAAAGACATTTTAAACTCTGCTTGTACCATTGTGGTGTGACCCAGTTATGTCAAAGTTTCTCAGTTTCTTGGCACCCTGAAATTGTTTCTTAGGATATAGTCATGCCCGGGTATTGTAACTTATCAGTATTAATCTATTGCCTTTGAACTTGTCATACGCTTTTCAGTGTCAAGAATTCTTACACCCAAAAGTGCATTAGGGGTTAATTGGAAATATGCATAAGGTTTTCTCCCTTGCCTATAACTAATATACATTGTATAAAATGTTAGTATTACATCAGCTTCTCGCTGTTCTTTATTTTCTAAGCTTTGACCTTTAAGTGTCCTGACAGACCTGATCAGAAGCCCATAGAGAAGAAACTGCCGGGTAAGGACAAGAATCAGTGTTGATGTCAGGCATGATCAAATCCTGGCTTAATAAGCCAAGATATGTGTGAGTTCTGTGCACCAACATACATACAACTCATTCAGGTGACTAGGGAAACCCAGGAATCCAAAGTTAACTGTAACTTCCCATTACATGGGAACCAGGGTTAATGGCTTCTAAACAGGCTAGCTGTGGTTTAAAGTTAGCTTAGGAGTCCAAGCTTATTTGAAAGTCATAAACCATAGGTCCCATTTGCATGTAATGTGTTATTTACAGTTAACTGTGGCTCCCTGACTTGTTTCTCAGCTTGCACAAAGCGACTGTCTGCTGGTGCAACAGCTTAGGTATATCATTATTATTAATTATTAAATTTATATTATGGCATATTAAGCCAGGATTTCATCATTTTAGCCTATTGTTTCTGTGTGTCATAATTATTTTGTGCTTCTTGGCTACCTCATTATTTAAGTGTTTTCACATAAAGTGGATTAAGCTCTTGAAGAGTACATAAGGCACTATCCAACAAAGTTAGTTGGATTACAGCAAGGATTTTTGTTGATTTAACAGAACTTCTCCCTGTGCATCCCCATCTCCCTTCCCAAATCTGCTCCAGAAGATTGAGGGGAAACCCAGAACAGATTTAGGAGATGCTCAGGGAGAGGATCTGACCTGTAAGTTCTGTTGTGCAGCCAAAAGTCCTTGTGTTAAACAGAACTATTTCATTGGACACCACCCAGTTTTCCTTCTATTGTAAAAGGCATAGAGAAACTAGCCTCATTCTGCCTTTTTGAAGGCAGCAGAATCATCCTCAGCCTACACACTGATGTAAGAAGCATCTTTAAAAGAGTATTCCTTTGAAGCAGAAGAACAGAAATTAGGCTATTGTAAAAAATTTAGAGTACCCTAATTAGGATCTCCCCCCCCCCCCAGCTAGGTTGGATGACTGCTTATTGCATTCAAAACTTCAGTCTAGTTGTTCAAGTATATATTTTGAATAAATGGTGAATCCTCTTAAAGCAGCGTCTGCTTAACGGGGAGTATTTGTGGGAAAGCTAAATAGATTAGGAATATGTGCAAGATTATCTTTTGTGTAAAATAATCAGCAACATTAGAGGGAGATAATCCCTGTCGTTATTAGAATACAACATTCAGATTCAAGATTAATTTCTGCACCTAGAGGGTGCTGCCTTCTTAAGAACATACAGGGCCATCATTTTCTTGCCTTATGCCAGCTGTCTGGTGACCTTGTTTGGAGGCATTAGGAGCAAGTATCCTGTGTCTGCTGTCCTTTATCTTATACAAAACTTAAGGCTGCAATTCTATACTCACTTAAATATGATTGAACTTTAATGGGACTTACTTCTGAGAGACATGTATAGAACTGCAGCGTAAAGTATTTATACTTTTGGGTCTGCAAGTCTTTGCATGCTTACCTGGCCCTTACTTATGAGTAAACAGGACAAATACCAATTTATAAACTAGCTTTTTGTTAAAGCAGTAAAATAAGTTTGAAAGGAAAATTGCATATTCAATTCCATGTCCTGTTTTCCCTTTAAAAGACCAGTTCTCTGCTGTGCTTCAAAATTTCACACCTTTAGTACTTACTTGATGAAACAGCATAGAGTAGTCTCTGCTGACTTAATAGTTACATTGGAGAAAACCATTTAAACAGCAGTTGCTTACACAATTATATACAGGTCCCAAGTAAAATAAATGCCAGTGTGACAAAGTGGAAGTATTTTTCTGGTGGGTGGGGACACACAGAGCCAAGACCCATTTCCATTCTTGTGTAATATCCCAATGCTGGTAAAAACTGACCTGACTTTAGAATCTATCTTGTGGAAGAAGAAATAGCATATATTCCATGGATACAAATTCCATCATTTCTCATGAAAAAATAGTCTTAATGAATCTGAACACTGTATTTTGAAAAGTATTTATTCTAAAATAAAAATCACATTTATCACAAGTTGCATAAAATATACAGCTTTTCCAAAAAGTTAATAGAAAAATATTTTTCTAAGTACATTTTGTGACAATAGAGTAACTCACTATTGCTGTGCCTTCAGATAAAGCTTTAAATGAAAGGGGAAGGGGATTACGCACAATAGCCAATAATCTTGCATTGCTCAAATTTAGAAGATAACTTACTCCTTCAAGTCTCATTACAAAAATACACCTCCATGTTTATATGTATTGGTTTGTAATGCAAGCACATAAAGCCAGTGGTAAACTAGAACTAATTAATATACACGATTTTGGACCTTGTCCTAAGGTCCTAGAATGACAATCATTTTTTGCAGAGGGAACAGCTTCAGTCAAAGTACAAAAGAGCAAATGCCATAAACTAAGTCCTGAAGGTCACTTAGGTCAGTCAGTGTGTTGTATACATAAACTATAGAAACTTCAATTTGGTTTATAATTTTTATATTATTACCTTTATGTGAAACTGAGGTGCTGCTGCTAATTGCTTCAAGAGATCTACTTAAATGCATTAAAAGGTAATTATTTGAAGTTGATCAAATTTCTTTTCCCTATACAGAGTCTATGACTATCCAAAAGGTTAAAGGATTGCTGTATCGGCTACTTAAAATCCCAGGTTCAGAACTGAAGCTATCCTACGAAAGTTCTAAAGTAAGTTCATGTTCATACAATACAGAATACAATTTGTCACACTGCTACTGTCAACACTGCACTCTAACACTATTGAATTATTTGATTCCTGCAAAGGACAGTAACCATAACCATAATTTTAGACCTTGTTCGGCTTTCTTTTGAGAGGTAGCAGCTGCTTGATCTTGCATCTTTTGCCTTTAAAAAAAAGTTATGCAAGATTAAAATAGTCTAATATCTGGATCTTTTCTTATCCTAGATGAAAGGCAAGGAATTTGAACTAGACAATGACCTAAAGCCATTGCAGTTTTACTCTATTGAAAATGAAGACTCCATTCTAGTCCGATGGTAACTGCTGCCTTCACATCTTTCAATAAACAGTTGTATGCTGCTAGCAAAGCCTCTACATGTCGTATGTTGATTTTTTAAAAACTATTTTCTGGAAGAACCTTGATATGAAAAATGGAACGCTTATTTACTAGACAGATTACTTAAGTGTTGTACTTTGTTAAGAAATTTCTCTTTAAAAACAGTGCCATGCCTCATTGAGAAAAGGTAAGCTTTAACCAACTTAATGGAAATGCATTTAACCCATGGTTTGTGCTACACTGCTAACTTTTAGAAGTGGATGGGACTATATTCTCATTCTTATAGATATAATCATAAGATCTAGAGAATTAAAAACTGAGGTATTCTCAATGTCCACCTGGCCTGAGGGCACTGCATTACTAGCAAGCATAACACTACTAAGTAAACACAGCTACTTACAGCACAATCCTACACCATGCCTGCCCCCCACCCACCCAGTGGGGTATAGGATTGTTGCCTGAGTGCTCCATAGTCACACCACATGGAAGAAAGGACCTGCTACCCTGATTTTTTTATCCACTGGTGCAAAGAATGCAGAATTACTGCAGCATTCACCACCTTTCTTTAGCAAGTTGTAGAATATATAGTGCCCATAAGTGGAATACTGCTACACTAACTTATGCTTCCCTCCTGCGTTGGGAACCTCTATAGCAACACATGTTGGCACAGTAGCGCGGGCCTCATCTATATATATTTTTACAGTAGTACACTTACATTCCTAAGGCTAGACTTAAATCCTTGTTCTTTTTGCATATTAATGCATGAGAGGTCAAGCTTATCTACATCTGTCATTTACTAACAAAGAAAATTGCTTTACTTCACATTTAGCTTTGTAAAACTCCTATAGAGAATATGGAAATGGAAAGGCTCCCTTTACAAAAGAAAAGATGTACAAAACATTGTTAAAGGGCCATTTGACACAAATTACCTATGTGAATCCGCCTGTGAGAATAAGTGAATTCCATGTATAGTTTGGCACCCACAGCAAACATACTTCCTCTTTTTCCATGTAACGGGGGGGGGGGGGACATACACACAACTGCCACTTACCCACACTTAATATTTGTCACAAGTGACAAACTACACAGGAGACTGATGTTGTGTCTTATGAAAGGAAATTCTTTTCAGAAACCACTGAGAGCCTTTCCTGTTATCACTGAAAACTGCAGTTTCCTCATGCTGTTGGCCAGTGTTCATCTTTCATCACATTTGCAGGGATCTCCACAATGTTCCTTGACTTTCCAGAGCTCTGCAAGTTCCTCTGGAGAATACTGTGGAGAGGACAACATACCACTCTCACATGTCTTCTCACACAACCAGAGATTGTCCTGTTTGAGAGAATTATTTCAGAGGCTCTTCAATAGGAAACAAAACATGGCAAATATTGATAAGAAGAGGTCACAGTGATAGTTCCAAAGGCAGTTCAGGACATATTAGTTATTTGTATCCTCTTGTAACATAAGGTTTTAAAATACAGACGGCAGGGGTAGGCAGATAAAGGGGGAGTGAGAAACTAAAGAAGAGCAGAAGTCGAAGATTTCCTCAATAAATAACTAGAAATATATTGCTGGCAACAGGAACCAAACACTTAAGACTGAATCTAAGTTACTGGATTACTTCAACCAGCAAGTCACCAGGTTAGATGCCACATAGCAATCAGGAGCTTGTGGCATTGCAGCTCTCATGGCCAATAGGTAGGGATGATTGGAACTGTAGTCAAGCAACCACTGCAAGGCCACAGATCTGCTAAATACAACAGATTCTCAGACCACTGGGGTGGGTGCAGTGCTTTGCCACCCTGAGCTAAGACACTGTAGGACAGTGATGGCGAACGTTTTAGAGACCAAATGCCCAAACTGCAACCCAAAACCCATTTAGCGTAAACTGCCAACACAGCAATTTAACCTGTATATCTCATTTTTTCTGTGTGTTTCACGTTTCTTCTTTACGACTGCTGTTGTAATAAATAATCCTTCATAAAAGTTATTGCATTACATTCTTGTTTAATTGTCTTTCCATTGATGTATAATTTTATGGTATAACGCAGTGCTTTTTTTCTTTAAATTTTTTTTTAGGGGTACTCTCATTTTGACTCAAGAAAATCATCACCGGGGGCGGGGGGAATAAATACAGTGAATTTCTTCTCCCGTTAAATTCACAAAATGTTTAGGGGTATGTGTCCCCACAGGAAAAAAGCACTGGTATTTACTCCAAAACAAAGTTGTGTTATGAGCCATCAAACCTCGGAAATACCGTATTTTTTGCTCCATAAGACGCACTTTTTCCCTCCTGAAAAGTAAGGGGAAATGTCTGTGAGTCTTATGGAGCGAATGCATGGTCCCTGGAGCCAAATTATCCAGGGAGGAAAGGCAGATCCTGCTTTTTCTATTTTAGAAAGAGCTAAAGGCTAACAAGAGGGAAAGAGAGCTTTGAAAAGAACCCGCTCAACAGCTGATTGCAGGAGATCGGAGAGGGAGATAAGGGAGCTAGCTCCCTTCCTGCCCCGCCCAGGCCCCTTGCACAGTAGTTCCTTTGGGAGGGCTGAGGATCCTGGGAAATTGAGTTTTTCAGCCATTTGGGGCTTTCTGTTACTTTTCCTCTTGCTTTCTATTACTTGCTGGTGCATACTGGTTTGCTTTCTTCTTGCTTCCTATTACCTACTGGTGCTTACTGGTTTGTACTGGTTTGCTTTCCTCTTGCTTCCTATTGCTTGCTGGTGCGTACTGGTTTCTACTGGTGCTTACTGGTTTGTACTGGTTCGCTTTCCTCTTGCTTCCTATTACTTGCTGGTGCGTACTGGTTTCTACTGGTGCTTACTGGTCTGTACTGGTTTGTACTGATTTGCTTTCCTCTTGCTTCCTATTACCTGCTGGTGCTTACTGGTCTGTCCTGGTGCTTACTGGTTTGTAAGCAATGCTTTTCCCCCTTTGCAAAAGCTGCACAAATCTGAACTGATCCTCAAAAAAGCAGGGCTTTTCCCTTTGCAAAAAAAGCTGTAAAACTTTGAGCTGATTCTCAAAAAAGCCATGGGTTTTAGAGGAGGAAAACCAGAAAAAAAATTTTTTTTCTGGGTTTCCTCCTCTTAAAACGAGGTGCGCCCTATGGTCCGGAGCGTCCTATGGAGCGAAAAATACGGTATATTTTTCCCAGAAGGTTCCATAATGTGGGCCACTAGTGTACACTGGAGGGCTGTACTAAGAGCCACCCTCTCCCAATTTTTAATATGAGATAATAATGATTGTCTGCATGCGCACATACAAATAAAAATTAATAAACCCAGTCAGATGGGTGGGATAGAAATGTTGTTATTATTAATTATTATTATTATTATTACTACTACTACTATTATATTTTGCTGTTTCTTTGGCTGCAGTTTGATCGCAGCCTCCATGGAATGAATCTCTGTTAGCCCAGCAAACATGTAAACCCAGCAGCCCCTTCTTAGGTTGCCTTCTTTATATGCTTACTGACCTTGGAGTTAAGTCCTGCTGAACTCAAGGTGGCTTACTCCCAAGTAGGAAAAACAGACTGGCAGGAGGCCCTCGCACATCAAAAGTCGATACTTGCCAGGCCCTGATGCCGCAGGCTTTGGATGGCATGTGCGAGCCCTCCTCTCCTCCACCGCCACCCTCCCCCCATGGAAGCTACAGCCCTGCTGGGGCAATGGCGCACGTGCCCACAGAGAGGGCTTTGAGTGGCCTCTCTGGCACGCGTGCCATAGGTTCACCACAACTGCTGTAAGAGGAGCAAAGCACGCACATAGCATGCTGTGCCAGGAAAATACAGTCGTGGAAAAAGGAAGTACACCCTCTTTGAACTCTGATTTTACATATAAGGACATAATAACAATCATCTGTTCCTTAGCAGTCTTAAAATTATTTACAGATCTATCTAAACAGATTTGCACCGAGTGAAATGGCGCTGATTCCCAAGTACATGTATGTAGGATTCTCAGTTACTTAACAAATCAAGTAAAAACATACCTGATAGCGTTTTGGCCCAATGGCTGCCATCCAAATACCCATACTCACATCTTCACCCTACATTTAAATCAAAATAAAAACCGAAATGAGATCAGTTTCAACCAAGACTCAAGATGACACACACTTCATCATTTAAAACAATAAATAAAAAAAATTCCTCCCAGTAGCACCTTAGAGACCAACTAAGTTTGTTCTTGGTATGAGCTTTCGTGTGCATGCACACTTCTTCAGATACACTGAAACAGAAGTCACCAGACCCTTAACTGTGGTGTATAGGTGCGTTGTTGTGTTTGAAGCATATAGATGTCATCACATCCATATTTGAGGTAATGGAGCACATCCATGCAACCAGAAACCCCCAAGCCAAGTGTAATGCTGTGTAACTTTTGGCTTTAATCCAAAACCACACAAGTCTAACAAACCTATCTCCATTCCTCCTGTGAAAATACTTGCCTGATAAATCTTTAATCTCTCTGAGTTTCTTGCAAGCCATTCTACAATGTCTTTGGAAATTACATAACCAGATCCACAAGCAAAGGCTGGGTATGCAGGACTTGGATACTCTAGCTCTTGCCACTTCCCAGTGCGGTCGACGGCCCAATTTAATCTGAAACTTGAGACCAAAATAAAGTTATTTTGACAGAATATTAATAGCTCTTTAATTCTGACTAAGGGGTAGGAAACCCTTTCTCAGGGACTGGCAACTAGACAATTTAATCATCAGGACTAGTCCCTACAGAGAAGGGGCTCACTCTCATGTCTGACCCCTTTAATCTTTCAGGCAGCAACATGCAATTTTTTTGCTGCCACCTGTTCCTTTTTTTCAATATACAAGTAGAAAAGTAGCTCCTATGTGCCCCACTTTTTGGCTTTCAAAGTTCTTTACACATTTTATTTTTCCTATTTTTGTGGGGGTTTGACGGTACAGTGAAATAGTGAAATCATTCACCTTTTAGTGCAGCCATTTTTTTATCACAGGATTCATGAAAAAACAACGGAGGCTAGTTAACCTCTCTTCTTTCCCCATCTCCCTGCTTATATTTGCCTCCTTTACAGTATCAAGAGAATTACTGATACCTCTAGAAACAGCTTTGACATCCACCTTCACTCCCACCCAGATTTTTGCCAGTCTAAGCAAAGGCATCATAAGGAAATCCAAAGAGGTTGCAAGAGAAGACTGATACCAGAAACCAGCCCCCAAAACAAACCAATACATCATCATGCAAATCAATCTCTGGAGCATGGATGTAGTAGGCAATACTGATTCTGCAGTTCAGCTGCTTATTAAATAAACTTCATATCTGAATGAACACAGCAGGAAACTCATAGGGCAAGCACCAGTAGATGCAATGGGACTTTCCTTCCTTCCCTTGCCTAGAGCAAATGGATGTTATAGATAAGGGCAAGGTCTGGTAGCACAAGCAGAAATCTTTGTACAAGCAGGATGCCACAAATGGAAAACCATCCATCATTTATGCTATCTAGAAATATTGTATTTGATTCTGCAGTTAGAAGTTTATATAGAATGCAAATCAAAATATTGGTTCAAGCATGGCTTGAACCCTTTAATTGCAACCAGAGTTGCAAATTTCCTTAAATATACTTTCTGTGATTAGTGTGTTTATGCTTGCTCACTTATACTCTGCAACAAGATGAAAATAAAACAAACATTTAAAAACAATATTTGGTGTTTGATTTTTGGCTTTAAAATATCCCCTATGCTCCCCATTATTCTTCAACTATAAGCTCCTTCAGTACCTATTGCCTATGAAACTGTACAGCAGCAGAAACACTGCTGGTGTAAACAATTTATTTAAATACAAACAAACATACTTTCCCCACCAAGTATTTGGTCTGCCTAAGTTTTTAAGCTTTATTCTGTTGAATACAGCCTCCAAATCTATGTAGCAGTCATCATCCGTCTTCAGCAATACGTTGAAACTAGCTGCTTCTACTGTCCTGTAGCCAAATAAAAAACAATGAGACTATTATTGGGTTGTTTTTATTTTGATTATGCATTTTATGGTTTAATATTCTGATTTTATTCTGTGAACTGCCCTGAGACCTGTGGGTATAGGGAGTAATATAAATCCAGTAAATAAACAGAATAAATAAATACTAGAAAAGTCCCTTAAAATGCATTGTAACTACTGTAATGACTACACTGAAACAGGTCTAATGCAATAGGATGATCAATGTTTCAACATTTTGGCTTCTATACCTGTACCTTTAATACAGCTTTCCCAGTGCAGCACCCATGCAGCACTCTTACCCTTCCCATATCCAGCCCTCTAGAAAAATAAAGAGAGCAGACAGCTACACATATCCAGTCAGCCTGAAGAAAGGTGCAATAAGATAAAAAGAGAGCCCCTTCCTGCCAGCACCAGGGGAGTGACAAGGGGTAGGACAGGGGAAGGGGAGGAGAAGGCAAGGAAAGGGAAAGGGGAAAAGACATCACCCATGTACTCTGGTTCGTGGGAAGTAACTTGTCTTCTAGTCTCACCAATTTCCCTTCTTTGCAATGCGTGTTTTGTCACTGGGCATGCCTCCCCCCCCCACCATGGCAGAAGGACACACTCAACATTCCATTAGCCCCAAAGGTTCTGGCCCCTTGCTTTAATAGCTGCATTGAGGAAAGAATGCAACTTTTCAGTTGCCCAGCACCATTGCATGATAATCCACAGGAGCTGAAATTCCCTTTCTGACAGCAGTTAAAAATAAAGAGCTCTAATTCTGAAATGTTTGTCATCTTCAGCCTAATAAGAAATGCTGTCATCTTTCATATTCCTCTTCTGGCATTGGGAGGCAACTGTTTGTTCTAATTAAGACTCACTGAAACCCACAGAAGAAGAAGAAAGGGGGGCTCCAATAATATTTTATTAGTAGTAGGATACTCCTGTAAGCTGTGATAGAGGGCAAATAGTGCAATATCCCATGCTTACATTAGGAAAGTGAAGGTGGTAGCCTTCTGGAAAAGGGAAAGTCAGGCTCCTGTTACCCTTGTAATTGAACAGAAGTATACTTTAGCATTGGAGAGGAGGAGTGCAGGCTGTTTGTTTGTTTGTTTGTTTGTTTTTTAAAAAATCCCCAAAGGTCGCATTAAATAGGACAGAGAGTAGAGGGTAAGGAGACTTCTCAATGCTTTTAATGACCCTACATATATGCACTCAAGCCCTGGAGTTTGTGTAGGAAGGAATGCACAACTATTATGATACTTTAAAAACTCAAAAATAGGAGAAAAAGCAATAATGCAGTAATGTAAATATGAAGAATTGGGGAGGGGAGAAGTTTGTTGTATGTATGTATGTAAAGTAATAGTCAAGAATATACTATGCTGTAATACTTTATGTGGCAAGCATAGCAGCAAAGGACATAGTAATTTGGGGAACCAGTTTTATTTTAATATAACATACATCTGTTACTGGGGAAATGTGGCCCCACAAGGAGGAGAGCAATCAGGGAACAGACATACACATACAGTGGGAAAATATGCACATTATAATTGTATTGGAATTTTAAGGAAGGCCCATGGTCATTTCAAATTACAGTTCATTCACACCTGCAAATAATCCACAATACCAAGGCATTTATAATCCTGCACCAGATAAACCAGGCAAAACCCTCAAACATTTCTCCCAACTTACCATCGATAGAAGTTCAATAATTTGGCTGGAACATTTCTGTATGTATCAATTACATCAACAAAAACAATATCATCATAGGTGTTGCTTTCTACTTTCAATAAGGCATCTTCCTCTTCAAGTTTATTTATATGATGTGTGAATCTTTCAGGGCGACTCTGTAGGCTTTTTAGGAGTGCCTCTCCCTCTGAAAATGAGATAGGAAAAGATAAGCTTTCAAAAATCACATATGTCTAACATTGAAATGACATCACTCTGCAGAATTTATTCTCTATAGGTTTTCTCACATACAGTATTTAAAATATCAGCAATAACATAACATAACATAACATAATAAAAAACTTCTTAAGACAAAGACACAAAAGTGAAAATCAGTGAAAATTAGATTGCGGCCAAGGATGCATTGAAAAAATAATTATCTTTCCTAGATTTTAAAAAATACACTTTACTTTGCAACAGAAATATTCTATTTCCAAGTAAAAGGTATTTAAAAAGGTCTCTGCAAGATGAGAATTCTGAGATTCTCAAGAATATTTAACATCCATTGTACTTCTGCTTTACCTTGCTAAATACTGAAAGAAACTATTATCTTCACATATTGGAAAATGACCCCCCAAGGGCTGTGCTGAAGCTTCTCTGTCCCATAGAACACAGGAAAAGTCCAAATCACACCTGAGAGCTACCGGTAGGATACAGTATGGCCAGGTGGCTTTGTGCTTTCTGCCAGAGCTATTTGTAAGCAATCAAAGAAGTTGCAACAGTTTCCGTCAGATGGGGCGTTCCAGGATTGTGGTAGCTGACTACAAGGTACATAACCCCAGAGCCATACAGTATCTCAGGCAGATCTGTCAGGGAGGGGTCAACTAAATTTAAAACAGAGGGAGCAAGCATCAAACAGCAGTGCCTTAATAAGAGTATATGTTTTGATGCTTACCTTGAATTGTGTAAATAAAGCCTCCAGCAATCCCTTCCACGCCTTGTGTAAATTCATGAGGCAATGACCCTTCCCCTGCCTATTGTGCACAATGATTAAACAGGAGAAAATTAGTTAAACTTTTGCTATGGAAATATCACTTCTACAAAACTAAGATGGTTTGAAACTAGTTACTGTCAAGGTTTCCTCCAACATTTTGTCCAAAGAATTGATTAAATGTTGTAGCCCTAATCAAATGCAATTGTTCAGAGCAGCTAGTAAATCATTACTGTACTCTGATGCCATAAAGTGGCAAAATATGGCAGAGCTGCAATGAGTTCACCTTTATTCCTAGCAGGAATACTAGATCCCCATTGCATTTGTATTAGAAATAGAGATTCCTAAGATAAGTGAACCGCCCTGAGACCTGCGGGTATAGGGCAGTATACAAATTAATTAATTAAGTAAGTCAAGCTTATGGTAATCCAAAGTAGACCTGCAGTTCAAAAAACATATACTAGAAGATGATATGATACTAATATATAAAGAGGAATTATGATATTTTGTTATTTTATACTCAACATGCCCAATATGCTTGTTATATCAATATAGTTATAACAATTCAGAGCAATTTGTTCTAGGCTAACATGCAACTCATAGGTCATTAGCTAAGGCAAATGCTCTCCATAATGGCTTTCAAGATGGAAGTAGTCATAAAGAGTTAGAAGCATTAGCATTTCCCCTGTGGGGATTCTATTTAAGATTATGAATTTATACAGATGTATAAACTACTCAAAACTATAATAAGATGATAAAATGATCCAAATGCACCATTTTGATTTCAAGTAAAACAAAAACATATTTAAGAGGTTACCTAAGAATTTGACCTGCTTAAAATGTTTACCAAAATGCTGCCCTATTATAATCATTATATGGAGGAATAAAAGGACAGACCGTAGTGATTCTGAAGACACCTCCGCCATCATTCACTATCACTTTGTGAAGATTTCTAGAAACTAGGCCATGCAGATCCTGGCTTTCCCACACAATAGTGCCTTCAAAACTCTGTCAAAACAGTCACCACTTACTGTTAACAATTTATCTGTATGTGTTCACACTAGACAAATGAATTTTTTCACAGATCTTTTAGACTCTTTGCAGAACAATAAACTTGAAGAACTGAAGTTAAATTTTCATGTACAAGTCCTTAAATACTGGATTTGGAGAGGAGTACAGAAAATGAAGGATAAGACAAATCTTTAATAATTTTCAGCCTTATATTGTTCCTCACCAGAAATTTTAACACAACTCTCCAAATTTTAAAAGCTGTAGTTTAAAGAGTGGTGGTTTTTTTTAATCCTCTTGCATCTGAGATGAAAAACAGTGAAGTACTTGAGAGTTTTTTATGTCTCTAGCTAAGGCCCCATGTCTACTAATCATGAAACACCACCAAAAATCAACAGGGCCAAGAATACTAGCAGTGATTTGGCCAAGTCTGCTGGGGATACTAAATTGTTTGGGATCATTAAAGGGAAGAGACCTCTCCAAATCAGCGTTTGAAACTCCCATTGTTCTAGGCGCGTTTTGAGCTGTGGGCGCAATACTGTGCCTAAGATTTCAGATTAAAATTGCCACTGTTACTTGGAAGTAAATCCCAACCAAGTTCAAGGGGGCTTTCTCCCAAGTAAAACATGCATGCATTGGGGACCTGAAAAATTTCATTTATTTTAAACCCAACATGTTTTGTTTAGGTTTTAGTTGCCTTGTTTAATGTACTTTTAATTTGAAATATACTAGCCAGTTAGTTATGATGGTTTAAGTCAGGCTTCCTCAAACTCGGCCCTCCAGATGTTTTGAGACTACAGTTCCCATCATCCCTGACCACTGGTCCTGCTAGCTAGGGATCATGGGAGTTGTAGGCCAAAAACATCTGGAGGGCAGAGTTTGAGGAAGTAGTGCATGTTAAAGTGTTATCTACCTCAGACTCTCACAGTGATGCTTAAAATCAAAACAAATTTTGGAGTGGGATCATTGAAGGACCCTTAAGTCTTAGGTTTGCGAACCAGACACTCAAGGTGGGCGTCTCTGCCATCAGTTGTATAGGCCTTTAATATGTGTTAATTGTGGTGCCAAAATATTTATATGAAGGAAAGGGGGTGTAGGGAGAATCCAGGGCTTGTTTGCAGAGTAGAAGGAAAGGATGACCTTTTTCTGCCTCCCCACTTCCAGCCACTCTCTGAAGACTGTAGAAGGGACCCTCTTTAAGAATATTAGGGGGTGGGGCAGGGGAAGCATGGCGTTGTTTTTTGAAAGCTTCAGGTAAGGACTAGACCATGTGAAAAATGAACATAAGATTTTAGCTGCAGTTCATTCATTTTCACCTTTGTATTCTTGTTATAAAAAGTGTCCCTAGACATTCCACTATTGCACCCATAACCTAGGGTTAAGGTGCTATTTAGCTCCTAGCTTTCATATCTCAGTTTCTAACAACACTGCTCCAAATTGAGTGAATGGGTGGTAAAATGGCGAATGTAATTCAATACAGACAAGTTAAAAGTGATGCGTGTCCGGGCAAAATATCTTAATTTCACATATATGCTCATGGGGGTCTGAACCAGAGGTGACGTACCAGGAACAAGACCTTGGGGTCTTATTAGATAGCTCAATGAAGATGTCGACCCAGTGCACAGCAGCCATGAAAACGGCAAATTCCATGCTAGAGATCATTAGGAAAGGAATCAAAAATAAAGCTGCCTGTATCCTAATGCCATTATACAAATCTATGGTGTAACTGTCGTTGGAATACTGTGTATATTTCTGGTCGCCTCGCCTCAAAAATACCTAATCCTTCCCCTGAGCACTCATTCTTCCTAGTTAGTGCCTACCCAGTAGTTTTAAGGAATTTTTCCTATTCCAACACTCCCCATTATCTTCAGATGCTTAAGGATGGGATTTCATACTTGCCAAGATATTTTCTTTCCACCCTAAAAGAGTGAGCACATTGAAGCGTATATTAAAACATGGTTCTACTTCGTTTCACATAAACACTTTTCTGTTTAATAGCTGCTTATGAAAGAGGCAGCTCAATAGCTTCTGGCATACTTCTGATGGCCCTTCTTTTTAGTGACTCAAATTTAAGCTCATACCCCAATTTATTCACTGGCTATGAAAGAAGAACAGAAACTTCTTCCCCTTAACAGTGGTGGTTTTCCAAAAGCACTGTTATTTCCCGAGCCTGTTTTTCCCTTTACTGGGGCACCTTCAAGGCACTGTGTGTGTACCTGCATCCAGTTTACAATTGCATCTTGTCTCCTTAAGGAATTAATGTATGTTGGTTTGCTTTATGAAGTGGGGACTGTAGACGTTCAAACAACATTTTTACAGTGAAAAATAAATGGCTGGGGCTTAAAATTGGTAGAGGTCTCTCTGAGAAAGTCTAGCAAAATCAATTATCACGCCTTCCTGACTTTCGTTGAAGGCTGCCTACTGCACTTGAATAATCAAAGAATAAAACATAGACTATATGCAATTTCCCCCAGTGCACTAAGGTCAAATCTGCTGCTTTTATTAATGTGTTAAAAACCACAGTGAACATTAACCACAGTTAAAACTGAGGCACTATGGTGTCTGTTGTTGTTCACATTGCTGCTCATTAATAAATGCATAAAAGACACAACTGTGACAGGGATGAATAAGCGCTGCTTTAAACTAGTGTCTTACAAACTCTTCTTCTTTAGCTATTTATTTTGGCTGTGGGCTCCCTGAGCCTGAAGCTTTTAGAAACAAAATAATTGTGGCCTTAAAAACAAGTGTTCAGAGATTTCCCTCCTGCAAAAATACAGATGCAGTTTAACCCCGAAGAGGGATAGACTTTATCCAGTTTTATCAATCCATTTATTTTGCAATTCCTCTTCCAGTGTATTGACCCTGGCACGCAATAAAAAAGTCTGCTAAAATTAAATTGAATAAAGATAATTTAAAACCAACAACACTTTTTATCACATAATCATCTAAATAAAAATGTTTTGTGTCATCTAAATATCTGGAATAATGGGCTGAGTTAGTTCCCACACAAAGCTAATTCCAGGGGAGTAACAAAAAAGCTGCTGATTAAACAAGACCTCCATATTCTGCTCTTAAAAGTTGGGGAGGGATGGTCAAACTATGTTGACCTTTGGTAATAAGCAACATCTTTCATTTTAACAGGAAAAGTATTGTTTTGTTTGTTTATTGTGCATTTCTTGAATTTCTCTCCCACCCTTCCTCCCAAAGAAGCTCAAACCAGCAATAAAACAACAAACAAATGTTTAAAACATGCTCTCCACAGGAGCATTAAATCTATGGTTCATTAAAATCAGGACATATGCATTTTAAAAGAAGTTTGTATTACAGGCAACTCTCAATTTATGCGGGGATTATTTTCCGGGCCTCCCTGTTTGTAACCAAAATAACATATATTGGGAGCACCCTGGAGGGGCAGCAGGGCTGAGCTGAGCTGATCAAGAAGGCCCGCTGTCCCTCTGACGAACGTGAGCCGGAGAGCAGCAGGGCTTGCTCAGCTGATGTGTGGGGAAGCGGCTACTGCTGCGCTACCCTGCATGTCAACTGTTAAGTGGGGAGGCCTCAAAAAAGCCACACTGGGCCTTCAATTCAGGATTCCCTCCTTTTTGGGCTCCAAGGAGGATCTCCTCACAAGCCAGAAGGACTCTCCAGGGTGCTACCCATTTCCAGCACCACGCATGTGCACAGTCGCACATGCATAAATGGGGAGTTGCCTGAAATGATCTGTCCATTTTAAAACTCATTACATTTTTCTTCCATACTTTTCTCTTCACTGGAGGAACGTGCAGCAGGGATATATTTTTTGTTCATTTTTAGAATAGGCCCATGACGGAAATATCTAATATTCCAACTTTATAGGTGGAAAATAGGATAAGAAATAGAACTGTGCTCTAGGGCTCTCTCTATATTTTAATCTACATTAGGATTTGGACCCAAGTCTAAATGCAGAACTTCATTCTCTGGCCAGATCTATTCATTCTCTTTCATATTAAGTATGAAACAGAATTTTAGAATGCAATATAATGCCTCTTCTATTTTACCCCATGAATAAAAGCTGCCTAAAATCCACTGCCTCTACTCACCAGGGCTTGGAGACAATTCTCTTGAAAGCTTATAATGCCGCCTCCCCATTAAGTTATTGGGATGTTAAGAAGATTTCAGTTACTTACAGATGAGCAGAATCAGAGTGCACTGAGCTACAAAAAGATATGGTTGCTAGCACCGAGTATGTGTGACATTTCGCAGTCTCAAATCCATTAATAATTTAATAACGACAGAAAAAGCTGAAGAATTCTTAATAGATGAAAAAACCAAATGCCATCGTAAAGAACCAGTTTAGATACGCTCCACACATACCTCAGGCAGAATGAACTGTTCTACAGGTTTATACCAGAGTCTGTTTACTTGCACTCCACAGCTAGCTGGACTAAAGCGAGCGCTGAAGAGCGCCTCCTATGAAAACAAAAAGCAACACATTTGTAAGCCATGAATGCCATTAAGGTTAATGAATATTCACACTCTTGACCAGTTTACAACATTCAAATATAGTTGTAGATACAGGAGAACATGCTTTTTTATATGGCCTGCACACTCTTGATAATATCTTATAAAAAGGTAAGCGTCAAAGACTCTACACCTAAAATGCAAATATGCATTGCTAAATAATGGAGGGAGGGAAGCTTTCAAGTCCCCATATCAAGACTTCAGGGCCTTAGCCAACACCTTGCACACTTAAAGGTACCCATGTCAGAATTAAAATGCCACAGACTACATTTGAAATGTCCACTGAGTCCAATATGATATATTCCAGGTTCACATCAATAATATGCAAACCTCCATTTCAGAATACTGTATCTCAAATGCAGTCCAAATAGCAGAACAACCCACATTTGCATTCAAGTGTTACCTATTTTAACCCAATCTCATACAAGCCTTTATAGAATTTTTGGAACTGGTTGTGGGATGAGTAAGGAAAATGGTTGTGCTTGTTTACTACCCATACATTAGTAGAAATTATCAGAAACCACTCCTGGGTGATCTGGCACATGCAAGACTCTTCTCTCATGTGAGGGCCAAAGCAAACTATCCCCTCTGTGTTCCCCATGCTGGTCATAGAAGGGGCTTTCCTCCTTCTGCTGCTAACATAAAAACCAAGCAGTCTGGCGCAGGAGGAATACAGTGACCTGTTCCTCCTTCACAAGCCTGCTTGGAATTTCTGGTCTCCTGTGGCTACCAGGCGAGTTGTTAAATACAAGGGTTTTTGCATACATCCTTTATTATTATTACTATTACTGCATAATTAAAGCCAAATGTAATCCCACATATAAAACATTCCCAGGCTGCTAATTTAAACTTGAAAGTGCATTGCAAAGCAGTCCTCTGACTCAAGTTGCAAAGCAGTCCTGTGACTTAAGCCTGGAATTTCAGCTACCCTACGTAAATAGCTACTTTAAAATCCACTGAAAGAATTCTACCCAACATAACTCTCATTTACCGTGAGCCTCTGGAAAGCCATTATATGGAATATGCCTTCCATTACACTGGATTCAAAGCATCAGGGCTGGCAGGAAGCAAATTAATATCTAGTTTTAACACCCACTGCAAGGTAGAATCATTTATTTATTTATTTAATATCCCATCTTTTAGGCTGCAACCCCTTTCATTGCATCTTATAAAACCACCCAAAAACACAACCCATGGAAGCAAGCAAAGGAGCCAAGCTATGTCCTATGGCAGAAGGAGACCCACCTAGAATTATCAGCCATTAAAATCTAGACAAAAATTAATTTAATGGCTTAATGAAGAAAAAAAGAATCTGTGTTCCCTTTTCCTGTGCCTAATTATTTTAGAGCAGACAGAAGACTACCAGAAATCATGGTTAAACCATCTTCTTCAATGTTTTGGCACAAAACATAGAGAAGGCATAGAAATATCTGAGTTTTTGCCCCTTTCTATTTATTTCTCCTCCCATATACCCACCCCATAAATTCTACTCTTACTGACTCACAAATGTCAAAGAACTTTCAAGGAACAAATAAATTGTTTGACAATTGCAGGTTACGGCCCAGGGTAGTTATAGCAGCTAAGTGGAAGGATGAAAAGGCACCATCGAAAGAGGAATGGATCTGTAAATTGAATGAGTATCTATTAATGGCAAAATTAACAGCGGTAATAAGGAATACATCAAGGCAAAATTTAAAAAATGAATGGATATGTTATGAGGAATATATGGCCAAACATTACTCAAGGGATGATGTGCTTGCATGTCTAGATTAACAGATATGGAGATTAATAAAGGGAAAATAAAGAGATTAAGAGGATAAGAAAATGTTTTATAAAGAATGATAATACAGAATGCATACTGAGAAAAGGATTTATGACAGAAGAAGAAATGTTGCTGGAGGGGAGTCAGAGGGGGGAGGGGTTATGGGAGTAAGATTTGCTTGTTTTGATTAGTATGTATGATTTTCTTAACTTGTTTAATGGATTTGTATATTTTAATTTAAAATTTCAATAAAGTTTCTTTTTTTAAAAAAAAAAAATTAATTGCAGGTTACGGCACTACAGTCCACGCTGTGCGTTCATTTATCATAGATACCTGTTACCTCTCCTTTATTCTACACTTAGAAAAAGACTGGATTTTGTTCATTCTATTAGGATAACTACAGCAGCATACCTCCTGCTCTGCCTGGTATAGTTTCACAGTTATGTTTCTCTGGAATCCTACACCCTCAGCATCGTAGAACACCCCAAGACTGGTGATGACAATCGGGTAAAGGACTTTGAAATGCACACTGACAACTCTATCTTCCAAGAGCACTGAAGTGTCATCCTCTGGCAAATTGAATGCTTCAACTTCTTGATTCAGAACTATTGGGGGGGGGGGTAACAAAGAGCACAACAGAAGTCAATTTAAAGAAGGTGATTGAGACAAAGCAACTCTTGAACACTCTTATTACAGAAGACATGGAATTTTTCCATATTAATTACAATCACTGGCAAATGCAGTGGATAATGTACTTAGAAACAGCTTACACTTTAATCCCTAAGACATTTACTTAAAAGTAATCCAACTGCACCAATTAAGAAGAGTGGGTGGGCTCGATGTAAAACAAAGAGGGGTCCTTGCTAAAACTGTCATAACAGCCTAAAATGTTTGGCTTAGTATGAGAGCTTTGTAGTGTAAAAATAGCTCAATGGGCAATAAACTGCAGCAGTTGCAATGTTTGCAGAGCTAATTAGCTATAAGCATATGCTACATAATAAGCAATCCATCCAAAAGATTTCTAAAAGTTTTTACCTGGGTTAGTGATGTTCAGAAGTCTGCATGAATAAGGATCTTCTCTATCTTCTACTGGCACATCACATCCATGTGCACCAATTATAAACTTCACAAGGACACTAAAATATTGTTATTAACAACATTTACTGATTTCTGTTCCATAATTTCCAGAATTATGAAGACTGTTTTACACAAGAAAACCACAACACACTTCACCCACTGTTGTCCTTTGCAAAAGATTAAGGCTGCAACCCTAAAGCAGGGGCGGGTGGGGACAGGAGAACTGAAGACAGATTAACTGCTCCACCCACCACACTTTGCCATCCTTTTCCAGGATTTCTTTCTTTTTTTAAGCTCCTGGGCTATAGTATTTTCTGTGGTTTGGGGGCACACAGTGGAGGTGGGGAGATACCTGATCTTTTGGATCCAAGCCATCTGCTAATCTTCCCTGTCACATCCCCTAATCAGCCCTACTGATGTTCTTGTTTTATATCCCACCTTTCTCCCTGACAGGAACTCAAGGCACCTTACAGATAAACTAAGAACAGCTAAAACATAGAAAAAGAAACAATAACTTAAAAAAAACAATTAAAGGCAGCTGAAGTTTTTGCAGTAGTGAAGGGCATCTAATATGGGCATCCAACATCAGAGCTCCCTCTCCAAGGTTGGAGCAATCCTCCTACCCTTGGAGGGAGAGCTCTGATGTTTCAGGTGGTTCACGGGATGCAGTTTCAGGGCTCAAGGTATAAAAAGGAAGGACATCCCTGTGCAACTTGTTTACTTGTTTCTGTGGAGTAGCAATTCTAAGTTCCCTCAGTTATTTGAGAAAGAAAACTAGACACTGGTATTCATTCCAGATTAATTAAAATGAGATTAATGATCTTCTAAATGTTTTCCCGCATAAAGGATTAATAATCAAAGAAATGATTTATTAAAAGCCAGTAAAATTAGCATGGAAACCCATTACATCCACTTGCCTTGTTTTGCTGCCATCATTTTTCAACAGTAATGCATATCTTAATATGTAATGAAGTGTTATCCTGGAATATTCCAGCTACATAGGACAGTATTATGACATGTTCATTAAAAGAATAAAGAAAAGCACTGTCAAGCAGATGAGCGTTTTAATTTAGGTCAGGACACTTCTTGTTGGAGAATTCAGAAGCAGGCAACAGAATTCACTATAACTTAGCGGGGGTTTTAAAAGAATATTCTGAACTAATTCCACTTACTGAAGATTCTCATAAATGAGTTTGGATACTAGGTTTTGAGGTTCATAAGAGAACTCTTTGGAATTACCGTTGGCTCAGTCCTGGGTGCTGCTTCAAATGCCTGAACCAAGTGCTCCTTATAGCATTCCGCAACCCATCATTATGTCGTGCAGACAGTACCCCTACGATGACATCATAATGTTTTGGTTTCCAATGAGGAAAGAAAGCCAGTAGACCTAGGAAGTAGAAATTAACAATGCCTTACTAGAAAAGCAAGTGCACAAGTAGGGTGGCGAGAGCTATAGGCAGGTCATTCAAATAGTGGTGAAATGGTAAACAATACTGGGGCAGTAACTTAAAAAAAAAAAAAACCTCAACACTGGAAGCTGCTTTTAGTTTGCAATTAACTTGCTAACTCTTCAACCAGAATTAACTAAATACACACAAGCTAAACAAGCCAAACCTATGTAACAAGAGACGAAATCTTACAAATTAATAAGCTATTTCTTAGATTAGGAGTAGGTAAAGAACACAAGGGATTTAGAAATGCAATTTCACATATTTGAGGAGTTTGAGGCTTTGGCACAAGAGCACTTTACACACTAAAATGAATGGATTGCATATAATATGAAGCCTGCAATACTGAGAAGATAAAGCTATTATTGTATAATTAACATTAATATAAACCAAGGCAGAATTTGGGGAGTCTCAGTGGTTTGTATACAATGCAGTCCCATAAACTCAAGGATTCCCACTAGAACTTCCCCCTCCCGTCCCCAACATGTGTCCCACACTCTCCCCAAATCTGCTCCAGAGGATTGGGGGAACTCACAAAATAGATTTAGGGAGCATGTGGGTGGGGGGAAGAAAAGTTTATTAAGCAAGCAAGAATCCTTGCGCTAAAGGGACGCTTACTTAGCACTGCATTGGAAATGAGCCAGTACTCTGAAATTTTCATGAGGGAGAAAAGGAAGGTTACATGTTTTAAACTGCATTCTTAGCTAAACATATGCACATCCAACTGCTATGGCGAAAAGCTTCACAAAAAAACTTACAATAAACAAATTTTCCTTTACACTAAGGCTTTTTCCTAAACTGAGACTAAATAAACATGGCATAATCCTAGTCAATTGAGAAAGATAGGATTGTATCTTCAGTTATTCTATAATGGAAATACTCAGATGTATATTTAGCACTGGCAAGAGATCAGTTTCATCTCACTCTGCTTAATTTGAGATTGCATCCAAAAAAATTAAGATGACAAATCAACTAAGTGCCTGGACATCTTAGAACAACTACTGCACGTAAGGCAGGAAGAGGTAATTTCAGAAGTCTAATTTTAGCATATCCCAAAAGATTTTCAAATTTACATTGCATGTTCAAGATTTAACAGCATGGTGACATTTCATAATATCACTGTCTTCTATGAGTATCTTATATAATATATTGTTGATGGCACATAGTTTCAAGAATGGAATCCTATAGTCACAAGATTATAAATTTGAATTACAAAAGGTTTACACCAGGCATAGGCAAACTAGGCCCTCCAGATGTTTTGAGACTACAATTCCCATCATCCCTGACCACTGGTCGTGTTAGCTAGGGATGATGGGAGTTGTAGTCCCAAAACATCTGGAGGGCCAAGTTTGCCTATGCCTGGTTTACACAATAGGCTCAATCTAAGGGGGAAATGCTCTCTCTGGGATATTACCATTCACACTAAAAAATAGCTGGGCACAAGTGCCACAAGTATGGAGAGAGTGAGTTGGTGTTACACAGCCAAGGAAAGTTTCCCTCAGAGTCAATTAAGTGAGTGGAAGACTTTACACTCCTGATCTCATTGCCATGAGTCCACAATTCCACCCACATCTCCCTGTAAGAACAGGGGAGTGGGCACCCTCTCCAATTTCACACCCCAATTATAATCTAGTCCTGGTCACCAGCTATGCAGTGGTACAATAAAGATTTTGACTGTTTAAATCCCATTTATCTGTCCACCTACTGCTGCCCCAGAACCCCAGTCTTCCTCTCCAACATGGAACTGAGGAAGAGACAGGAATTATTCCTGCAGTTACAGTCTACACAGAAAGATTCTGCAACTGAGGGGAAGATCCCCGGCCCCACATTCCAAAGTGGGGCTTGGCCTGGGCTGAGCTGCTCAGCAGTCCAGCACCATTCAAATCCCCTGTTCCCCTGCCCCAAAGGCTGTCCAATTCAGAGCTGAAGAGGAAACTGAAGGTTATTGTGGTCCACCTCTGGGGGGGAATAGGGACAAAGAGAGGGAAAATATCTTGGCTACCAATACCAGTCAAAATCTGTGAACCATGTTTTCACTGTTGTTGGTTTTAGACATGTTACACACTTGACCTAAGTTTTTGAAGAAAGTGGTGCCAACCTAAAAAAAAGTGCAAATGTGTTTTAGTACTCCTGTCTCCAGGCTGTTTTTTGATCTGTGGAAAGCATACTTGTTATTATTCCTGTGGAAAGATTATGCAAGTATTTGAAAGCCAGTAGTAGGACAAAGTAAAACCCATCAAATATATCCTGATAATGTCTCAAGGAATCTAAGGAGTTTCTGGTCGTAGAGACTTTTCTTTGTACATTTTACTAGAATTTCTTGGAATATCTGGGTTGCTTCTGAAGCTATAATATGTATTTGTCCCTACTAGCTATATGATGCTGTTGGAAGTGGTTATCAGGGGATTTGAACACTGTGTCATCAGCATGCTGATAATACCCAGCTCTATTTCTCAGTTACATCTAGTCAGGTGTGGCTGTGGAAGTCCTGGACCAGTGCCTGGAAGCAGTGGTGGGCTGGATGAGGTCCAGTCTGAATCCTGGCAAGATTAAAGTTCTCTGGGTGTGTGGTTCTTGGGTGTAGAAATTAGGCAGATTGCATTTCTCCTAAAGGAACAAGTACCTGGTCTTGGAGTTCTCATTGAGCTACCTTCGTCACTGGAGGCTCGGGCAGCCACAGTGGCTAGGAGTACCATTCACCAGCTAAGGCCATTCATGGACAGGAACAGCCTTGCCACAATGGTCCATGCATCAGTAACTCCAAAATTGGATTACTGCAGTGTACTCTGTGGAGGGCTTCCCTTGAAGCTGGTCTAGGAGCTTTAGCTGGTGCAGACCTCATAGTCCTTACATTCAGGGACTATTCTACAACTCCAAGTTGGAAAGAAAGACTAGTATGAATAAAACTTTGTCCTATAATTCAATTCTAACACAGTTTTGCTCCCCAAAACACTAACTGATTTCTTCCTAAACCTCATAAAAAACCACCTTTAATCATCACATGGTCTCTGGACCACTTATGGAGCAGTAAGCCGCCATGCACAAAGCTCACTGCACTTTTTGTGTCATAGCCCTAATGCCACATCCACAGTAAAAGGCAGGAAACTTAATCAGAGGTACAGCAACAGGATGAAAACACTGGTGTTTGTCACTACATGTAACTAAATAGAAACACGGAGGAATTAGAATCCAATTCGTACATCATTAACTCCCAGTTCTAGTTACTTTTGAAAGCTAAACTGCTACAAAGCAGGATCTCACAGAAGTGGGATCACCTGGACCCCAGAGGAGGATAAAGAATGGAGGCAGACTACAAGTCTGAATGAAACCACTTTGATGGCTTTATGCTGTGAAGCAGTCTATAAATTTATTAATGAGAATAGGGGAAAACAGGAACTTGGGATCCCAACTATATACCCAACAGTTCACTGCACTCTGCAGGAGAGGGCCTCCTGCAGACACCATCTTACAAGGAGGTTCATTCCACATGATACAGGAAACTGACTTTTAGTGTGGTGGCACCTACCCTTTGAAATTCCTTTCCAATAAACATTTGGGAGGTGCTAGAGACAACAGGTGCTGTCTCATTGTCTTTTCAGTGCCTATTAAAGATTTTCCTTTTTCAACATGGCTTTTCAGTGGAAATCTTAATCCTCATCTGTATCTGTTACATATGAAATTGTTTCTACCTATGGAATTGTTGTTTTAAAATTTATGTCTTGCCCTGTCCTTCCTCTCAAAGGAGCCCCCAGCAACAAACATCTTGTAAAACACATCATAACAATCTGAACATGGATACAGGCTGAGAAGTATCTCTACTTAAAAGGCTTGTTGGAAGGAGCTGGGGATGATTTTACTGTAATATTGCTCTGGGATATTTTATGGAACACAATAAATAAATGGAATAAAAAAATAATTAACTAACTAGATGGACAATGAGTACAGTGGTGTGTCTTGAACCCTCTTGGTAGAAGCAAACAGGTAAACTTTGTAAGCAAAAGGTCTGAGAACAGGTGCAACAGAGCTTTTCAGATCACTTAATTACTCCAAACCAAAGTTTAAAAGTTTCACCACACTCTAAGGAGAGGAACGTTTGCAATTTTGCCCCATCCTAATTTCAAAAGAGATTTGATGATCTTGAAGGCAGCATGTTTGTCACAACTACTTAAGAGAACAAAGGGACTGGGGTCTAATTTATTGGGCCATTTTCTTTCTTCAACATGTGATAGACAAATACATACTAGTACACTGATTGATGACAAATAATTTACTCCAAAGTACTCCAGCATTTAGTTTCATTAAATCTGTTTCGTATGATCAGCCCAGTAGATGGCCAAATCATACAGTATTCTGTCAATAATTTAGTTTGCAATTCTTTTTCTCCAGCAGTTTTCTTCCCGAGTTTCTTAGTGCTGACTTATTCCATTATTTAAATAAAATCGAAAATTCTTTCCAGTAGCACCTTAGAGACCAACTGAGTTTGTTCCTGGTATGAGCTTTCGTGTGCATGCACACTTCTTCAGATACCTGGAGTACTTCTTCAGATGCTGGAGTACTTTGGAGTAAATTATTTAAATAGTTTTGCTAGCACATTCTTTTCCAATCTGTCTTGAACCAAACAGAGATCCCCCAAAAATAAATTTTAGGAAAGGAATGCCTGGAGGCCTCCTCATCTTTCTGTAGTTGCTTCAATAATAATGGATGACTGGATAGGAGCCCCCATCCTTCAGGTCAATAGCCTGGTTGAGGGTTCCTCTCCTGCCCACAACACTAGGATTTCCTCTGCTACATTCAGACACGTTAGTTCTTAGCTCACCTCTCACTTTCCCCCCCTAGCCTAGATGAGCATTACAAGCCAAAAATGACTTTCTTGAGAGGAAGGCTCATTGAACTCATTCACTTCTCAGCAAGAACGCATAAGGCAGACTCTGAGCCACCTTTTCCATATCTTATTTATGCCTCTCTCTTTTTGCCACTACTCAATTCTCCTGCAAACCAGGTGGGGACAAAGCCGATCTCCTTTCTTCTCACTTGCTCTCAGCTTTCTCAGTGTGCCTCCTGCCTTTGTCCCAACTTCTCTCCAAGTGCCTGGGTGAATTATGCCCTTCATTCCCTCAACCTCCCCCCCCCCCGCCCCGCTTCTGGTTGAAGCCTCCCTCCCTCATGCCTCCTGATCCACAATCCCCTGCTCTACACTTCTCCTCCTAAACTCCTTCCAAAACGAAGGGGGCAAACCACCCTCCCCACCCTCTGAGGGGGCGGTTTTTGCACCCCACCTTCTCCCACAAGACTCTCCGTTGCTTTCGCCAGTAACCTTACTTTCCTTGGGGGGCGGGGGGGGGGGAACAGCACGTCGCCATCCCTTGCTCTACCAGTACCTAAGGGGTTTTTTTGGGGGGGAGGCGGGCACTACCTTCGCCCCTTGCCCTTCTCCCTCGCCCACAGGAGGCAGCAGCCCACTACGGGCGACGCCAGGTGAGCCCTCCTGAGAGCGGGGAAAGGGGCTCAACAGGCGCTTGGCAGGGCTCCGTCAAGGGCAGCCTGCCCAGAGTGCCACCCGGCACCCACAGCGCCCCCAAAAAAGCTGGAGCCGGGCCTGCCTCTACACGTTGCCCTTCCCTTCCCTCCACACTGGGCGAGAAAGGCGCCCACCCACCTTCACCTCTCCCCCTCCGCCCCCCATGCAGGCTTCTCTCCTAGTACCTCACCTCACGCGCGGGGGGGAAAGCAGGGTGAAATGCCGCCCGCCCCTCCCTCCTTCCTTCCCTCAGACAGGCGGGCGTCGCTCCCCGGTTGCTTGCTCCCTCCCTCCCTCCCCGACCTACCTGCCGGGTGCTGCTTCCCGGGGCCACTCGCCGGGCAGCTGAGGAGGAGCAGCCAGAGGTGCAGCACGACCCCGACCACACACGGGCACAGAAGGACCAGCCAATTTCGCATTGGCCGCCGCCGGCCCCTTCGCAGCCGTTACGGATCTCTTAGCGGGGACCAGGAAGAAGGGGCTGGGGAGGGGGGTGACCCGGAGGGACAAGAGGAGGCGCCTCGCTTCCTCCCCCGGCTCTCTCGGAGGAGGCAGCGCGAGCGGCGGCAGGGCTCTGCCGGCCGCCTTTTCTCCAGCCCCTCCCGCGGCCGGCCCAGAGCCAGAGCCCCGCCCCGAACGGGGAAACGCGTGTGCGCACAGCCGGAGCTCCCTGACTACAATCCCCACAATGCCTGGCGGCGAAGAGGGGGGCCTCCAGAGGCCTCCAGCTCCTCCCCTCGGGATGCCCCGCAGCAAGCTGCGGATCCGCAGAAATAAATGAGAGCGAGCGAGCGAGCGAGCTGTCTTGCGCTGCGCGAAATAATAACAACGAATTTCATTTCAATGGCTCTCTTTTCTGCTTTATACCTGTATGATTTTGTAGGAAAATGCCTTTCACGTGGGAGGCTTTGTCATGTCAGCATGAGCTCCCCCTATGGACTGAAGCGCTTTACCAGCGTTTGAACGTGGGAAGCAAGCATTTTTTTTAAACGCCCACGCCTCCGAAGAACTTGCGGGCGGGAGGCGGGAGCTAGACCTGGCTCATCATCCCCAGCAGCAGGGAAACAAGCAGATGCCCCAGGTCAGGCTGTTTCCTGAGATGCAGGGCTAAATCTCGCTACATTTGCAGGCGGGCGCCGGACGGAGTGGTACGTGGGAATGCACGTTTCTTCTGCTGGCAGCACGCCTTTTGGCGGTACAGGGTTATCCACTGATAACTCTGAAGAATCCACCAGAATCACAAACTGGACTTAATAAAATTACCTGTACGAGGGGAGAGGAGGGCAAGTTGGTGGGGGACTCTTCGCAATCGTGTTTATACACTGAAAATCGATAAAACTTGTTGTAATAAAAACCAAAGTTCACAACGATCCACCTGTGTTGCTGAAAAAGCAAATATAGATAAATGTAAATTCCAGTGTCCTTGTTGATATCATGGGTAGTTAGTCCAAAGGGCTTCTTCACCAACTGTTGAAATGAGGTTAAATTGAAAATGCGGGTGGTTCCTACCTGATGTTTAAATGGACTGTTTTTAATGATGCTGTAGGCTATACTGTCCTGGGCTCCTGATTGGGAAGAAGGGCAGTACAGAAATAAAACATGTAATATTTTTTTCGTGTATGTGTAGGGAATGGCCCACCTGTTACAGCTACCGTGTTACAGCTACAGACACCGTCTTTTTTTTTTTCCCTCAACAAAACACAGTATGGCTTATTTTCAGGGGATGTCTTATTTTAACCGCGTTGCATCGGTACACTGCATAGCCACGCCTCTCCAGGCTGTTTTAATGGGAGGTGCCGCGTCACTATGGCTTATTTTCGGGGTATGGCTTATTTTCGGGGAACGGCTTATATTTCGCAAATGCATAGAAATCCTGCTATGGCTTATTTTATGGCCATGTCTTATTTTAGGAGAAACACGGTATTGACTCTCTCGCTTACATTGGCCTGATCCTGTCATTTAGTCTCCTAACCCCACCACTCTGCACCTACTGCTGCTAATTGCCTATGATTTTAACAGCAGCCTGGCATGCAGAAATCTAACAGTTGAAGCTCTTCCTAATATGGAGATGAAATGATTGTGGGAAGCTTCATCTGCTTAATTTTTGCATGGCAAAGATGCATGAGTAGGACCATTAAAATGCTGGCAAACCCTATATGTGAGACAAAAAATGAGATCAACACCTTAATTTTATAGAGTGCACTTGCATTATTCATTGCAATTTCTTCCACATTATCCACATGTTGCAAATTCTATAATTCATTTTTATATGTACCCTGACTTCTTATCCATCAAGTTTCTTTATAGCTTTCTGGTAGTTTATAAAATACTTTTCAACTGTCATATGTAATGAGGTGCATCTTCAGCAAACATTGATAATGCTAAGGGTGCGTCTCTGTAAGGAGGTAATTCCACGATTTTGGGGCTACCACAGAAAAAGCTCTTGCCTGGGTTGCAAATGGGGGGGGGGCGCAAACTGAAATCTGATTTCTCTAGGCATCTGCATTTTAAAACAAGCTACCATTCCCAGCATTGACACAAGTCCTATGTGTCCTAGTTTCTGGTTTCCCCTGAACCATAGGTCTCTCTTCAGCTAAGATTTGTATAGGAAAATATTACTGCAAGAGTAATGTACTGCAAATAGTTAAGGTAAAGGATAATTCTTTCTTTAGGTGCTATTTCTTTGCATGCTTCAGTCCATTGCCAGGCTCTCACAATATAATTACATGATCAAGCCTTCCCTTTCACTTACCACATGAATAATTTTATTTATTCATCCAGCAGGTGGCAGCAATAAATCAACCTACAAACCATTTAGAAAGGAGGTTGAAGGAGGAATAGAACAGCTGTAAAGAAGTTACGGTATTTCATAAGTATTTTTTTCCAAAAACGATTGCCAAGTGGGAAGCAGCATGTAATGCATACAGTGTAATATACACTGCACACTTTTGCTAGAAACAAAATACAGTAGTTATTTTGCTGTACCTACAGAGACCAGGCAGCTATAATCGCAGGGGTACAGAGAGAACAATGTTGGCAGCAAAGTCAGAGGGAAATGGCATGTAAGAAATGCAGGCTGTGATGATGAAAGTAAACTTAAGTGTAAAATAAATGCTGTTTGCGCAACAGTGTTAACACCACAAACACCTGTAGTCAATATAAAACCTGCTGTCTCAATTCAGAACTGATGGTAGAATTTGACTTCTCGATGAGCTGTAATTCAGCAGCGTCACACTGGAGTTTCCCTTCAAAATTCCTTTGTTCAAGAATGGCTTCCTCAAGGTCACCAACAGAGTGTCCTGGGAGGCTGACATGTTCTCCAAGTAGTTTCTGAAAGTTTTCCTTTCCGGTGTCTGTTTTGCATCCATTTATTATTTTGGATAGAGTCTAGTCTACCTGTCCTATGTAGAACACGGGTGTTGCCTGCAGATGGTTATATATATCATATTGGAAGATGAACAGGTGAATAAACCTTTGAAGCTGGCCAACATTATTAGGTCCTGTTGCCTGTGTACAGATGGGGGTAGAGTTGACTTCTGAGTCACTGCAGGGTGTTGGTCCCTGTGCTTTTGCCTTTTGTTGCTGGTGAGCAGCCGTTTAAGGTTCAGTAAAATAGCAAATATATAAATAGTATAATGAAATGGCTAGGAGGATGAGCTGTAAGTGGTGGTTCCTGGTTCAAGCAGCATCTACTAACTCACAATATGGTTGCCAGCTTTTTTACTGGCCCTCTTCTTGTGTGTAACATTAGCAATGTAGGTTAATACATTCTCCCTAATGCTAGTTTCGTTCATGTAGTCAGGGTTTTTTTTGTGCCTCCTGACAATTGTACTATACTATGCTGGGCCAGATGACTCCATTTTGTCCCCCAGTCTGTTCAACATTTATGTGAAATCTCTGGGTGAGGTCATTTGGAATGCAGTGTTTTTCTTCCTTTCCCCCCCCCCCCCCTTCTAAAATCTATTTATTTATAGTAACTATGAAATAGTTTACATCTGCATTTAACTTACTTTCTAATGTCTTATAAATCTTTTAAGAAGAGAGAGAACACAACACACACTATGGCCTACATCTTCTAGGTTCACTGTGCCAGTTAGGCCTTTTCAATTGGAAAAGGATAAGTAAACATGTTGCCATGGTAACTTGCGCAGCCTTGTTAAAATTAAATCAATTATGATGTAGAAAGGGTTCCCTAGTGGAGCTTATTATGAAGAAAGCAACTAATTGTTTTTCTTGCTTTCTAAAGGCATTTTTAAAACAAATTGCCATATCTGCTAAATATGTTTTAAAATGAGAGTCCGGTTTTATTGAGCACAGATATATTACAGTATGGTGATAGATAAGGAATACAATAGGTTTTATCTTCATAAAACTCTAGGAATGGAAACCATTACATGTGTCAGCTTTTGTCTTGAATTTCATATTTAGGATTCAAAGCCATAAACATAAATTTACATTTACCGGTAATTAAGAGGCATCTTCTACAGTGTCCAGGGTGGGTGGAGATGGAATGGCATACCATGAAGAATTTTGGTGTCAGCTAGCATCCCACACTTACAGCTGCTTACAGACAGACAGACAAAGCTTCATCTTCCCTCCAAATACACACTTGACCTACCAAAAGATGCTGAGGATGTACGCAAGAGTAGAAGCCTTTGGAGATTTCTTGTGGGGGGAGGGATACTGTCTTGTAGACACAGGGCAATAGCATGAGAATATGAAAGTACCACTGATTTCAGACAACAGTGAGAATGCTCAAAAGTCCTGAACACACAAGGGTAAACACATACTGTATAGTGAGCCAGGCATACATGCGCTAACCTAACCTTCAATTAGCCCCATGCACTGGTCATCACCTTTAAGGTGATGTCACTGACAAGCCTTAATGGGTTCATAGTTACCATTTACTTTCATGGATTCCTAGCTTTCTTTAAAAAGGCTCTAGCACTTATAAAATCAGATATTTAAGGCAAGATGTGCAGGGAGTATTCTGCCCAATCATTTTGTGAGGGGGGGAGGTTTCTCCCTCACTATGGAAAGTCGCAGCTAGAAGTGGCATGCAAGGGAAGGAACAGAGATAAAACTGTAGAGTCACAATTCAACTGTCTGGGATTATGGAACTTCTTGATTCATTTTGCATTTTATTTTTTCCCTTCCCTGAAGAAGTGAGACACCCATAGTAAACAACAGAGAGATATAGGTTATTTGCATACCTGATCTTGGGCTGCATAGCCCTTCAAACAAAAGTTCAAAACTCAAACATCGTCTTATCTTGTTGCAAAAATGTTTTTCCCTTACTTAAAAGATTAAGCATTTAATAAGTTGTTTTTTTAGATTTTTACTTTTTAAACAAAGCATGGCAAGATACATGAAACTAGAATATTATTAATTTTATTTAAAACCTACCCTTTAACCAGAAGGTTCCCAGCACAGAATACAGATCACTAAAATGTAACACAGCAATATCACATAAAAATTATAAAAACCAATGATCATCATAAAACAGCAATCCAGCAGTAGAATTCAATTCTAAAATCAGTACTCAGAATCTATGAAGGGGAATTGAGGCAAAGAAAGTGTGGTTTGTCCAAAGTTGAAATGAACCCACAGTACCAGAGGGACTTAATCCCAGGTGTGTGATAATGAATGACACACAACTTGTAAACCATTTATACTGTTATCAAACAAGCAGACAAACTATTCCAGAGGCAACGATCACAAATCAAAATAACCTTTATTAAAATTAATATTGAAAGCATAAAAAACTTAAATGAGGAGAAAAAGACTGAGGTTGCACAGTAACACTGTTGATCACACAGCAAGGAGCACATTAACTGTATAATTTAGAGGTACTACCTTTTTATGTGGAAGGAAACACCCTGTTCATCCTTATGCCACAATTTCAAGGGCCTGAAGATATACTTAAGAGTAAGAGCTAACGTACAAAACAAACATAGAAAATACAGTTGCTTAATGTGTGCTGAACTATACTAAGAACATGCAAATGACTAAGACTGGTGGTGGCATTTTGGTGTTGAGCCTGGGATAAAAGCAAATGCTAAATAGCCTATGATACCATCCTGCAATGGCGATTCATGGCTTACAGTGCGGAGTGTGGAAATCAATACCTGCAAAATTTGTATAAACTTCTAAGCAACAATTCTTCATTTAAACTGAACTGGCCCTGCTAAACTTCAGTGTGCCATTTTGACCAGTGAGATGAGATCACCATGGCCTCATTTTGGCTTGCAAGTTCTGAATCATTTAAACAAAAAAACAAAACAAAAAAACCCCTCCATCTCCAAATTCCCTTGAATAGGTACAGGAAGGGTCATTGTTCAGTGGTACAGAACTGTGTGTGTCTGTGTCTGTGTGTGTGTGTGTGTGTGTGTGTGTGTGTGTGTCCCAGGCTCAGACTATGGCACCTCCTCATAGGGGTAGGGAATATTCCATCAGGGTAGAACAATTTAAATAAGCAAGAAGAAAACAGCAATTTAAATCACTGACTTAAGTTTTCCACTGATACTTCATATATATTTCCTAAGTGATGCAAATCTGACCCCTAACCATGTTAACTTGCAAGTAAATAGAGTATTTACAGTTTTTCATCCTTGCATTCTCATTTCAGCATTGCCTTTCTTTGTTGTATGCATTTTTGCATGTTTCCCTTTTTTTTTTACATAGTAAGAAAAAATATTCCCATGGAGGGTGCTTCTCACCACCAGCGACCATGACAGTTTTTTGAGGTTTAGAATGCAATCCTATACCCTTTTACCTGGGAATAAGTCCCATTGAACTTAGTGGGACATCTGAGTACACATGTGCTGCATGTTTGGGATATGGAAACCTGCACACTAGACAAATTTTGTCTTCTCTTCCCTCTTCCCGTGTGTTGCTCCATTCTGCTTCACTATGCCTGGTTCACCCTCACAAAAGCAAAGTAGCAAATAAAATGGAATAGCCATGACCAATTGGCTGACGCAAGATCTGATATAGTTACTGGGCAGGCTGAAACGATTTGTTTTCTTCAAGCAAAAATGAATTGCCTATGCTTGTTTAGTTGGTAGAGTATAAATATTCCTATCTGAGAAATGATCAAATGGGTTTGTCATTTACACTTGAAAAGCCTGCTTTAATGCAATATGCCTGGTAGACTGTAGGGCTAACATTTTTATAGCCAGATTATTTAACATTAACCTAATTATCCTTTGAAAAACTTAATATTTACATTTTTAAAATATTAAAAATTCTGATTTTTAAAAGCTTATCATCATCAATGTTTATCCACTATGCACAGACAATGTGGTCTGACTTGGTAAAAGGCATCTTCCTATGTTTCTAAGGGGCAGCAGTTTTAGCGGTTGTCTATAAGATAGGGGAAGGTTAGATTTCTAAAAGGTCCAGTGTTTTAAGATGTCACTAAGCACAACAATTTGCTGAACTCTTAAATAAAAATACAAAGGATTTTTAAAAGTTGAGAGTAGATATTGCTCATCTTGGTATCAGAATCCCTCACGAATAGACACGCATACTCTAACTGGCAAAAAACGAACTATCATGTAACTGAAACCAAATAAGGCTCCTTCGTTTAAAAAAATAAGTGAACAGAAATGTTTAGTACAAAGGACTGGTTTTTAAAAATTGACATTAGACTAGGCTTCCATGTAGAACACTTATATTAACTTAAGAACATGTGTTCTTAGCAAGTCAGTTTTGGACTAAATTATTGTACAGAAGATGTCTTGAGGAAAAGCATGCACCATCAGTAATGTTTTCTCCCAAAGGTCATTTTTAATTGCAAGGTGATTCAGAGAATAGTACACAAGAGCTTCTTCTCCCGGAAGGGATTTTCAGATGTGGGCACTGGAATAATAAGGGGATCTTCTCCCATGTGGGCATCGCAGTATGCCAATAAATCAGCAGCAGCCTTGGATACCTAGAAAGGTTTAGAACAAAAAAACAAAAAAAGGAGGGAAGGGGGAGACAGAAACCTAAGCATCATGACTGCTGCCACAGGGCCAACGGAATCAGTTGAAATATTTCCATATAGTACTGATTTGCACTAATAAAAGCAAAAACACACCTCAGAGCACATAGTCTTTATACTCAAACCTGGGCACTGGGCAGCAAGAAGGGTCCTCTTAATAGGCAAATGAGGAATGCCCTGGGGGCACAGCATTCCATCGCAAACCCACAAATATGTTGCTTTTGGTAAATGTATAAAGCAATCCTACATATTCTGTAGTTCATTATGACAATTCATTTGTCTTCTCCACGATTGTGGCAGTGCCTGAAAATGGTGCCCACACAGGCTGAACTGGCAGAAAGTGTATAATTACTTTTTAATGTGAAGAACATGTTCAGCTCATTTGCTCTATTGCTACATCTTTTATCAGATGTTTTATAGCGTTGACTGGAGAATCGGAAGAGCTCCATTGAACTTTCAACTGGTTAAAATGAAACAAAATGAAGGAGGACAATATATAAATACTATCATTATCTTTGTTTAAATGGCTTGTTAGACTTGGGTTAGATTTAGACAGTGATGTCTTTGTAGTGGGTGGTGGCTCTGAGATTATCCACATTGTACCTTATCACAGATATAACACCCAGTTAGGAACTAGCACAACTGCACCAAGTCCCAAAAAGCTCTCCTGGGTATGACCTAGTGCAATAGGAAAATGGACAAAGGCAGCAGGGTGGGAGGAAACCAGCTAATCCTCTACAACACCAGAGTATGTTGAATTTCATTTGGGAAACATTTCCTTCATGTAACAGTACAGCTTGGAACCACTCAGACACAGCTTCTGCTGGTTTCCAGGCCTCCCTGCCTCACTACACAGTGAATACAGAAGAGCAATTGTGGGCTAAACCTACTCATTGATAAAGACTAAACCAGCAGTACAGAACCCTCAACGCAATTTCCACTTTTTGCTGAGAGTATATTGCAATGAGCTTCCTTGTCCAAGACATGAGGATAAGTATTATTTATAAAAAGTACTACTGTCCATAAATGAAATTAAAAACCATAGATATAAACAAAAACTATGTAAAACTTTAAAATCAGAGATCACATCTGCATATAACTACCACTAAATCTTCCTTAACTGATCCTTCAGATACTTGCTCTTTGGGTTCTAACAACTTCCATTTATTCCACTAAAATCTGAAATAATCAAAGCCTGAGTTTTTCTGTTTTATAGATTCATCTTTTGAGAGATGGTAGTTTTGTGTGAAGAATGTCTCCAGGTTAAAGGAGATGGATGGGCAAAAGGATCCTTGACACCTCCCAGTTCCATGGTTCTCCATTAACTGAAAGTAATACTCCTTCTTCCTTCTCCTGCCCTCTTTTATATACAGTGGTACCCCGGGTTACGTACTTAATCCATTCTGGGTTACAGTACGTAACCCGAAAAGGACGTAACCCGAACAATTCGTTCAGCGCATGCGCAGACCGGAAAAATCCAGAAAAACCGTGAAAAACGCTCTGCGCGTGCGCAAATCGCACGTGCGTCGGGTTGCGCTTCTGGGTTATCAGAGTTCGTAACCCGAAAAGTATGCAACCCGGAGTGTACGTAACCTAAGGTACGACTGTACTACATATATATTACCACTTCCTTCACCTCCTCCTCAAGATAACTCAGGGGCTCAAGTTATCAAACATTTGAGATTTTAGCGTGAGTTACCAGCCTTGAGGAGAACTGTGGAATTTTACCATTACATTTCAGAGTAAAGGAGGTGATTAGAAGCAGCCCAAGTTAGAACATAATCCTGTTAGATACACTATAATTATAAGATTCAGTGACAAGAGAAAATGCTGCAATTACTACAGTCACCTTCCATGACAAGACAGACATAATTGCTATTCTTGTGAGAACGCCCACTCTGCTTTTGCTTTGTCTAAAATGAGCACATCCACAAACATCTCCGTAACGCCACTGTTGATCTCACAACACTTATTTTAGAGATATTTGCTCAACCTCTTTTTTAAAAAGGGAAGAGAGAAAACACAATAGCTATTGTATATAACAGTGTGTGATCTGTCACTTGTAATAAAAAACAACTACAGTGTTTCTTGATTGGAAGGCAGCAAGACCAACCCATTGGATATCCACAGACATTTAATTACACAAATGATTTATATCACTCTTGTCTAATTCATTAAAATTTCACTAACCTTCTTCCTTTAAAAAAAATCCTCTCACAATAACAGTGGCGTTTGAGTTTCTGGATCATTGCAATTGCTCTTCTCCTTTAAGCTATTTTTATATATATACAGTATATAAAAACAAGAAAACAAAAAAACAAAACAAAGATGCATCTTGTGGACTAATAATGTATTTTACACTTATACCTCACTTTTCCTCTGATGAAGGCACAGCGGCTTACAAATGGTTCCTAGGCCTCTACTAGTCAAGCAGCATACAGGATTAGACCCATTTATCTTTAAATGGATAGTCACTTGCTTTCATAACTTCAAGCAAAATCTGCTTTGGCACAGTCTTAACACTTTCAATACACATGTACTTATGGAGGTGCTTTCAGAAGCTACTTTTGCTTTGTAGCTGAAGGCATCCAGTTTCAGTTTCTGTCAATAATAATTTAATAATAATAATTTATTATTTGTACCCCACCCATCTGGCTGGGTCTCCCCAGCCACTCTGGGCAGCAAGGAAATAACAGCAGATTTGCCATTTGTGTTTTGCTTTTAATGCCACTGCATGATTGTGAATTCAACTTGTACTACCATTTAATTTATTACTGCAGAAAGTGGGCCCTTTGTACGGCAAGCTGAAAATGTAAAGACCATGAAGACTTTAGAATGCCTCTGAATCTTATTTTGTTCAATGTAGCAAAAGTAAATTGTACTCTGAAAAGAATGCATCAAGTCTGACATTTAATAAGAACACTGACTCCTGTGGGAAAGGAAATAATGTACCTTTTCCTGAATTAAGAGGAGAGATGGCCCTTATCAAGAGAGAGCAAGATTTATCTACAGTGAGAGGTGGCTACAAAGCTCTTCAAGAAATCATTTTGGTGTAATCTGATCCTCAAGTCAACAGCCAACTGATTTTCAGGCATGAGGTGTGCATCCTGTCAGTGCTAGAAATGTGTCCTTTGTTTCAGCACAGGCTGACCAAATATTTATGCACCCCAAGAATAAACATTATATTATGATGTAATATATGTAGACATAGTAGCAGTTTGAAATTTACCTTTATCCTGTCCAGATATGCCTCCATTTTCAGCTGCTCCACTGCTTTTCTTGCCTGAGATATATTTGTTGTACTGTTATTAGCCATTACCTCCTTCATCCTCCTTTTTCTAGAACAATAAAAATTACAGCATGGGGGAAATGCTCAAATTCCAAATGTAAACAAATCAAACCATATATTCCTTTCTAGCCATGTTTTCATCCTTAGATCATTCTCTCATTTCAAACATCATGGCATGGAAAAGTGTCACAATTTACCTCCACAAACTCTTCTTTTCTCAAAACTCTTCCAGTATATCCAATATCAAGTTTTCTTTACTTGCAACAGATTACACTTATACCAATCAGGTGAGGCCACATTTCTATGCTAAATAAGGAGCCATGAGACAGGTTATATATCAAAACAGGGATAGTAAAGACTCAGGTCTCTGTATAGCCCCTATGCAGTGGCTAGTGTGACTAACACTAGTGATCACGGCAGCCTACTAGCTAAATTTGCAATATAAATTTCAGGGGAAGGAGGTTCACTTATGAAACAGACCAAAGCTCTGGGGTCCCATGGGCAATATGCTGTGCTTTCAGACACCACCGTTGCCATCCGCCAAAGCCTCCTCCCAGGTTCTCCCCCCCACACACACACACACAATGGATGGCACTGGACTGGCTAGAAATAAAGGAGAAAACATCTAGTCACCCCGCCCTCTTATCTCCATTTACCCAGAATGCTTCTGGTACACGCTTTTCCCATTTGGTGTTTGATTCGCCTGCTTTTTCTCTGGTTTGGGTGTATTGCCAAATATGCCTCTGGGCCCAAAAAGGCTGGTAGCCTATACCATACATGGACTACTCTCACCAAAAGACCCCACGCAAGACTCTTTTAAATTTTATGATCAAATCACCCCCCAGCTTTTTAGAACAGAGAAAGCTGTCTCATGACTTGGTTTCTCTTAGCCTTTCATCTCAGGGGCCTGCTAAATCCCTGAATCATGCATTTGTCTTTCAACTGAAGGCTGATGAAATAACCTAGATGACAAGTGTAAGCAAATGGTGCTGCTTAAAGACAAGTGTGGATTCACACTTGCTGTTAAATCTTTGGCTAAAATGGAAGACGATGCCTTTGAAAAGGGCTGGAAAGATGTTTCTCCAGTGGGCACTAGGACACTGCCCCCCAAGTGGGAATTGATTGAACAGAGTTGTTGACTGAGATCAAGATAATTTTTAAGTTACCGGTATATAATCAACCTCAAAATAATAATAATAATAATAATGCAGATCTGTCAGCCCTTAAATTTATCCATAAACATAAGTCAATATATTTACCTCAATTTATGTGTAGTACTTATTCTCATTGCATCTGGTGAGAGGTAATTTTCAAAGCTGAAATTGATAAAATTACCCGCACTCTTCTATGCCTCAAGAATACCTATTAGAATTAGCACTGAATTCAGCTGAATGTTGGGAGAGGTTTGCATTACAGTGATCTGATTGAGAACTTTGCTTCCAAGAAGGCTCAAAAAGTTCTTTTCATTACATAGGGTACTAGAGAATTGCCTCTTAAATCATTAATCACTGTACCATTATTTATCAGTGAAATGGCTATCACCAATTCACCTTATGTCCCTCCCATGATAAAGCCATATACTGTAACATGTTTTTTTGAAGGGGTAGGCTTTTTCTGTTTCTCCATCACATGTGGAGGCAACAACTTGTATTCATATATTTGCATTGCAGTGTCGATATGCTATATGAATCTTTTCCACTCCAGTTGTAATAAAAATTGACCACAATGCATGCGTTATGATACTTTTATACGTACTTTCATTTGAAGCTTCATGTACAGCCATAGCTTGGTTGTCGAACGGAATCCGTTACGGAAGTCCATTCAACTTCCAGAAACATTTGACAACCAAGGCGCAGCTTTGGATTGGCTGCAGAAGCTTCCTGCATGCAATCAGAAGCCGTGGAAGCCATGTTGGACATTCGGGTTCCAAATAACATTTGCAAACCACAACACTCACTTCTGGGTTTGCGGTGTTCGGGAGCCATAACATTCGAGTTGCAAGGTGTTCAGGATCCAAGGTACGACTGTATAGAACTGAGTGAAATTTTATGCCTGACTTGCTTTCACATATTTAAGGGGTCCCATAAATGACTGCCATTTATTTCACAGCAGGAACAGTGATGTCATATCCTGGAGCCCCATTTTCCAACTCTGCAATGCAAATACATTTTTCTCATAGAGAAAACCCACCAAATAAGCTAGGTCATAGAAGAGGCAGTTTACATGAGCATGCACAGCTATGAGTTAAACTGCCACTTTTAGTTGGAAAAATTCCAGAGCCTCTTTATTATCACTAAACAAAACGTGGAAAAAAATTTCAAGTCCACCCAAACTTTTAATCAGGCAGGATGTTAAACAAAATATGTGGGAAGAGGGTGTCGGGGGGGGGGATATTGCCTTGGCATTGAAGCCATATTATCTGTATTGGCCCAAATTTTGTTTTTTTTTAAAGTTCTATATAGGCTAAGAATATGTGTGGCTAAACAGCGCTGGTGCTTCAGGTTTTACTTCTGCACACACACACTTCTTTCACTCTTTAAGCTGAGAGTCATGGATGTGGTGCTAAACAAAACACTGGATAGCCCCCCCAGGAAACCAATGTTTCTTTGTTGGTAGAAGATGGAAGTATTGATTTTGAGATACTTCTGTTAAATGTAGAAAGTGGTGGAAAGTTGATAGCAGATAAAGGTCCTTATTATACAACCATTGCCTTGCAGTTCAGCTGACAACTTTTTTGTTGTTGTTGTTTTGGACAATTGAGGCCAATACGAGCATATCCATCTATCTATTTCCAAAGTCAAAACCTGAACAGAGTCTGGCTTTGGAAAACTATATCTGTGTGTGGTGGGGGTGGGAAGTACAGCAGGAGAGGGTCTCTCGATCTGCACGGTCCCTATGCATAGTCCCTCTATCTGCAACTGAAGGGGGCACTGACAAATTTACCCACCCACCTCAGAGGTTTTCAGCACCAAATCAGGGACTGTTCTTCGGCCCCTAAAAAGATCCTGAAGGTGGAGAATTAGACACCTATTGAGTTCAGCACCCATTGTCTACATAAAGGACTATGAGGCATGATATCCCCTGTGAATTTTGATTGGTCCCAGGTAGTCTAATGTTTTGGGGTTGTTGTTTTTTTCCTTTTTAATGAATGCACTCAACATTGAATGTAGGGGCAGATGGGGCTCATCACCCTGGGAAGGAATCCCATCTAGGAGAAGGAAAACTCTTATCCTAAACCTCCGCTGCCTTGCAGACTATCTTTGGGAGAAGAAAAGGCTAAGGAGTAAACCCTGCACAAATCCAGAGTGGGGTCCCAAAGATGGCACTTTGTACTCCTCCTTCTTGTAATTCCTGCAGCCAAGCTCTGCTTTCCTTCAGATTACTATACAACAGTGAGGGCAAGGGGGGACGGGTCTTGTTGTCTGGGCAGCCCAGAACCTCCACACACACTGCCTATACGTATGCCCTGGGGAGGTCACTTCCTGATACTACCGTAACTCAGCAGTTTCACTTTTATCATGCCAGACGGATGCCAACAATTCAGCATTGGATGTACACATGGATCTATTTTTACAGTAATGGGAGAAAAGCACTAAGCAGGAAAAGCATTACAAATCCCAGTTTTGCATTTTGACAAGTTTGTCGTAACATAAAAGCCCTCTTAAATGAAGCCAAAGGGTTATCTAGTCTTATCACCTCTTTTCCCACTGACCAACCAGATGCTTATGGGAAGCCCACAAGGACAGTCCTCTCCTGCTGATGTTTCCCATGAATTTATCAAATCCACTTTAAAGCTATCTAAGTATGCACTGTGTGAAGAAGTGCTTCCTTTTGTCTGTCCCAAATCTTCCACCGCTTGGCTTCACTGGAAGACCCCCCCCCCCCCAGTCACAAGAGAGGGAGGAAAACCTCTCAATCCATTTTCTCCACCACATGCATAATTTTATGGAGCCGTATCGTGATGCATTCTTACTCGTCTTTTGTCCTTCCTTCTCCTCATGATTATGCTTATGCTGTGCCAGTTGTGCCCTGCTCATCTCACTCGGGACACTGTGATACCTTCTGCAGCACAAGCTTCTATTTGCACTCGGGAAGCTACGAAACTGGGGGAGGGGGGAGCATGCACTAGGAATCTGCCTGTCTTACAAATATTCAGATTTATTTGAACAAGATTTTCAAATGCACGTCAAGCAAGAGAGATCTGCTTTCAGCAGGAGGTCATTCTTGATAAGCATTCTCACACAGCTCACACATGTCTGCAGAATTCTGGGAAATACGTGCCAAAATTGGCTTATTGCCTTTCTTGGCTACCATCTCCTTCGTCTACCATCTCTTCATGTTCATAATGTTCAAACTGTTCTGAACAAGCATCACTTTTTACATAATAACCCCTCTCCAATCAGTATTACAATGGCCACTGGAATCCAAGATTTTCCAGTTGATCTATTCTAGGAAGACATGAAGGCTCTTCTGATAACAGAGGCTAGGTTGCAGGTTCCCTTTGTGGAAACTCACAGTACCCATTATTTCTTACTAGTAGACTGACTCAAGTGAGAGGTACCAGAGCCATTAGGGTTGTGATGATTCTGGCCAACAAATCACATGCGAGCCATTATAATACAAAACTGGCACACTTCCTGCAAGTGGCATAGAAACCCCTATCTCGTCTAACCTAGAAAACACCAAGCTCCATTTGCATCAGGTTGTCTAGAACTCATTCCTTGGACCCACAAGCTCAACAGCAGAAACATGTGCACAATGGAAAAGTATGTCTCAGAGCAAGTACAGAGTGCATAGCCCAACCACCCATTTCTGATGCCAGGAAATACATGTTTTCAAGATCGGGCAGCTTACACCCCACTATTTTTCCTTGTCAATCCATCTCCCTACTCCCCGGGAGCCATTACCTTTAGGATTATGTAGAACACTACTCTCACCTGGAAAGACTATCCCATTATTCAGTAGCTCCTTCCCAAGTTACCACATTTGCGGATAAGCAGAGTATCCTTGAAGTCAACCCTGTAATATGCGCGAGTGATTAAAATATTATTTTCTTACATGCACGCAGGACCCGGGTCTCACAGGCGTATCTATCTATAAGGACTAACAGGCACTTATACACCTCGCAGTATTTTGCTCCCTCGCCCATCACAGAGAACAGGAGATCGACAAACACTGGAACCAACCCACGCGAAGGGATCCCTGAAGCTTGCGCCCCTGGGAAGTATCCGACTCCCCCCCCCCCCAGATTGGGCGAGACACCGACGCAGCCCATCGGTCTGGTGCTTTCCTTTCCTTGCCTACTTTCCCATTTCCATTCCATTCCTTGACCCGCAAAGACTCACCCCTTGCAGACGACGACGGAGGCTCGGGGGGGGGGGGGCAGTCCGAGGGACTCGACGGTGGAGCAGCGCGAAGCGGCCACCTCACGCCCCGGCTACAATCAGGCTCGCGTCGAGGCGGCACATGCCTGTCCGGCGCGGGGGGTTTGAAGGAGCACGGCCGGCCCACCACGCCCTACTAGACGCGCCTCCCTCCCGGAAAGGGGCCCGGCGGGGCTTCTCTGCCTCCTGCCCTCCTGCGACGGGAGAGCCCAGCCAAGCTTTTTGCAGGCTTTGAGCAAGGCAGGCGGGGGCGCGCGCGCTGCGCACCCCCGACGGAAAGGAATTCCAGCTCGTGACGTCAATGGAGTTGGGTGGGAGAGCAAGAAACAGCGCGCTTCCATACCTACTAGCTGCTGCTCCTGGCTTCTCGTGTGTGTGTGTGTGTGTATGTGTATCTTTTATTTAATGAGGGCAGCCCGTCTGCGGGTTGTCGCGTGTTGTAGGAAGAGAGAAACGTGTGTGTGAATTTTCATCGCGCAAATCCAGCAACGTTTCTGCCTCTTAAGCAACACAGAAATTTCCCTAGAAATAGGGAAGTAACGCTAGCAATTACTTCCACCCCATGAAAGCTAACACAGAGTTTACTGTTTATATAGGCCGCCATGTGATATTGGTACGAACTGGCGGTATAGAAATGCTTGCGAAAGAAAGAGAGGCACTAAACCGATCCCAATATTTAAATGAAGCTGCATCATCCCGTCACATGGAGTGGGCCCTGAAAGAGGTGTTCATGGGTTCACTTTTGCACATGGGGGGGGCGACGGATTCGGGATGACACACTTGTGGGTTAACTGGATACTAGCAAAAGAATATTGCTCATTGTAACAGTGTCACAAACCGATTTGGATTTGATTAATAGGGAAAGGTCATCATCCAATCTCAAGCTGTAATTTAACATGACAAGTGTGAGGGGTGAGTAAGAGCTGCTTCACACTTCGAGAATCGTGTTTGTGCCAGTGATATACAGATGGTTCCCATAGTGAACACGAAAAAGTGTTGAGGACAAAGAAGCGTTCCTTAAAACATTTTGTTAGCCACGCTCCAAGCACAGAGGACCTTGGCAACTGTTTGACACACCATGTGTTATTAAGGTGCCTCTACTCTTCATACTACTACTACTACTGTAAGGGAACGATGATGGAGGCTCCGCAAAATAATGGTATTACCATAAATGTTAAAACGCTCTTAACTATTGGAGAGTTGGGAATTATAGGTATTATAGGGGGGGGGGGGGAACTACAGCTTCTAAGGTTCCTTGGGGAAATCCCAAATGGATGGTGAGGATGTGACATTAGGGCCAAGAGTAGCAGCCTCTGGCGATTGCTCCTGAGCCCCAGCCATTCCCCACTATAACCATGCCTGGGTTCCCAAATCCAGCCTGCTGTTAGGTGTGGTGGAAGATGCTCTCTCCTCACATCTTGTTGGCATCCGTCTGCCTCGGGAGGCAATGGAAGAGTGCGCCTTTGGGGATGAGGTCAAACTGCTGGAAATTTAGAGCTCCTGCTGTGGCTGTAGAGACCGATGTGGGAGACATGTTTTGTTGCAGCTGGGGCAGATGAAGGCGTCCGGTTGTGATGCTGGAGATGCAGCATGGCATTTCTTCTCCCTGCATTCCTTCTAGCAGTCATTCCTTCTCTGCTATGGATGCACAACCTGACTGTCTGTCTCCAGGCACTGAGGTTGTCTGGAACGGATTTCAACTGCCAGCCCAAGCAGCTTCTGTATACGGATATATGGAACAGGAGGAGACACCCTCTTGTTCTTCACCTGAATGGTGAAGCCCCATGTAGGACATGCATGAAAGCCCTATTTATTATCACTGTGCTGGTGCGGGAGGCAGGGGTAGAACAGAGGAAAACACAGCTGTGACTGACTGGGTGAAAGGGGTCTGTGAGGTAAAATGCCCCTAAAACTGTATTATTGCAACAGCAGATCTCGCAGAGGTGGATTTAGGAGAGCACCAAGCCAAGAGGGTGCTGCAGGGGGCATTGCAACAATGGTAAACAACAGAAGGTAAGCTGAGGGGTGGGTGCTGAATTTTGGTGTTGCACAAGGCATCACTGAAATTTTAAAGCCTTTCAAAGTCTGCCACTGGAGCTCATTTTTCTGTAATGGAATGTAAATTGTTTTGTTTTTCAAATTTCAACACTAGGTGAGAAACAGCAACAATGGCTGTGTCAGATGAATCAACTCAATAGCATGGAAGCATAAGAGGCAGCCCCCACAATGAAGCAAAATTAGGCGGTCGCCTCAGGTAGCAGACTGACTTTTGTTATGAATGGTACAGTGAAGCCTTTGCCACCCTTGTGTCTGTGCTGGCTGGAGCTGCGGGGAGTTGTAGGCCAAAGGACTAGCATAATGGGCGGGGAGATAGATCTGATTTTCAGTGCACAGCCCAATAGGAAGTTCTGAAGTGAATGGAATTGCTCACAAGCCTGGTTTTGATGGGTTGTGCCCTGATTTAGGGAGCAGTGCAACTTGGATTTTTCTACCTCAGGCACCCAACATGTATTGCGCTTGCACTTTGGAAAACAAAATTTTATATAGCCAGAAAAATCAAAATGCCGTTGTCAAGTGCTCTTTCCAAGGAGAAAACATTTTTATATATGTTGAGGTTGAATTATCTGTAGAGTGAGATCATTTGCCGTTGGCAAATCTGGAGCTAGCTATATGACACAACCATAAAAAGTCGCAAAGTGTTTCAGATTCATGACCATTTAATTCCATTTAACGTACATTTTAATTCAAATTAGCTAAATTCACACCAATCTTGTTTTATTGTTGTAATTTTACCAAACTGTCAAATGGAAATTCTTGAATGCAGCTCTATGTCTGGAAGTTTAAAGTTCTTTTAACTGATACACTGTATGTACTCGAGTCTAATGCACACCTCATTTTTAGAACCTTGAAACAAAACAAAAAAAGAGGACTTGCTGGCTAATGTAAATGTGCTGTCGAATCTAATACACATCTTAATTTTCACAATGTAATTTGGCCAAAAAAGGTGCACATTAGATTCGAGTAAATACTCTACTTAATAGTTCATTCATGATCAAGCAGAATACAACTTCTTTCATATATATGAGAAAACCAAGAATGTTGAACTGTGTAGTTACTGTGTTTGGAGGTAGATGATAATTCTTATTTTGTTCAATCTAGGAAACATATGGCCAACATCAGGTCAAGACAGGATAAGAGTATGTTGATGTGGCGGGTATGGTGTTTGGGGAAAGGGGAAGCTGGAAATTCCTTGATCAATCCTCTTTAACAATCCTCTGGGAGCAATTGACAGCTAAGAACAGGGCTCACTCATCTTAGTTTCTGGGCAAAGTAGAATTGTCTTACAATACTGAAGTTCTGTAATTTATTTTTTGCATTTAACTAGTCCTAAGAAGGAGATTGCACTGGAGCAAATGTAAACAAAATAATAAACGAAATAAGTAATATGAGTTTAGAAGACGAAAACATACCTAGAATCCCTGTGGGGGTTTGTAGTCTCTAGTTTTCATCTGTATAATATTAATGCCTTATCTATATTTGTATGAAATACTTTATTACTCAGCAATATAGGTGCAGTGAACATAAATATACTGTAATTATATTATTATTTACAGGGATATTCAATGTATGCATAAACCTCATGAGGTGTCATTAAGATTTCCAGAACAAAGCTGCCATGCTGAATAAATACCATTCTATCCAAAAACCTTATAGCTTTGCATAAAAATACTGCATCTCACAAGGTCAGTTGCTTTGCATATTTAAGATTTATAATAATGTCCTAAAAGTAAGACTTCATAAGTGACATTTTGTATCCTAATGTAGAAGCAATTTAAAATGCCTCAAGAACAATGAAAAAAGATGCTACCTCAAGCACACCATTGCAGTATAAGTCCTTGTTTTTAGATGGTAAACATGATTGAAATGCGAACCAAAATGCATTTTCCTTTTGCAATTTTAAATGTGGAAATCCATAGGTGCTAATGTAACATCGGCATCAAGCTGGGAAAAGACTAGGAAGAGACATACATATATTCGCACACCATGCCTAGTGTGCTTTTTTAGATTCTGGATTAATCAGAAACTTCCCCCCCCCCCAAAAAAAGCTTTTTTGAAACAATTTTGAAAGCTTCAAGACTCCTACAATTTTATATTTGAGTGAGCAGGAAAAGGGTGTTGATTGCATATTTATGAAGTGACCAGTTACAGTTTTCATGATGCTTTTAAAAGAGGCACATGCAAAAGAAACACATCAAAGGGAAGATCAAAATGAAAGATGTAGATTATGGAAAAATGTATAAATTAATACATCACTAAGGAATTCTGGGCTTATTTGCTTTTCCCCAAGAAAGAGAGTAGATGCATTTATACCACATGTATATCAGAAATTTAAATCAACTTATTTATTGAACTAGCCACATGAGAAAGCCATTAAGAGTCAGAATTTTATAAACTGAATGTTAAAGGCTTTACATATTTAACTGTTAATTGTAAATGTTGTTACAATTTGCTTTTAACAAGAGTGGGGGAAGTCATGCTGAAAATGTCATAATTATGTTTAAATGCATAATTTTAAAAGAAAACGTATGAGTTCCTATTCTGTGAGTTCATGTTCTGTGCATGTAACTCTTCATTAGTATTATACAGATATATTTAAAAATGTAATTCATGCAGTTTTTAAACAAATCAAAACAATTTTAACACAATTATGATATTTATACTTTTTCAATCCCCTACCATTGCTAAAACTAAATTGGAAAAAACTAGTTTTGGTGGAGTTTAAATATTTGAACTAACAGAATTGCTCAGTTAGCTAGATTGTCATAATTCTGCTCCCCTCCTCCTCTGCCATTACAGAGTTTTCACAATTCTTATATGACAAATAGAAGCATATTTCTGCTTCTGCTTCCCCATTCTTGATGTCCAGAGTATAAACCACAAAATGTTTCAGTCTTTGGGATTTATACAATTTGAAATTATTTTGAACGATCTCTGTATTGCTTCATGTTGTCAAAACAGTTTTGCCTATTAAACTACAGGTACCACAGAGCCTAGGGCTTGCCGATCAAAAAGTCGGCGGTTTGAATCCCCGCGACGGGGTGAGCTCCTGTTGCTCAGTCCGTGCTCCTGCCAACCTAGCAGTTTGAAAGCACAAAGTGCAAGTAGATAAATAGGTACCTCTCTGGCGTAAACAGCGTTTCCGTGTGCTGCTCTGGTTCGCCAGAAGCGGCTGAGTCATGCTGGCCACATGACCCGGAAGCTGTCTGCGGACAAACACCGACTCCCTTGGCTTATAGAGCAAGATGAGCGCGCAACCCCAGAGTCATCCGCGACCGGACCTAATGGTCAGGGGTCCCTTTACCTTTACCATATATACTTAAACTGCTATAGACTTATGGTCTGTTATAAATTAAGACAGTGAATAAATAGAATCACATTTCATAGAATTGTACTTCTGGTATTTCAACAACACTGGTGCAGAGACACCTACAGAGAGTTAATTTGCTTCTCTATAAAGCAAATCTGAGTTCCTGAATTTTAAAACACTGGTACTGGGTGTGTCCATTCTAGAGAAAGGTGTACTACAGTCAACTAATAAGTTACACACACAACCCGACCTTGTTTTTTTTTTTTTTAATAAACCTTTGAAGTATTTTAATTCTTTTTTTTTTTTTACAACACAAAGGGGCAGAAGTCACCATTGGCGCTTCAGGGTTTAGAATATACACGTCCACGAAATGATTTGTAAAAATATTTTTACATTATACATTGCAGCATTTAAACTTCTGGGTTAGCGCTTCTACTCTCTCCTGAAAAAAAGCACACCAGAAGTTTCCTTTAACCAGTGATATGGTCTGGCGCGTGAGCATATCTAGCAGCCTTTCACTGATATATTGCTAATCTACTCTCAGTTATCATGAAGATGTTAAAGAGTACTTCAAGATCCAGTTAAGCAGAAGAGATTCTATAATCTACCCTGGATTGAAAGCGCTTCAAAATAACCAAGGCCAAGGAGCAAGAACAGCCATCAGCCAGCTGCATAGCTGCCCAGGAATGAGTAGAACATGGGGAGTTTCAAGCGCTGTTGGTCCTTGCGACACCAAGCAATAACAGTTCCTTCATTATTTGCCGTGTACAGATGATGGCCATCGCAGGAAAATGTAAGGCTGTAAAGAAAAACGAAACAAAAATCTGTCACATCTCACGGGTTATTGAGAATTTTAAACCCTAACACTAAGGATGCTCCTCAAAGGGGTTGCCGGGAAGGGGGGGGCGGCAAAAGGAGACTCAGTTTTAATATTCCTGTGCTAATACATACGTTTATTTTCAACACTGACATCCTGCCTTTCTAAAAAAAAAAGTCTCGTACAAAACAGCACGTTGTACTCAATTCTGTAAAACATTAGGAATGTCTGCAACAGCTCCTCCACCCTCACTCCTGAATAGGTCCCAAGGAAAACTGTCGCACATCGAGTCTACACTCACTCTTATTTTATTCTAATTCTTTGGAATTTGCGTGCTTCCCCTCCCCCCCTCCCCCATCCCGGCTGCCTCTTGTGCTGGAGTGCAGTCAGGCAACCATAAATTTCCTTGTGCATTTTTCTGGTTTCCTGCAAATCTTAGGGAATCGAAAGAAAATGTATGTGAAATGTCTATGGAAAGAAATATATATGGCTAAGCTTTACCATATATGCCTTTACTAGCCCACTGCAAAAGAAACGGCTTTTGAAAGTAAATTCCCCTCATACACTTTTCAGTTTGCTGCCCAATTTATTTGGCGCTAATTTTTTTTTTATGTGCTTTGCTCCTGCAGTTTTCTCGTTTTATGTAATCTGACGGATCAAAAGAAAGAATATTCATTCCTCTATTCAGGAATGCACCAGAAATAATTATGAGCACAGCCAGGAAAAAAGAAAGAAAGAAAGCACTGAAAAAGTCATGGGCATGGAAAGGAGAGTAGCAGATACTGACAACTGAACACAAAAACTGATCTACTGCGGCCCTCAGTAGAGCAGTTGTGAGCCCAATTTTCCACAATTTATTGGATTATCCCCATATCAGACAAACCCAAATTTACAGGGTAAATTGATATTGGTGTTGTTTGAGGGTAATATCATGAGGACTACACAAACTACCGGTAAATGGGAACACAAATAGATGCAAACAGCCAGTAAATTCCAGTGTGAACAAGCCCTAATGCAGAATTCTCAAAATTATCTGTAATAGGAACTTCAAAAAGATAAGCAAAACATATTTCAAAGACATCAATTTACACAGAAAACAATTTTTTCACAGTGTAACAGTACAGTGGTACCTCAGGTTAAGAACTTAATTCATTCTGGAGGTTTGTTCTTAACATGAAACTGTTCTTAACCTGAGGTACCACTTTAGCTCTGCTCTGGTTATCTCCCGCTTGGACTACTGCAATGCACTCTATGTGGGGCTACCTTTGAAGGTGACCCGGAAACTGCAATTAATCCAGAATGCGGCAGCTAGACTGGTGACTGGGAGTGGCCGCCGGGACCACATAACACCGGTCCTGAGAGATCTACATTGGCTCCCAGTACATTTCCGAGCACAATTCAAAGTGTTGGTGCTGACCTTTAAAGCCCTAAACAGCCTCGGTCCTGTATACCTGAAGGAGCGTCTCCACCCCCATCATTCAGCCCGGACACTGAGATCCAGTGCTGAGGGCCTTCTGTCGGTTCCCTCACTGCGAGAAGCAAAGCTACAGGGAACCAGGCAGAGGGCCTTCTCGGTAGTGGCGCCCGCCCTGTGGAACGCCCTCCCATCACAGGTCAAGGAGATAAACAACTACCTGACATTCAGAAAATACCTGAAGGCAGCCCTTTTCAGGGAAGTTTTTAATGTGTGATATTTTTGTGTCTGATTTTTGTTGGAAGCCGCCCAGAGTGGCTGGGGAAATCCAGCCAGATGGGCGAGGTACAAATAATAAAATATTATATTATATTATTATTATAGCTAATGGGGCCTCCCGCTGCCACCGTGCCGCTGCTGCGCGATTTCTGTTCTCATCCTGAAGCAAAGTTCTTAACCTGAGGTACTATTTCTGGGTTAGCGGAGTCTGTAACCTGAAGCGCCTGTAACCCGAGGTACCACTGTAAATGGCTATGTGTTCCAAAATGAAGACTTTTGTTTGTTTGTTTCCTTGTTTGTTTATTACCTTACAATAGGTTTATTTGATTTAGGGAATGTAATTTCCCGCACAGGTTTCAAATCCCACGTGCTCCACAGCCTAAGGAAAAGACAAAGACAAAGACAGAATGACTGCTACTGCATACAATCCAAAAACAGCTTTCCAGAGATTTGGCTGCAGTATTGTAGGACTAGCACTTTCATCTGTTTTTATGTCCTGCCAGAGTCTGGTTAAACTTGTGTTGCGGATTTTTGGCATTTTTCAAGATGCAACCATGACCTTTCTGCACTAATGCATATGTATACCTTTTTAGTGCAAGTGTCATGGACAAACTGTTTTGTTTTTTTTTTGAAAAAAGATTAAAAAGCCCCTTTCATCTGCTGCAAATGGGTCCCTTCTGAAGCAAGAGCGCCCTTCACAACCTCGTTGTAAAGCTGTGAAACTAGGGTTACTGTATGGAGGAAGCTGTCCCCTTTGCTCCACAGAAATAACCAACTGTACACATCTTCAGAACAGATGCATGGAAAAAGAAGTATGGCACAGAGTTTCCCAAAGAATAGCTTTTATAAGGAGCACTTGCAATCAAAAAAGGAAATTGTCTCTCGTAACCACTCACCGTACAACTCCATTTTCCAGCCCTCCTGCAATCACATTGATAGAGACTCCTTCAGGCTGGTTAGAGAAAGCAACAGAGCATATAATTTCCCTGCAGTGCACATGTCCCACAAGATCACCGTTCACGGTCCAAAGTCTCAGATCACTGCCACCACCAACTGAAATGCAATAGAACAGCTGCATTAGCAAAACAATGAAGATGAAACAATTTACTACCCAAAAGACCACTCAAAAGAATGAAGGCCTAGCATCCAATCATATGCAAGCACTGACATTACATAATATTTTTCTGGCACTGACTATTTCTCAAAAACATAAAATCCAAGTGAATTACACAGAAGCTATAGCATTATCAATAGGTCATACCAATCACACCTAACAACCACTAACAAACTGAAGGTGTTACTGGACTGCAGCGGGACATCTGTGTCAATATAAGAGGCACCCCTAAATTTCTCTAATCTGGGGGATCTCAAATATTTTCCCATTTCTTTTATTTCAAACATTAACATACAGCTTTTTAGATACAAACTACTTCTCAAAGTGGTTTGAAGCATGATAAAAACATACTATCAATGGAAACAATAAGGACTGGCAACAGAAAAAACTTCTATTTCCAGCAGTCCAAGTAAAGACATGCAAGATGTAATGGCCCAACTGATGGAAAGGTCAGCACAGAACCAATCCATATTCTGGCTTCCTACCAGGCTATGCTTAGGGGTGTACTGAAGAAAAGTATTTTTCTTCCCCCGAGAGATATCATATGGCCTAAACAGGAATGCAGAAAGATTGCCTTCTGAAGTGTGCCTTCAGCTACTTTTACAATTGTATTACATCAGTGTGATGAGAGCATCCAACATCTGGAAGAAAATGTAAGTTACGTGAAGCCACTTCCTGGTGTGCAGACTGACATAATGGATAATTTGATCATTACTTCACCTAATTAACAAACAGAACTGAAATGCCAGATTAATAGAATCAGAGAATCAAAGAGGGTCTTGTAGGCGATATAGCCTTGCTCTCTGTGTGAACTAAAGCACCCCAAACAGACAAGTTATCCAGCCTCTGCTTGGATAGGAAGAGAGAGACCCACCAGTAATTTGAGATCTTCAGATGGGGTCCTTGTGGAAGGTAATGTGGTACCCACCCTTAAAAGAGCACGGGGTGTTTGCTTGTTTATTTAGCCTTGAACATTGTTCATGGGCCAGGTAGACATGATGAGAAGTAGCAGGCTGTGTTTTGTGACTCTGCAGCTACTGCTCAGACAATTCACTCAATTTAGGTAGGCATGAAAAGCTGTGCTGAATTCCTCATGGAGGGAGGTAAAAAGGATGTCTATTTCCACTGATAAGGGGAAAGCACTTTGGTGACTCACATAGCTCTGTGTCCTTTCCCATATATAAAGGAAGAAGAATAAAATATATAAAAAGGAACACAAGCATTTAATATTTCATTTTAAATAAATAAATAAATAAATAAATAAATAAATAAGAAGACAACACACCTCTGGGTCATGACTTTTGATTGAACTTTACCAGACAACCAACCAAATAAGAATAGCAAGAAAATCTAACTCCAACATGAATTCATAAAGAGGCAGGTGGCAAGGAGGCAGCTTTAAAAACTGATTAGCTTTAAATCACTAAGGAAAAGGAACAGGTTAAAAGTGCTATCTAGATATATAACACACCATTTCCCATCCCTACTCAAACCCCTTTTTACCTTTAAGTACTCCAGTGACTAGAGTCATTATTACCTTTAACTCAAGCTGAGGAGCAGAAACGAATGAAGGTGTAAACTGGCCATTAATCTCCCTAGGATTTTAGAAAGTTGCTGATAAATCAATTCAGTCTCTAGAGATGTGCAGTAACCTACAAATAGCTACAGATAATCCACATTCTCTTCCGGAATCTCCTCTTTTGGAACACCTATGCTGCTTGTTTTAATTCTATCGCAGAGCCAATGGGAATATCACCGATATTTGTCTTGCTTTTACATGTATACTTAATGAACATTTTAATACAGCCCCCATGCTACCAGTTATTTAATATCAGGAAGCAAGGAGAAGATATTAATTTTAACAAAAGCAATTTCGGCTTGTATATCCCCCACGGGAATTTTTTTGATACAGTATCTTGGATAACAGTTCTGATGTATGGGCCTTAACTTCAGAGAATGGAAACTCTTTAAGAGCTAGCTGAACCATTAAACCTTTGAGAGGTTGAGATTCATGTGCTTGTGTTCGCACAAATACAGATTTTACAATGTAGCATCGTTTCACCCAGGAACATGCATAGTAAATATGATGTCTAGGAATCACAGGTATGCAGAGTGTTCGGTCCCACCTTCCTACCCTACAGCCCTTCGACCCATCACTGAATGTTGGGATGACCCTCTAGAACAGCATTCAATGGTGAACAAAGGGTATCTGGCAGAAGGGAAATGAAGCTCCTCTTTAGGTGACCGGGCCGTTTGAGCCAAGCTACACCTACCTGTCAACCCCCCAAAACAGGGCTTGCTAAGCCCCTTGCAGATTTTGGGTGCTTGGGAAGCAACACACATTGATTCTAAAGGGAGCATTTTTTTTTCTTTGCAAAGGAAGTAGTTTGTATTCAAAGCGCTTTCCCCAGCACTTAGAATATGATCTGCTTTCTCTGTAGAAACTTCAAAAGGCAATCAGCTGATCACCATTTAAAAGAAGCCTCTTTCAGCTGATTGGCACTGAAAACTCGTCTTCAAAGAAGGTTGCTCTAAGCAGGGCCGTCTTAAGCATATCCGGCGGCGTGGTGCAAAAATCTCTCCCGCCCCCCCCCCCCCCCCGGCAACTCCAAAACAAGGGAGGGGGCGGTGGAAAATGTCCTCTGCCTCCCCCACCACCCCGATCCCCGGCATGGTGGTGGCGATCAAGCAGGAAAACGTGCTGGCAGACATACCAAGAAGGCAGCCCAGGAAGGCTGTGCGCCACCTTTCGCCAGGAAGCAGGAGGAGGACAATGACCGGGAGGAGGGCCGTCTTTAGCAGATGCAGAGACTTGGGAGGGAAGCTGTGGGGATTCCTCTCCTCCTGCAGAGGCTTGGGAAGGAAGCTGCACGCCCACCAGCCATATAGCTGGTGGGCATACAGGGAAAGGGGAGGCTGCTAGCAAAGCCGCGCAGCTCCCCCACTCGCTAGGGCGTCCCTGAGAAGCTGGTGCCCTGGCACAATGAACCACTAACACCAATGGGAAAGAGGGCTCTGGCTCTAAGCAATGACCAGCCATTACAGAAACCTCATTTGAACTTTGGCAGGTGTCCATCACCTAGTGTCATTATGGAGGGTCCCACCTACCTGCCATAGTTTGCCAGTGGACGAGATAAGGATCTGGCCCACTGGCCAGTTCTGGTTCCTCAGCCATGTTTAGTGGGTCAGTCTTTGCTAGTATGTGCCAATAAGAACCCCAGCATCTTGCCTTTAGGGGCACACAGCTCAGTGGAAGAGCATAACTTTTGATGCAGCAGGTCCCACATCTCCAGGGAGGGGTGGGAAAGGCTCCTGCCTGAAGTCTTAGAGAGCCATTGCCCATCAGCTTAGACTGAACTACAGGGTCTGATTTAATGGTCTGGTTTGCACACCAAGGTAAGCTAATCTGAAATAAACGATAGCCTCCCTTGAACCAGCAGCACCCCCCTTGTGCACGCTGCTCAAATTGTGTCTGTCCTGCACCTGCCTTTGCCCAATAGGAAGGAAACAAACCACAGCACTGTTTTTGAGAAGGCACCTACCTGAATCACAAACTGTTGCAATGTCACCTGTTGTTTCACTAGCAGACACTGCTGTTACAGGACTCTTGTGCCCAGCAAGACTTTGCACGTAGCAGAGCCTGTAAGAATCAGAGTTCAGTGATGAAAGAAGCAGCTTCCACTGCTGTTGAAAGTATCAGTATCTTTCAGTCAACGTTTTATTTAGTGTGCCTGCCTCCAATATCCATTATGAATATCTGACTACAATATTTTTTTATATAGTACAGGTTGGATAGTACTTAATTATCACCATCCATTTTATGATAAATGAAACAGAAGTCAATTCTACATTATATTTAAATATTTAAAATTTAGAAGTTGGGTGCAGTCAAGACAGCAGGAGGATATATTGAAGCATATTAGTACCTGTTCAAATCCCAGATGATGCAAGTTCCGTCTTTGCTTACGCTTATCATTATACTGTAAGGCTTGCAGACAAACAAGCTGGTGATCTCTGCAGTATGGCCATACAGATGCACTTGAGATTCCATCTCAATCTCAGATGGCTGAAAAGGAACAAAGACACACTAAGTTCCAACTTTGGTTCAATTGGGATGTGGGGGATGAGGAGGGCACAAAACTATATTGCAAAACGAGGTCTGATGCCAAACTAGCGGGTGGGGTATAGATGTTTGAAATAACAATTTCCACTTGCATCATTGATAGCTCCTGTTCTATACAGTTGTGTTTTTCCATTTCAGCTATCAAAACAACAACATGTAAGTGAGGGTTGCTCAAGTCAAAAGCATCCATACCACTTCACACACACACACACAACCACAACCTGAATACTTGGCTGACAAACAAATGGTAGTATGGTATTAGTGCTGAAAGGTAGCATCTTCAGATGCCTCACATAGTCATTAGCACAGAGAAAAGCTTTATACAGCTGCCTTATTTGTCGAGACACATTGTCGCTTGAGCAATTTATATCTAGATGTGTCTTTCACATTGCCATTGTTAAGAACAAACTGCAGCGAGAAGGAAATAAAACTTTGCCCAACTTCACTACTATTTAATTCCACCCTTTCCTCTCTGAAGAGCCAAAAAACTTATTGAGGTGCAGAATCATCATTGCAATAAAAGAAGCTGGTAAGAACAGAAGGAAGAGGCGACAGACAAGAACCAACACTTTCCCTAGATACGCTAGCCGCATCAATGTTGTGCTAGACTCCAACAGCCCATTAAAAAAAAGACCTGTCTCTCTCATGTACCAAGCCTAAAATTTATTGTGCCAGGATAAAGGTATAGGGCCTGTCGTCTACATCTGCACTGTGTTAGAAATCATAGCACTGCGTTGCCACCTCACGCTGGTATTTCAGGTAAAAACAGCAACGCAAATAGTTTAGAACCACACTGTATGTCTTTCATTCTCAAGTATGAATTACTTCACACATGATTGGCATTGTGGCCTTTTTTTTTTTAGCAGGGTGGGATGTGCAGCCCTGCCTTTCATTTGTATAGCTGTGCTTTTAGGTTTTTAGGTTGGTAGAGCATGAGACTCTTAATCTCAGGGTTGTGAGTTTGAGCCCCACATCGGGCAAAAGATTTCTGCATTGCTAGGGGTTGGACCAGATGACCCTCGTGGTCACTTCCAATTCTACAATTCTATGACTCTGTTGTTGTTCTTAACTGATTTTAATGCAAGTTGCTTTGGGTCACTCTGTGACAAAAGTGACTAACAAATAAAATACATAATAATTATTTCCTGCCCTGCACCGAATCAAGTTGTCCACCTAAATTAGTCAACTGGGAGCAGAAACCAAAACAGATGCCAGTGAACATGCTGTCACACCATATGGCCTTATTTTGAGAAGCAGACTAGACACAGAAGTTTCCCTGTATTCTGTCTGTTGTGTGTAGAAATGTCAGAGCTATGGGACTCCCATAAAGATGGTCACACCTGAGCAGAAGGGAATGGGAGAAATGCCCACATTTAGGTTAAGAGCATTTCTAGACCAAATATAAGCCCATTCTGTATGAATTTATTTTCTGGTCTTTAAAGCACCACTCTTGTTTACCACAAACAATATTTTCAAATTTTAACTTCTGCAACTGATGTAAAATAAAAATGAAGATCTAATCAAGGATCTCCTGCATCACATGTAACTTGGCTCCAAACCAACAAAAAACCCACAAAAAAGGAAGTCCTTTGCAATTTAAGCAATCATAAAACAACTTGCACCTAAATATCAGTAAGACAAAGGAGATGGTGTTGGACTTTCGGAGGAAGAAAGAGGAACTAGCCCTGTTGTTTATCGGGGGAGCTGTGTGGAGATTCTCCTCCTTCAAATTCCTGGGAGTTTACCTTACTGAAGACCTCACTTGGAAAATCAATATAACCCAGGTGGTTAGGAAGGCCCAACAGAGACTCCATTTCCTGAGGGTCTTGCGTAAGAACAATGACAAACAAAAATGGATGATCTCTTTCTACCGGTCCACAATAGAATGTGTCCTTTCATACTGTATTACAGTGTGGTACGCTGGTTTGACAGCCACAGAAGGAAATCCCTACAGAGGGTGGTGAATACAACACATGGTATCATGGGCTGTCCCCTGAGTCCGCTAGATGACATCGCAGGAGACTGCTGCCTCAGGAGAGCGAGGAGAATTCTCAGGGACGACTCACACCCCGGCCAGCACCTCTTTAATCTCCTACCTTTGGGCAGGAGATATAGAAGTATAGTCAGCCGCACCAACAAGTTAAAGAACAGTTGGGGTGCTGAATAAAAAACAAAAACAAAAAACAGTGGAGCAATTGACTTCCGACAAGCACACAGAGTGTGAACAAGACTGAGTGTATGGGGGAGGGGGCTCGTTTAATTTCACTGCACACAGGTGGTGTTATTATTATTATTATTATTATTATTATTATTATTATTATTATTAAACATTTTGCTAGAAGACGCAGCCCGATCAGAAAAATGATTTGGTACACACACAAAAAAAGCAAGGGGGGGGGAATCAGTTCTTGCCAAGATGCTTTCTCTTTGTATTATTGCTTTTTATAATCATGGAGAGAAATAAATATGATTTACTATAGCCAGGCTTTTAACTAGTCACTATTTCTCCTTCATTTACTTACTGTGCTGCTAGTGAATCTGTTCATATATGCTGTGATGACCCCGCACTTGCTGCCAGTAAAAAGCTGACAGCTGTCAGGCACCCAAGCGCAGCTTGTTACCTTGGATAAAAGGAAAAAGTGAGAGACATTTAAATAGTACCCTACACTACTTTTGCTTTTATTAGGTTTATGCCCTGCTGTTCATCTCAAAGACCCTTCAAAGTGGTTTATAACTGCAGAACAGACACCCCACACTTTTCAGTCCTTTAGCTGTTTTTTGGAAGTGCAATGGCTAAAGCTCTCTTAATCACAGAGAAACCTACAGCTGGTTAATGAGGGTGCAAAGCCACCCAGCACAGCAGGGCTCCTTGCTTTCATAATCCAAAAGCAGTTATTCTACACCACAAAGGAAGCTGAATCCAAACCTTGTTTTTTTGGGGGGGAGCCCAGATGTAGTTTCTAGAGCTGTGCGGAGGAAGCTGATCCTCAAAAAACAGAAAATCCTATTGCAGGCAGCCTGGGACATGAACGTAACTGGGCTCAATTACTTTACCTTTTCCGGATTTCATATTCATTCATATTAACAGCGGTAAATAGCTGCCTTCATTATTTATTATTATTTATTAAATTCCTATACTTCCTTTCATCCGGGGCTCACAGGGCAGTTTACAATATAAAAACACAATAATGATGCATAACATAGTAACAAACAAAACAATAATGCACACACACAAACAAACACAATTTAAAAGGCCATAGATTTATGAACAATCGTTTTCTTATAGTCTTGCTGAAGTGAACAAGTCGAGTGATGACTGGTAGGGAGGATCTGTTCATGGTACCACCGCTGGGTACAGCTAACTAATGACAGGGCCTTCTGGGTGGTAGTTCCCTGTTTGTTAAATGCCCTCCCTAATGAGATCTCTCTTGGTCTTGGTCTTTCTCATTATGCACATTCAGGAGGAAAGTAAAAACGTTCCTATTCGCCCAGGCATTTGATGGCTGAAAGAGACTGTTCTCGGCAACCTTGAAATTATTAACTATGAGGGCATGTGACCATTTAAAAAATGCTTTTAGGTGTTCTTAAAGTTTTAGTGTAATAAGTACCGTATGTTTTGTTCTAGTTGCATTGTTTTATTGCTTGTTTGCTGCCCTGGGCTACCTTGAGGAGGAAGGGCAGGGCAGAAATGTAGTACTGTAAACAAATACTACTAGCAGAGAAACGCTCACAGAGTTAGCAGGTTTATCTACATCTCTATAATCCAGAGGAAGCAGAAGTCCAGGAAAATCAGGGACATGAACATAAGGCTAATAGATTTATAGTGGTATAAGCCCTCATGCATGAGAAGCCATTTCTTCAGTTGCAGACCTGCTCACACACATTCATAAGAAACAGCAATAAGAAAGGCCAATAAGTGGCCTTTTGGCCCCACTAACAAATATATAGCTGCTATCTGAGGATGAACTCTGTCTAAAGTGGGTTGCACTCCATAAAAGCTCATGTTATAATAATACATGTATTAGGTCTTGGCCTAATTTAGACATAACACTGTGCCCACATGCTCCCTCATACCTTTCACACCATAACATATGGTTTAATAAACCACAGTTTCTCATAACATCAAAACCAAGAAACTGTGGTTTAATCCCTGTTAAAAAAACAAGGATATGATTTCAGGGATCAGTTCGTGGTTAGCAAACAGAGATTATACCAGTTTCCTGATCTTAATAGAATAGGAAACCGATATTTTAATAAGCCATTATTAAGTGCCAAAGTGAGACAAGGAATGGGAGGAGAGGGGCAAGAACGGCGAGCATCTTGAAAAAATCATTAGACTGATTTCTTGGGACATAAATCATTGGACTGATTTCTTGGACATAAATCATTAGACTGAGATTATCTTTGAACCAGCATATCATCTAAGATGCTATGGGTCTGGTTTCGCTGCCGCAGATGAACACTGTTTACCTTCAAGTTTTTCAAACACGGCATTCTATAGGTGAAAAGAGGGGAAATAAAAATGGCTTCTACCTGATGAAACTGTGAGCTCTGTATAAAGTTAACTGGAGGTTCACTTTGCTTGCTTTTCAGTCTCAGTATATTGTCAGCATATCCCCAACTCAGAATGGCTGACCACTGGATATCTGTACTGTGCATGCTTCTTACACCTGTAACAGCAGTCAGGACATTCAAATTAAGTAGAAAACTCACAGCAAAAAGACAAATATTATGTATCTATTTTTTTAATTTTAAATTCCACTGTTAGGATGTCTGAGCAACACATGGGCCCTACAGTCTTAAAATCAGGGGGTGAGTCGTCCTTTTCATATGGAAGGGCCACATTCCCTGCTAAGAAACCTTTTGAGGGCCACATGCTAGTGGCATGTGGGCCACAGGCAAAGGTGGGTGTTATCTTTGCATTAACAGAGTTGAAGGTCAAATTCCAGCAAGGCAAGAATCCTGAAGGTGGAGGTGAAGCCAGTGTGGGCTGTGGCCAAGGGAGAGTACTGTAGGCCTTACAAAGCAGCATGGGAAGCCATATTTGGCTCCTGGACCTGAGTTTCTCTACCTCTGCCTTCAATAATGTGGTCATTTTTAATTTTATCTGTGCTGTATATCCAAATATCAAACCCTGAACTTGATAGAGAACAGACACTTGAAATTCTTCAGTTTCTTAAACATAAAAAACACTTCCCACAGTGAAGAATCCTTGTTTAACAAGTTTACTGGGACCAATTCACATGTGATCAGAGCAATACAATTGCTACAGAAATCTCAAACCAGCTGCATGAAGTGACTTTGTAGCAGATTCTTAGTACATCTGCAGAACCACTTATTTCTGGATGGTTCTGTAGATGCGGCTAAAATTGCTCCAACTCACATGGGAGCCACTTCACGAACTGCTTCCCACACAGTTCTGCTCCCATGCTCTTTGAGATCTCAGCAGCAATTATGCCACCCAGGTAACATATGAGTCAGGCCTCAGCATTATATTAGCTGCAATCTTTGAATGAGTGAGAGACTGGACAACAGAGCAGTTGAGACAATTAGGCTGGCAGCATGGATTCTTTTTTGCAATGCTTCTGCAGAGACCACTTAGCACCCTTACCTTGCTCTTTGCTATAGATCATCAGAAGACAGAACTTCCGGGATAAACCACAAATTGCTCTCGTTGGCAGAGCCTGCAGGGAGCCAAACCTTTCTCCATGTGGTTGGCTGAAGCAGACAACGGGATCAGGGGCACTTGGGGAACCTACATATTCCCCCCACTTTAAGCCTTTAATCCAAGGTAAAGGACTCTAAATGAAATAAATGAAATAAAACAGCTGTCAGCTAACACCTTTTAAACAGTCACTGTAGCTAAGCTTTTTAAATCTCAAGGTGAATGCAATTATCTTTAACATACATTAATTTTAAACAGGTATTTATCCAAAGGTAACTTCAATGATATATAAGGTCTTAGAACAAATATCAAAGGAAAAATAGAAGTAGGGAATGGTGTAAGACAAAAGGGCAACATTCAGATGCAACAATTCCAAACTGCTAAGATAAACCATGGTTGATTGGGTTGGAATTGGCCAATCCTGGCTCATATCCTGGTTTGGGAGTAAGCCCTTAAATCAGTCTCGCAATTCAGAATCACAAGATACTGTGGTTTAAGAAACTAGGGAAGTGTTTCTGAAGCAGGGTGCAAATGAAGGCCGGAAAGAGAGGCATGAAGAAGGTGAAAGTACAGGACTTGTTTCCAGGCTGACAAACCGCTAGACTCGGATCATTACATCTGAGCCAGGCCTAAGAGTTTGCTAAAGGTAGATTATATAAAATCTTTAATTTTTTCCATTTTTGGCATAGATAACGGTCTTCCTGGTACTGATCTTAACCTTTAAAGCCCTAAATGGCTTGGGGCCTGAGTACCTTAAGCCCCTCTGTCTTCTGAATTTTCCTCCCCACAAGTCCCAATCATCATCTGAAGCCCTAACTCATATTCCTCATCTCTAAGAAGCACAGCAGGCGATACCCAGAGCTAGAGCCTCTTCTGTTGAGGTGCCCTGTGCCAAGTGAGGTATACCAGACCTTATCAGTGCTGCTAAAAACCTGGCTGCCCCAAAAGGCTTTTACAAGATTCTTCCCTTTTTGCTGGTTTATCTTTGGTAGCCTAATAGCTGTTTTGCCGGTGTGTGTGTGTGTGTGTGTGTGTGTGTGTGTGTGTGTTACTGGGGGCTTAGATTTGATGTTAATATCTGTGGTTTGTTAAAATTTGTGGTTTTAATGTGGATTTTATTATTATTTTAGATGTTTGTGTTGTGAGTTTTAAGCCACATGGATTTTCTTTGAGAATTAGGTATGCTAATTTTTTTTAGAGTACCCTATATACTTGAGTGGGTGGCGCTGTGGGTTAAACCACAGAGCCTAGGGCTTGCTGATCAGAAGGTCATTGGTTCGAATCCCCATGACAGGGTGAGCTCCCGTTGCTCGGTCCCTGCTCCTGTCAACCTAGCAGTTCGAAAGCATGTCAAAGTACAAGTAGATAAACAGGTACTGCTCCGGCACTGCTCTGGTTCACCAGAAGCAGCTTAGTCATGCTGGCCACATGACCCGGAAGCTGTATGCCGGCTCCCTCGGCCAATAAAGCGAGATGAGTGCCGCAACCCCAGGGTCGTCCGCGACTGGACCTAATGGTCAGGGGTCCCTTTACCTTTATATACTTGAGTATAAGCCGACCCGAATATAAGCCGAGGCACCTAATTTTACCCCCCCAAAACTGGGAAAAAGTATTGACTCGAGTATAAGCCAGTTCACCACACCACAAACCGATGGAGGAGGAAGGAGCAGCCCAAAAGGGCTGCTTTCAGGCTGCTTGTTCCTCCTCCACAGCGCCTCTCCCAACCGCGGCTCCTGTGCATGCCCTTGTGAGAGGCGGGCAGCGGCGGCGGAGGGACGATTGGCGAGAAAGGGCTCTTTTCTCGCCGCTCATCCCTCCGCTGCTGCCCGCCTCACTTGAGTATAAGCCAAGGGGGGCTTATTCAGCACAAAAAAATGTGCTGAAAAAGTCGGCTTATACTAGAGTATATACGGTATGTAAAATACGTTCCTGGGGAAAATAAAGTGTGTGATCTAATCATCTCAGGTTTTAATAAAGCATTTCTGTGAAGAAACTTAGTGACAACATTTGGCGATTAGTATCAGTGAATGCTTTCTTTAAACATGAGTTTCTTCTTTTCTTTTAAAGGAAAATCTGTGGATCTCTCTGGTCAACACTGACAAGGATTCCTGTATAATAATACATGAGAAAATAAAATGAACAAGTAATCAGGAACATGAAAGATTACTTGATGCTTTGCAGTCCAGCTGAAATATCTCCTTGTCAAAGGAAAACAGCGTGAAATATAAGAGGGTGATTTTCAGACAGATAGAAACTTTAGAATTAGGGTAGTGAATGTGTGCCCCCCCCCAAAGTTGGTGATGAACTACAACTCCCACCATTCCCAAACACTGACTATGCTGCTGAGGCTGATGGGAACATGAGTCCAAGAACATCTGAAAGGCCACAGGATCCCCTTCCCTGGTTAGAAAGAAGGGGAATCTTCCAGATACTCCCCTACAAAAAGTCCCCACATACTAGCTGCCACATATTAATTAATATTAAGCAGCCTTATGAATCACTCTGACATACCGGATATGTGATCTCTTTAGTTTGCTCCTTTGTGTCTCTGAATGCAAGCTGCACCAATAGCCCCATGGGAGCAAGGAGCTCTCCTTCCATAATGAGTTTGGATCCAGGTCTGCTGACATGTGCGGTGTGGAACAGCTGGCGAGGGGTTTGTCCATATGTTTTTATCATAGTCTCCAGGGCTCTTCTTTGAACTGGATCTTCTACAGCTGACACGTCCATTCCAAAGTATGTCTAAAATGTGAGCCAAATACAAGGATATGATGTTCTATTGAAAAGACAAAAAAGGGTTCTTGCTGCGCAGTCTGATGCACTTAACATCTGCATGTGCTTGAGACTTGGATTACACAAAACTCTTGAGTAATGAAACACAATACTAAGCGTAGGTAAAGCATACCAAATCTGCAGGCTAACAAGTAACGTTCTTACACATGATCATAATTTTAAACTAACAAGACAAGTGCACTATGGCTCCAGGTCAGCTACTCCTTTGTCGGGCACACTGCTTATTAATGACCCAAAATGGTTGGCAACTGTTTCTTTAATGGGAGCTTAATTCATACACCTTGGCAGAGTAAACTGAGTACAGGAAGGTCTTTGGGGTGCAGGGTCTTTCCCTGAGGACCTGGTGCTGCCTAGTAGGAGTCAAAGATGAACTAATAAATGGTCAAGGAGACTGCCAAGAAGCTCAAGGAATTCTTTGCATCCATCCTCACAGAAGAAGATGTAGGGCAATTCCCTATGCCTGAACTAACTTTCACAAGAGGGGGAACTGAGGCTACTAGTGATGACAAGATATGAAGTTCTAGGCCTTAGGACAAAACAACACCCCCCTGAACCTTCTTCCTCATTGAGGAAGTCGGGGAGTGTCCTGTAATACGTTCTACAAATACAACATCCAGTGATTCTGTACAATAGATCAAAATCAATTTATGACAAAAAGGTACTCACAGCAGGGTGAAAGACATTGATAGCTTGAACTGAAGCCTTGCCCTTTTGCTTATACCCAAACACTAAATCAATCCAGTGGCAGATTGTCTGGGAAACATGGTCAGACTCCAAAGCTTGACGGTGGATCAGGATAAAAAGTCGGGGATCATTTCGAGCCCAAGGTGGGAGATTCACGTGGTTCACTCTTTCCCCATTCTGGCGCACCCCAAAATCAAATCCTATAAATATAAAGCCTTGTTTATAGTAGTTGGCTTGGGTTTGAGTACCCAATGCAAGTAAAAATGTTCGCAACCCACTCTTCCCTTTAAGCAGCTCAGAGCTGCCTACACAATGTTCCTCTCCTCCCAAATTTATACTCAACGAAACCCCAACACACCTTCTCTGTTAACCAAAAACTCAGGAAGATAAAAAAATTCTGGAATAAGCTCCTTTACATCAGTCATGGATTCATATGATGAAAGGCGCCAGGTTGTGTTGGTGGAGTGGAAGGTTCTGTCTGGAATGTCAAAACTCTGGTCTGTAAAATGAAGTCAAATTAAACTGATTATACTACATTGCATGAGCTATACATTTATAGAACCCTGTAATAGGGCAAAATAGAACCAATACAGTATGGATTATTTTCTTGGCCATACAATACTATCAAAATTTCCAAAGCTATATAAATGTTATATAAATTCATAACAGATATTATCATAATAGCCACACTTGGCTAACGAAACAGCGATAAACACAAACAGCTTCCATATAAATGATCAATTAAATGTGTATATGAAAACATACAGCAATTCTTACCTTGATAAGCTAAGAACATCTTTGTGAAAGGAGGCATTCTAACCAAGAAGTGAAGTACAGTTCCACTATTGGAGTAATGAGATCCATAATGATACGGCTGCACAGGGGGCATTGGGTCATCTTCTCTCGCTCCTTTACGGTATTCTTCTTCTAAATACTGTAAAAGGGAGAACATATGGACATAGGTATGCTTCTCTAAAATCCACATGAAAATGGACACGCAGTTCTGTCCCTATGTAGACAGACACCAAACTATAATCAATCCATCCACCTGTACTTATCGTGAAGGCTCCCTTTGGTTGGTGGGCAGAGGCTTTATCTCCAACCAATTCAGAGGCAGGGTATCATGCAATTAGGCTTCTGATATTTTAACTATCTGGAGTACATCCCTATCCAGTTTTAAAAAAAACAACAACATTGGGCAAGTTTATAGTAGATCAGGGGTCACCAACCTATGGCACAGAGGCCGGATAAGGCCCAAGGGACTCGTTTATCTGGCCCACAGTGACCCCCGCCGCCTGCTCTTACCAGTGTGGCATGGTGCGGCACGGCGCAGTGACCCACTTCCGGGTCAGAGGAGCACAGGAAATAGCTTGTGCACATGCGCACGGGCCTCCTCCAACCCGGATGTGCACCGGAAATAGCGTGTGCGCTTGTGTACGGGCGCACGCTCCCCTGCCCTCTGGCCCGCCGCGCAATTGTCGCTAGAGACACTGGCACAAGGCAAGGAAAGCTTGGAGACCCCTGTAGTAGATGTACACAGGAAAATGAAAAGAATCCTGCTGAAAGGCCCAAATTTGACAAGTGGCTGGGACTATCCACCTTGCCAGTGACATGATAACATGACATGTGTGGGTGGAAAGGTATATTTCACCAGCACATTCCCTGCAGAAAGTGTGCTGTTGTTGCAGCACACAGCAAGACTGAATTTTCTACTCATCAGCTGATGAATTAAGAATTCAATCTTGCTCTCTACAGGGATCTGCAGTGTGTTTCCCCAGGACTAAACTCTGCCATCTTGTTCATCAGCTGAAGTCAGAGCCGTCTCATCCATTGGGGCTGGTGGCGCGGCGCGCCAGGGCGCAATGGCCTGGAGGGCGCCTCCGTCCTCCAGCCCCGCTGGCAGCGCCTGCCGGCAGCGCCCTCTGACTCCCGGCTAGGGAGCTGGCCGGCCACGCCACGCCCTCTGGCTGCCCAGCAGAGCACAGGAGCACAGCTCTGCGCGCCCTTCCAGCGCTTCCGGGACGGGAGGCGAGGGCGGCCGGCTCGCGCAGCCGGGTGGCGCCGGGCAGCTCGCGCTCCGCGCGCAGCTGGCCGCCCACCCGATGGAGCACAAGCTGCGCGGCTGCGCCGCGCCATCCGGATGCACGCGGGAGCGCGAGCCGGCCGCCCTCGCCTCCCGTCCCGGAAGCGCTGGAAGGGCGCGCAGAGCCCCACGCCCCTCATCCCCCGCTCGCCCACCCCCCTCCCAAGGGGCGGCAAGCACGGGAGGGAGGCGGCGGAGAGGCGGCATGGCGGGGGCGCCGGAGGGATAGCCGCACCAGGGCGGCAGATCCCCTTAAGACGGCTCTGGCTGAAGTCATACAGTGATGTCAGCTGATGGACAGATGAGCATGGTTTGGGGAATATGGTATTGCAGGCCAAATTGGGCCACCTGGTAGATCGGCCCACAGGTCAGAGGTAACTCAGCCCTGGTTTAGCAGATAAGATACTTGCTAATCTCTTCACAAAGGTCAATACGGGGAGGAATGTTGGGTTATGAATGTTTTATTTCCTTTCACTCAGTTGAACTGGAAATGTATGCATATGTTTGCAAAATGAAAAGCAAAGTCAATGGTGTTACATAGAGTTCTCCTTTTATACCAGGCTGGCACTAAGCAACAATGCATTAGATATCTTAATACCTTGTAAGTGTCCACATAACGATCTTCCTTTTCTTTTGATTGTACAGCTATGGGTTTGACCAAATTTCTGAAATTATACAAATATTAGCAGCTTGTCAGTTCCATAAATTACTGATACTTGCTATAGTTAAGAAACACAACAATGAATACAATGGGTGTTTATTAACAAAAATATATTAATTTTACAGCAGATGGCATATTTAGTAAATTACTTTAAAAGAAACAATTCATGATATTTCTTATTACCTATAAACGGATGGATCATTGAGGTCCAGTGTTTCACTAGTATAGTCGGAAAGTATAAAGGGAAATACTGGATACTGCATAAGGTCATTGAAGGAACGGCCTGCATGTTTGTTTAAATGAGTGAGGTATTCAAAATTAGTGATCTGTCCTGTGTACCACAGTTGGGTTAATGCTGTAATGTTGCCATACTTCAAGATGTTAGGGAGGTTGTTTGTTAGGATGTGGTGGTACACATCGTCACGCACCTAAAAAGAACCAAAACATCAAGCTTTTACCAAACCACAAATGATCTAGTCTCCTGAAACGTGCATATCTCAGTTTTATAACATATTCATACTTTTATTTCAGTACTTTAGCTGAATTAACACATGCAAATACCTACATGCATTATTCAAGCATTGCAGTGGGAGAGATCTGCCCATGGAAGGAAATTGGCCGAAGGGGACTTTCCTACCTTCTCCTCTTCTCTCAGGCCCTCTGAAAAGAACCCTCTCCCCAAAAGGATTCTGGGACCCTGCTGAATAGAACCAATTGCCATATTTTGTGGAGGCACCTTATGTCCTGCTCACAGACACTGCCTCTGTACAATCTCCTCACAACTTCTCCACATCTCTCCACCACTACAGCACATCCTAGTCAGCAGTGTCCCGCAGTTGTGGGATGGATAGATGATAGATAGAGAGAGATAATATTTTATTATTTATACCCTGCCCATCTGGCTGGGTTTCCCTAGCCATTCTGGGCTGTTCCCAACAGAATATTAAAAACACAATAAAACATCGAACATTAAAAACATCCCTAAACAGGGCTGCCTTCAGATGTCTTCTAAACGTCCGAGCTGAACGTTGGGGGTTGAGATGCTCCTTCAGGTATACTGGGCTGAGGCCGTTTAGGGCTCTTTTCAGAGGGGTTAGGAGCTGCTCAGGGAAGGAGGTAATGTTGGGGGAAATCACTTTCTAGCCAGCCCTTCTGCAGGCAGTTCTCAGGCTCCAATTCTTGGATATGTATTAGTTTCAACAGTATTTAGGACAATCATACAAGCATAAATGTAGGTATCCTCCATTTCAAATGCAAGTCACACTCACATACACAATCTATGCATGCCATTATACGAATGATCACCACAAAGAGGTTTAGTCAGTGACTGCTAGGGCTGGAGACTTTTCAGTGATGCCTGTCCAAAATGTGGAACCTCATCCCAGAAGTTCTAAGACAGGCTTCCTCTCAGGGTTGTGATTTTTAAAATAAAAAATTATCAGGTCTTTGAATGGCACTGTGGGTTTTCTGATGTACTTTGTTTCTTGTATGGTAATTTAATAGTGCTAAATATTTTTGGTTGGTTGGACACCGTTATGAACTTTTGGGGAAAGTAATATAACATTTTTATAAGTGTTAAAATATGAAACTCTGCAGCAATAATGTCAAGATTGCCCAAAGACAAATCCAATTCATATAAAAAACCACTTTGGTTTGTTTTATTATATAGCAGTATGTAAATATTATTTTTATAAATAAATGTATAAATATATTTCTGTACACATTATTCCTGTCATGGTTGGTTGCCCATGCCTTGACTACTGAGAATTTACCACAGTAACCATTGCTGAAAGCTAATGAAAATGAAAATGAATACCATTTCTATCAAATTCCATCTAACAACTTGCTAAGCATTTTTAATGAGATTAGGAAAATTCAAAACTAAAATTATTTTCCCTCCTACTAATAAAACAGATTACAGTAACAGATAGCATTGTGATTGACATCAGATACAATCTGAAAAAACCCAACATTCTCAGGTCACTATTCTCTGCTTGCTGAAAAACAAGTTATTTCACAGCTTTAACGAAGTGATGAAAAATCTGCCTTATTATTCAATTAATAAGCTTATTTTGGTATATACTAAAGAATATATTAAGGCTAACTGTTGCTCAACATTGCTATGCTGTCATGGAAAATATTTACCTTTGTGTTGTCAAAAGCTAATAGCAAAGTTCTGCCATTTGTTAAAAATATTTCTACAGCATTGTCCCTTAATTGCCACCAACGCTTGTGCACCTCTTTGATTTCTTCAAATGTCCAAGAAAACGATGCTGGTTCAGTTTCACCATGAAAGCTCTGAACAAAGCACAGCATATTAAAGTTATTAGCCTTTTAAAAACCGTGTTCATTTAAAATGCATTTATTTGCCACGCTAATATTTCGTAATCTTTCAGATACTGAGTAATAAACTTTGCAATTGGGTGGCATATGAACACTGTTAATACATACTACATTATCTGAATCTATCATTCTTGATTTCATATTATATTTGACCCAATAAGCATTCAACAACTTCATGGCCAGCAGGAGCAGTTGACCTGGTCAGGCTCCAAGCAAGGGCCCACTGCTATGGGCCTGAACCTACCGCCCCATGCCACCACCACTCATGAACTGCCCTCCTTCCCACCAAGACTATGGACCAGATGTGCTTGCAGGAAAGTGTCACATGCAAACTAATCCATGTATAAAGCACTCAAGTAGAGTTATGAGATGTTCCATGAGAGAAGAGAGCCAGGAGCAATGAGGAAGAGCCAGAAGAGCTTAGAAGTGGCTGATTGTGCCCTATGGTCAGTAGATGCCCAGAAGACAGGGAATATTCTTGATGGGGCCTCTCTGGTGTTAAGGCAAGCTAGCACTACACCTCCCTTGGCAGGGGACAAGAGGATGCCTGTTTGTCATGCGTAAACAACCATAGGTTGGTTGGTTGCTGTATGCCTGCATCCTCTTGTCATTCTCATTAGGAGTGCCAATGATTCTGGAGAAGATCCTCTTGGTTGCACATTCTGGCCTCCCAAAACAAAACCTGCTGGGAGGGAAACAAACTGCACTCTAGAGAGTCTTCAGTGCAGGATTTTGTGCCATGGTCCATTACCAGTTCCCCTTATGGTGTTTTCACAAGTGCAAGCACTTTGCGGGGAGTCACTGCACACGGGAACCAAATCACTCCCATTAAATGTTCCTGGCCCGCAGTCCCAGCCTCTGGTCTGTAATCCCTTGATGAGAATTCCAAAGGCCGAGTACTTACAAGTTTTATTTAAGTTAGATGCTTGAAAATGCAATCCGATATACATGCCTGCTCAGACCCAATGAGTTTAATGGGACCTGAGTATGTATAGGACTGGAGATTACATTATATTTCTAAATTATACTGACCACAATTTTAAAAAATATATATTTGACAATAGGGTTTTCCCATGTTGGTCAAAATTTGTTTTAGTTTATAGGCCAAGAGGGAGGTGTGTGATTTGAGGAGGGAAGGGATGAGGCCAGTGCTTTTTTTTCTAAAAAGATGTTTAGGGGTACTCTCATTTTCCTCATCATGTTGAAATACAGCCCCTCAATGAGGCCAAACGTAGATGAACAAAATGTTTAGGGGTATACATGCCCCTGCGTCCCCCCAGAAAAAAAGCACTGAAGGGGGCCAAGGGCCCACCAATAGCCTGTGCTGAAGGGTCCTCAAAATCTGAAGCTAGCCCTGAGCAGTTACCACAGACTTTCCATAATGAATGTAAATAACAATGAATGATCTATTGATAAATCAGTTCTGGTACTATAAAGCCTTGGATAGAATCTCCAACCCCTGAAAAGAAAAACAAATATCCTAAATCACTTTCAAGGTTTTCAATATAAGTTGTTTTACTTAAGTTGGGAGGACTGCTTCTGAAATATTTACACAGTAAATTGCTCACAAAACATAAAAAATGCATATAACTGAAGTCCTGGGATTTAACACAATCACAGGTTACGGCTAAAATTATGCTAATGAAAAAATCAACTTTAAAAACAAGTCAATTCACTTTTTTACTTACCAAGCTTTCAATTGTATCAGAAGCATTGTCTTCCACAAAATACATTCCACATTTACCTGCACCATGAAGAACATTTATATGGATTATTTATTCTCCCACTTTGTAATACATAACCTTATTATGGTAGGCCTTTACACTGAAAATATACCATTGATATCAATAAACTGACATGAAAATAAGTCGACACTAGATCTTCAGCTATTGAACAGTTTCTAAAAATAAACATGGAGAGCGCTCCAATGTTCGTCACGGTCAGAGTAGACCTATTGGTATCAGAATCAGGACCACAGCACGTAGGGAGGGGGAGGAGGAGACAACACTCCCATCTGCATTCACTTCCATCATGGTCCTGATGCAAATACCCCACACCCACAAAAAGCCATCTATTCAGCCTTGGAGTAAAACGTCCATTAACATCAATGGAAGCTTCCCTCCTTGGGCTCATAGCAGTGTTGAGGAGTTAGCAGATCTTCTGGGGACTAATAGCACTTTTGCAGTTTTCACTGCAACCACAGCAGGAGAGAGGTTAAATCCCTCACCTCATGCACTGTTGTCCAAATCCTGATAGAAACGCAAGGAGAAAGCAGTTGTTTATAAGAATCATGCATTTAACATGATGTCTAGCTTAGCCTGAGGAATACCGGTAATAGCTTTTTCCTGCAAGTTTTCTTTCCAAAGTTTTCCAAATTATTTTTAAAAAAGGTGCTGTTTGCAAAACATTCACTTTAAATAAAGCAACTCAACCGCTTAAGTGTGAGGTTAGAGAAATAATATCTGTTACCTAGTAGCAATTCACCAGGAGTCTCTCTAGATGGTGCCACGTTGATGCATCTTCGATTTACTCTGCAGCGACATACAGGGAATTCACTGGTTTGCTGTTACGAACCTCTCTAAAGCATGTCAAAACTACCATTCTCAAATAAAATACTTTAACAACATGGTCAATGTGTTCTGTCAGCTGAATTACCAGTCAAGGTCACTTGCATGGTTCCAACTATACACGGCTGAAAGCTGGCTAGTTGAAATCCCACAAGTTAAATGCAAGGTTTCCCTGGCACGAAAAGAACTTTAAAGCTCTCTGCCTTGCTTGCCGTGCAAGGCCCACACAGCGCTCCAACTCCAAAAGGCCTGGGATGCTCACTGGGGGCGGGGATCAGTATGAGTGTACACATTTTTGTGTATATGCAAAACCCTTGGAGCCAAACCCCTGCATAAGGTGCAACCATACACTGTACACCTTCATTAGTCACAGACTGCTTAATTTGATGGTGGGGAGGGAGGAGAGAGAAAATGGTTCTTGATCACCAGGAACCAATTCTCACTTTGAACAGGAAAGTGGGTACCGGTATTTGCAATCCTGAATTTTGCCAATTCTTCCTTAGATGAAGGGCAGCATCCAATGAAGCATGGCAATAACTTCTAGGTGCACAACAGAATTTTGCCCCCTCTCCCCACATGCCCCCTAATTCTGTCCTTGAGGTTTCCCCAACCCTCTAGACTAGAGCATATCTGGCGAAGGCACAGGAAGCATCCAGAGAGAGGTATGGGAGCAGAAGTTCCCTTGTGCTACTGGAACCGCTTTCTTGGATACCGTCCAAAGTTCCTTTGTCACTTTTTACGCAGATGGTCAAGCTATGCAAAAGCTTTTTCTCTCCAATTCAAACTAACCTTATATGCTCACTGGCAGCTTTATCTTTTACAGTAGAAGAGTGAGAAGAATGTGTTTTGTCTTCGAAGAGATACGACAGAGGGGGTTTAATAACCTCTATTAAAAAAACACAAAACAAAAAATTAATTTTTGCAACGTTTAAGAGACAGGTAATAGGAACCCTAGAGAATATTCATAGAATCATAGAGTTGGAAGAGACCACAAGGGCCATCCAGTCCAACCCCCTGCCAAGCAGGAAACACCATCAAAGCATTCCTGACAGATGGCTGTCAAGCCTCTGCTTAAAGACCTCCAAAGAAGGAGACTCCACCACACTCCTTGGCAGCAAATTCCACTGCCGAACAGCTCTCACTGTCAGGAAGTTCTTCCTAATGTTTAGGTGGAATCTTCTTTCTTGTAGTTTGAATCCATTGCCCTGTGTCCGCTTCTCTGGAGCAGCAGAAAACAACCTTTCACCCTCCTCTATATGACATCCTTTGATATATTTGAACATGGCTATCATATCAACCCTCAACCTTCTCTTCTCCAGGCTAAACATACCCAGCTCCCTAAGCCGTTCCTCATAAGGCATTGTTTCCAGGCCTTTGACCATATTAAAGCATACTGTCAGGGGACCACCAGGAGGCAGCTACGAGCCCGAAGGGCTCTCTGATGCTGAGGTCTCTGAGCACCGCCAGGGGAGCCCGGAAACATTGCAAGGCAGCGACGGACAGGAACAGACTGAATGGCAGCATGGACTGTTTCTCTCTCTTGTACATATCTTTATAATAAAATGCCGTAAATATACAGCTCTGGAGTTGTTAGTGTTTCCCACGAGTAACGACCCACAACGTCCTAACACATACCTTCAAATTTCTGCCTGTCTTTGAGAAGATACTTATTTGGAATAGTTAAGTAGCACCTCTGCAAACGCCGCCTCTCTCTGTTGGGGCCTTCTGTCGGATCTAGTTGCCAAGATGTTGGGTAGGAGCTTGGTTCATACCAGAGTGCTCTGAAAGAAGCAGCATTTTGTCAGGGATTAGGTGCCATCTCACTGCTGTTTTAAAACAGCGGTGCAAATTTCAAAACTCAGTTCTGAAGAGCCTCAAAATATTCAAAAAGTACAGTTACGCTACTCATAGATAAAAAGTACTCTTAAGGTACTGAAAACGGAGGGTGGGTATAATTTTGAGGAACTAGGAAATCAATTTGGTCCAGCTTTCAGTGACCTGCAGTAAAATGTGTTTTTATTCCATTAACTCATCCTGATTTTTGAGGGCATGTTAGAAGAAGTCTAACTTTACATCCTGCATGTATTCTCTGTAAGAATAGTATCACTCTTTCCTTGAAGATTGGGGGGGGGGGGAGAGCGAGGCAGACACTCATATGTTCCCAAACACTTTGCTACTAATTCATTCATCAATTTTGTAGACACACAATGGCATAGTTCACATGCAACCTCAAACTATGGTTTTGCGCTATGCAGACAAGCCTTTGCAAGTCCAAGTCAAGTGACCAAGATGTGCTCTCTCCCTCTCTCTCTACCTCCTCCTGCACAACCAGGAGGAGAGCTGCCAAGATTACTTGATTAGTACAGTCAATAATGAAATCTTATAGCTCAAGACACCTTCTTTAGAAGTTCAGTAAAATGGCATTAAGTCATAAATGAGCAAATATTTTCTATATGTATTTCAGATCATTTTCTTTGGAGATAAGAGACGAACACAGGAACAGCCTCTCATATCTTGAAAGGGAGATTGCCACAGTGAAGTTGCTTACCTATCATGTGTTAATTGCTGAATAAGCTCCTGCCAGTGTCTGCTAGCACTTAAGTCTGTTTTATACATTCCTCTGATGTGATGAATCACCTTCTTTCTTTCTATTCCTTGGGACAGAGACACAGCCTGGGTGATATCTCCAGCTGCTTTAGAAATGTCCTTCGACTTTGCATCCAGGCGCTGAAAGAGACTGAATAAGCAAATCAATTTAAAAGGATTATCAGCTGTCTATGTTTAATAAGAATAAGTCCAAATACTGCTAGGAACATGACCAATTTATGGGTGGATCCAGGCATTCAAGTCTTATTCACTTATATGACAGGAATACTAAATTACTAAAACTTGGTAGGAACAGATTATCTGTCAACACAGCATTCATATGGCTAAAGCAACTATTTCATGTTTCGGAATCTGAGACACAGTACAGTGTAGCTTTAAAAAGTTAGCATGAAATACTTCTGTTTCAAGTTGGCCTCTGTTGGGGCAATGAGAGACCATTCAAGCACCAAGGCCATTCAAGCAGAAGACAGGGAGTGGAACTTGACATGGCCAAACACATGGAACTGTTGCTACTGGAAATTGCAAGCTTCTGTTGAGTTTGCCACCTCCTCCTCTGAAATGTGTCATTACGTGACGTGACACCATGACATACATTTTCATTTCTCTGTTTCACATCAATGGCTGCTATAAAGGTGGGTAGAAGTGGGAAAATGCATAGCATAACGCTACCTGATGTGCATTTCATTTGATGGCAGTGTTGGAATTTGGTAGAAACAAGATTGGGAATGGTGCTGCTTTTGGTGACAACTGCACACCTAATGCCATTCTTAATGAAAACAGGAACAACTTACGTTTGCCTATTATTAGCCATAGTCTTCTCCCAAGCAGCTTTGTTCACATCTTCTTCTGCCTCATATTTTTTTTGATCCTGACAAAAAATTGTTAGGAAAAAGATTTAGCGGCTCTTTTCTTTTCAGTTCCTTACCAGTATTTTCATATTTCTTGTATCAATGATTCATTTTAAAGCATTTTATAAGCTTCTCCTTTTTTATTATCATCAGAAAAATGTTACAGAAATCTCCAGAAAGCAATTGTTGTGGCACAAAAGCTAGCTCTCTCGACTGTTCTTCTCTCAGCTGATGTATGCATCTCTTAAACAGGGCAAAAGTGTGACGTCGTTCCCCCAGAGACCATTTCAATGACATTTAGTCAAATGAAGATCAATAAGGAAAATGATTGTACTGTATAGACTTACGCACCTCTCTCATAGCTTTTATAAGGTCTGGCTTTGGTGGTGCGTTGAGAGGAATATATTTGTAACCACAATGTTTCAATGCATTCATAAATACTCCCACTGCTAACTGATCTTCATTGGACAGCTGCTCCTTGTGATCATGCATTAACTCAAATAAGTAGAGAGAGAGTTTGGGCCCATGCTGAAAAGCAAAACAAAAAAATGAAAGTAATTGTTTTAAGGTCAATGGGTTTCTCATTCAGTGTTAAGAAGCACCACCATGCTTACTTGCAAAGTTGGACTTAGACAATCTCGCAAAATTTCCTGGTGGCTGATTTCAGATATGATCTCCAGAGTTTGCTTTCTCTCCTGTAAAGGCCGTGCTGGAGACAGAGCATGCACAAGCAATCTTCCAAGCTGCACTCGAAATGTATCCTTACAAGACAAGAGAATTCTCTTCCACTGTTGCCTTGGGGTACTAGATCTACTTGTGCCCTAAAGAAATAAAAAAGTTAAGAAAACTTAACCAGATGCTTTTTTCCTAATCCGACAAATAAAGCCCCTGTTTGATTTTGTACATGAAACAAAATGCATAATGCACTGTCATTGAAAATTCCACCCCCTCTTGACCTGAATAAGGTTTCAGATATATATCCAGTGATTTTTTTTCTAAAAAAAAAATGTTTAGAGGTACTCTCATTTTCCTACTCAGATTGAAATACTGCCCCTCAATGAGGCCAAACTTAGATTCACAAAATGTTTAGGGGTATGCGTACCCCTGTGTACCCCCAGAAAAAAGCTCTGTATATGGAGGTAAAAGCCAAAAGTTTTAATAAACATGACTTCAATCAACAACAACAAACTATAACTGGATTGGGTTAAAAAGTTTTGGAATGTTTTAATACTGTTCAAGCTGACATATCAAATCCACATTGAACAGTTACTTAATAAGATGTACTTATTTAGAAACTGCATGCAAGTTCCAATATGAAACATATTCTGACCCCAAACCGAAATACACATGCACCCTAAGAGATATTTTTGACTTAAAGGTTAAAAGAGACCTGAGAAAATAAAGGGGGAAAACAAACTGTTAGGACTTGTATATCCAGAATACATAAAGGGGGATTGAGGTAGTGGAGACACCAGACTGCAGGAGATAACACCAAGCATGGTAACTTACAACAGATAATCCAATTCCTTCGATCATTATCTTCAAAATTTCTTTCAAGAAAGCAAATTTAAGGCTAGGTTGCTCCGGTTGCTCCTCCTTTTCTGCCTCTTCCATCTGTGAAACGGAAAGCCTACGCTGCACTGGGTCCTCCATTATGTCCAGCATATCAAGGCAGTTTTCAGAAAGCTCTGTATTTTTTTTTTTAAAAAAAAACATTTGTTAGGTCAGTGATAAAAATCAGATGATTCCAATCCAGAGCCACGTTCACCCTTTTTTAAGTGACACAAGTAATATCCACTATAATGTGTATAAAAATAAATTTATTCAAGCCTGTGTTGGGCTGAATTGTGCTGTAAGTTGGGAAAAAATCTCGTTACTGCTTCTCTCAATGTGTACTTTTCATGAATGTTAGAGTTTTGTAAGTCACCTTGCTAGGATAGTGTGCTCAGAGAGGTGCTTTAAGAACCATTTTAAATAATACTGCAGCAAATTACCGTGAGTTGTATCCAACAATGTCAAAGTAGATCCACTGAAATCAATGGATTTTATCAACATTGATTTCAATGGGTCTACTCCATACTGACTCCATATATTTCCCCACATTCTTGTTAGCTAATTTGTTTAATTTTACATCCTGAAAGTGTGGCCATTTCGTAAAACTCCAGGCAACAATTCCAATCTTTTGTCTGTCTAAAAAAAAAACATTAACACTTCTCATGTAAGCCAAGCAAGCCAGAAATGGAAATGCCTTCTCCAGTTTGGCAAAACCAATGCTATGTCCTAGTGGACTGCAAAGATTCAATTCAGGAAGTCGATAATATAGCTATTGGTAAATGGGATGAGTTTAAAGGTTGTTGTTGTTGTTATCATCATCATCATCATCATCATCACCCCGTCCATTTAACATAAAAAACTTCCTGATAATTTTTGAAGGAATATTATTACCTTGATACATGAACCTGTTGGTTGACAGAACAGTAATTCTCTGTAACCTCTGTGTAAGCTCTGCCTCGGTGGCACAAACAGGGTTGTCATTACTCATTCTTCGCTGCATCATCAAATTGAGCTCATCGCTTGCAATTGTACGCATTCTCATTACCAATGTGTCTGACTGAGCAAGAGAAAATTTTCTAGGTGCTTCAAAATGAAAAAGAAATATCAATAGAAAAAGAAGTATCAATAAAAGACCTATCGATTAAGAGCCCCAGCGCTACTGATAAAGTCTCTAGTGGTGATCAAAAGGAGGGAGACTTTCAATTTTCTTAGGAAAGGAGCACAAATGTTAGACGATTCATCAAAATGAACTAAAAAAGGCAGGGGGATCAGTCAGGCTAAGTGTCAAAACAGCTTCAATAAATCTAGCTGATTTACATATCATCAAAACATTTTTGATGACACGATGCTCTAAATCTAATTCTGCAAAAGCATTTCCTGAGAAATGTTTTTTCAGAATGAGCTGGTAGGCACAGCTACCATTACTGCACCTGTATCTGTAGGGAACGAACAGAAAGCAGATCCAAGAGGGGACAGGAGGGACGACTCAAAATTTAACAGACTGCAGGAGGAAGGCATCTGAAGTTGACCATAAGACAGGAAATGTTGTCTTGGTAGATGAGGAATAATGGAGTCTTTCATTGCAACTGAACCTTTGTTTTAAACAAAAAATATCAGTTTTATGTGACTAATCTAAAGTATATACATACTGCAAAGTCCTTTTACAGTGAAATAAAATAAAATCAGAGTTCAAAGAGAGTCTAGAAACAGGAAAAGCTGAACTGGCACTCCACTTTTGAAAATGGCAGTAGGCTATTGGGCTATCTAATATCCCAATAGGGTGAATTGAAGGAGATCAAATGTGCCCACGGATATGTCTACACTAGCTGTTTTTTGAACTCATAACTAAATAACGAAGACCAGGTGCAGTCTAGGGATGGAGAGCATGCCCATTTTGGATTCTCATAGCTCTTCATTTTTCTAACCTTAGCGTTCGAATCAAGTCCTCATGAAAAATTGTTATCATCTGGGTGCTCATTTTTCCTAGCATACCTATTTTTGCAAACAACCTTCCCTAATATAATGCACATATAATGTAAGTCATTTTTGCACTTACGTGCATTTTAATGCACACTTTCCCCTAATACATGCATCTTTGTACACATTTTTTGCTGTACAACTGTATTACAAAATTTAGAAATGCACAAAAGGAAGGCTTGCATATTGTTTCAGGAAAGGGAAATTTGGTACACTTTTCATGAGAACTGAACATGATTTCTCCACTATCTTTAGTCAGTACCCCATCCTGAGTCCTGTCTCTGATCAATGCTCCTCTTCCAGATTTGTCATGTTCTTTATGTGGTCCAAAAAAGTCTGCCTCTCCCTAGCCAGTGTCCTGCTGGTCCTCCTCAATATGAAAGGGGCACCCAATTATCTGTGCACACATGCATGTTGTCATTTAACTGAACCGGTTCAAAATTACATGCCCCAATCCTGCTTTGCAAAGTCCCCAATAACAACATTCACTCATGGGAAACTTGGACATTTTAAAAGAACGCCTCCACAATGGGATAGGTTTCCCTTCAAATTACAACCAGGGACTTCTAATTTCAAAAAAAAAAGGAAAAAGAAAAAGAAACAACCTGTTCTGAATTTCATTACTCACCAGCGATGCTCTGACGTTTTTGCAATAGAACCTGCTGATGAAAAGGAATTAACTGGGACGAATTGCTTAGATCTTCTGGGTCTTGATTTGCTGCAGTTTTTATGAACTCAATGCCTGCTTGTAGGACTTTGAACTGCAAAGCAATGGCCATATCTGAAAGGAAGAGATCAAACGAACAAGCATTTCTTCAAACTGTGAAATCGTTAAAATAAATAAAAAAAGTTACTTTTTTAGTACATTCACGCAAAGGAACTTGCGACATACTCTGTGTTCTTTCGTTCTTGCTGTTCTGAAGATGTCCGAGTAACACCATGAGATCTTCAATAATCCGAAAGTACTGGGAACCTGAAGAGCTGCAGGCATGGATTGTCACTGCTACGAGTAACTGCTGTATATCACACACAAGTAGCCTGTAGTCGTTTGAGATGCTGCTGCAAAGGAAGTTAAATCATTCACTTGAATTCCATTGTTTTGATAAGAACGACTCACATATTCAGCGCCAACTAACCTGTATCTACCCTAATCCCATTATTTGCTTGGCGATTCCTGACCTTCCCATCCGATACTTAATTTATACCTGTACATCTAACTAAGAACCGTAAGCTTTCTAGGAAATGTCCATCGAAATATGTTCATCCGGTACAATGACCAGCACATTCTAAACAAATGTTTATAACAGCATTCAAAGCTTAAAAAATTGAACACAGGAAACCCTATAACAGGGGTCAGCAAACTTTTTGAACAGGGGGCCAAGTCCACTGTCCCTCAGACCTTGAGGGGCGGATGGCGGACTATATTTTGAAGAAAAAAATGAACGAATTACTATGCCCCACAAATAACCCAGAGATGTATATTAAATAAAAGGACACATTCTGCTCATGTAAAAACACACTGATTCCCGGACTGTCCACAGGCTGGATTTAGAAGGTGATGGGGTTGGATCCAGCCCCCGGGCCTTAGTTTGCCTACCCATGCCCTATAAGAAGGACCTGTTATGCTAAGATAATAAGCACTCTCTTTGGCAACATAATTTATTAGACCCATTACTAATTTAAGAATGGAAATGTGCTCCCCCGGCACTTGCTTACTGCTTCTTGGGAAAAGACTGCCTGCTACTTGAACAAAAACTAGACTAGAGCAATCTATACAGTGCAGCAATTCTAAAACAGTACGGACTAATCCATCACTTACTTGGCTTCTAACCCGTTGAGAGCTGCTAAAGTGTTGCACAGTGCATATAGCAAGCCATTATCTAGCAGCATGTCTGCCATTTTAGAACAGGAGTTTATTATTTGCATCAGGAAACAGAAGGAGTTATGCAGCAGGATGCTATCGTAGAGGGAGTTCTCTATGAGCCCCAGAACCGGTATCACGCACCACTTTTGGAAAAGTCCAGCACTTTTCACGTCTTCTAAATCAAAGCTGTTAAAAGGGGAGTGGGAAGCAATCTATAATGCAACTTTAAATATACAACAACAACAACAATCAACCCACATCTTATTGACCTTTCTGTGTTAGGCTATTAGAAGCAAGGTGGAACTTGGATTTACAAATTCATATGCGGTTAGTTCAGTCATAACAAGGTATGTGGACGAAATCAAACTCTGGCACAGAATAGCATCGTGATTGGACACACAGCACTATCCTAAGTACTTAATTTGCTAGCCTAACAAGTCCTGGGATTTAATAATAAGAGACAACAAATTCAGTTCAGCTTCTGTATTACAGGACAGAGAAAAATCACAGCAGTAGAAAAACTAAAAATCTTATTGGCTATGATAAACCCTACTGGCTGTGATAAATGCTTCTGCAGCTGGCACCATCATGAACACGAAGGCAGAAAAAACCTTTGCTATAAATAAAATAACTTGGCCACAAACAGAGACTTTCATACACTGCAAGGATTAGTAGTGAAACAATTAGATCATGGGTGGAAAACCTTCCATGCTTTTCTTTCTTTTCCTTCCCTTTTTAAAGCTAGTAGACTCTCAGTAGTAGAACTAAACCCTCAGGGTCCCTTCCAATTCTGTGATTCTCCTGGAGCCTGCCTACACCTACACCTACACATGCACACACACACAAACACACACACACACACACACAGAGAGAGAGAGAGAGAGAGAGAGAGAGAGAGAGAGAGTCTTGCCCATGATATCTTCAAAATTGGGAGACAATCTGGAGAAGTTTTTGCGCATGTAAAGGGGGAGGGGAGGAAATTAAAGAGCTGTTTCACCAATGGAACACTATTAGCGCTGCTTTGGATACAACCAAATGAGCCTAATCTGGCCAAATACAACACACAGTACAAAACAAGGAGTGTATATTTCACAAAACAAAATAAGGATTGATGAAATGGTTTTCTTTGAGGTGCGCTAATGGAAATGGAGTTCTTATGAACTGTTTATAGCATAAATTGATTTATTCTGAGTGGGCCTTTGCAGGGAGATGAAGGCACTTGGCAAGCAATTTATATTTGCCAACAGCATACAGCCCAATTTTTAGCTCAGCAAAAAATAATTTAATCTATAGAGGAGAAAAAAGTAGTAGTTACTCTTCATCAAGACCGACTGATCGACCAAACAGCATTTCCATGAAGCATTCCATAAGTTCTTGAGTGCCTTGGTGAAGATACAACTGGTTAGCTAACAAAGAGAAACCACGATTCTTCAGGAACTTCTCCTTTTGTTCCCTGGTTGCTCTGCTGAAATACGTGTCCAAAAGCTGAGGGAACAGAAGAATGATTTTAAGTTATTCATTATGAAATTATTTTTCTAAAACTATTTAAGGTAGCAATCATGCCATTGCTTGTGGCGGTGAATTCCATATACATATTTAATACAATTATACTTTATATATATTATACTTATTTCCCACTCTTGCATGGGAATTCTGGTGGCTTCCCATTCAGAGAACAGAAGATATATATAACAATGCTCAGGGCCGGATGAGGCCCAAAGCTACTGAAGGTAATGGGGCCCTTTATATGTCTAGCTGGTCTTTGTCAACAACAAATTGCCGTTTTTTGTGTGTTGAATATATGCTATATGGTAATTTATGGACGTAATAGGTATCTAAAGCTATTTGCACATAACAAATAGGAGCCTACACAACACAAAACACTGTTGCTGTATGTAGGTTTTATTTTATTTGTTTTTTATCTTATATTTTGGAAATGTACTTCCAGTGGATTTTTTTTTTACTTTAAATTTTTGGGGGGACCCAAGAGAGTGGGGCCCTAAGCTACAGCTTGTTTAGCATATACAGTGGTGCCCCGCTAGTCGAATGCTTCGCTAGACGAAAAACTCGCTAGACGAACGGCATTCGTCTAGCGGAAGCTGCCCCGCAAGACGAAAAAGTCAATGTGGCTGCCTTGCAAGACAATTTTTTTCCTTTTTCTTTTTGTCTAGCGAAAACCGCGATTTGCATTGGTGCTTCGCTAGACGAAAAAATTGCTAGATGAAAATACTCGCAGAACGAATTATTTTCGTCTAGCGAGGCACCACTGTACGTAAATCCGGCACAGACAACGCTGCATGATCATGTGCCATTCACTGGCATTCATTCATTTTATAAGTTTTCATTTTATAAACTACTTTTTATACCATATTCTAAAACCTACAGCTAGTCAACTTCATTGGGTGTCCCCTATTTTTAGTATTATGGTAGTGGGAGTGAGAGAAGATGTTCAGAAAAGGTCCTTAGTTACATCTTTGGTTGTGACCCATGAGATTGCTTAACCAGTTTAATCAGGCCGCAAATGTGTATATTATACTTTTACACACACACACACACACAAAAAACAAACAAACATTTTTCCTACTTTAATAACTCCTTGTTGTATGAGAGCAGACGGATGGTTCACAAGAACTATGAGAACATCTGGCTGAATAAGCTTGTCCATCACATCTTGAAGCATGACATCCGGCAAGATCAAAAGTACTCTCCTCAAGAGCTGATAAAAACCACAGCATACAAGTACGAGACAGTCGTCTGTTGATCTGATTGGAAGAAGAGAGTTTATTACTAAGATGCCCTTTGTATTTATTGTTGCATAGTAGTAGAAGATTGTAGCCATTGCCAGAATGAGTGGGGACTAGAACAGGCATAGGCAAATTCAGCCCTCCAGATGTTTTGGGACTACGATTCCCATCATCCCTGACCGCTGGTCCTGTTAGCTAGGGATCATGGGAGTTGTAGTCCCAAAACATTTGGAGGGCCGAGTTTGCCTATGCCTGGACTAAAATGTAACAAGAAGAATGGTAATCCACTTGCTTCTGCCTCAACTGCACCATGTCTTACACCCAGTAGAAGAGAATGAATCTGTTTAACAGAAGGTTATCTTAAGTTAATAGCTCCACTCTTTATGTAAAACTCTGAAGCATGAGTCCTATCCAAAAGAAAAGTTCTCATATGTAATTCATGGACACAATCCCATGGAGAATTGTGTCTTGTGTAGTGGCAGTACACCTCTATGCTCTGTTACAGTTGCCCGAGAAACTGCAGTTGCTGAAATTACCACTACAGTAGAAGAAATTAATCCAGACTACATGCACGCATGCATACATACAGACAGGCAGTATTTTTGTCTGTGTGGCTGAATATCAAGTGGTTTATCGTGTCCCCAAGGTCCTGCAAAATAGGTCCATTTCACACATATATAAAACAGGCCATTCTTATATGTCCCCTGCTGCAATTCTGTGATCCCAAATGGCTTTTGTGACCCTCCCAAACTTGTCCTTAAAAAAAAGAGGCCATAGCAATTTCTACACTTTGCCCATGCCTACTTGCTATGAACCCAAGGGTTGACCATGGATCCGTGCAGCCCTCAGTTCCATAAAGGTTAACCGCTCTTGTTCTAAGGCAGTTGTGGGGAACAGTTTGGCTCTCCAGCTGCTGATGAACTACAACTCCCATCAGCCCCAGCAAGCATTGTAGTTGGGATAATGGGAGCTGTAGTTCACCAACATCTGGAGGACCTGAGGTTGCCCACATCTGTTCTGAGGGATTATTCACCTAATATTTTGGAGCTACTTTTGTCCACAAAATCAGCCAAGCGAAATTCAGTTCTTTCCAAGTGAAAACTGCATGAACCTACAGACGTGAGAATTATAAACTTTCACAACTACTTACCTATCAGCAGTGCTTTCGGATTTCAGAGGAGCCTGTTTGCTAGTCGAGGAAAAGGCGAGGTGTTCCCAGTTTTCAGAAGCTACACTCCTATCAGCTAGGCTTGGCCAACGAGCAATAGTGGATCCACTATGAGCAGAAAAGGCTAATCCCAAACCTGCAAAGTTGCCATGACTTTTCTGAAAGGTAGACAACCCTTTCAGATTGTCAGGACGCCTCAGGGACAATGCAGGTGCAGCGCCATCTTCACTAGATCTCATTCCTGTGTTTGCTTCTTGGTTCTCAGAAGGCTGGTCCAACATTTCCACGTCTTCCTTTGAAATATCAAACGTCTCAGCAGAAGTCAACTCTCCCACATTTACAACTGTTTTTGCAGATTCACAGCTACTGAGTAAATGCGACTCCTGCATCATTTTAAAGACCTCCAAGCTCTTAACAAAATTATTTTTATGCAGTAGCTCATCTACGTCAGTCTTTCGAAGTATATTCAAGTTCTCAACACTGCTGCCCATGTTCCCGCAGAACCCTTTTCGGTGCATTTGTGGAGAGGAAGTGAGAGATGTTGGTAAGCTTTTACACCGCCGGTTAGGTGCCTGAGGAACTGCTGTCTGTAGTTCTCTGATTTCAGAAGAATCATTTCCTGAGAAAACAAATACGGCAAGTGCTATTCTCAATTTTTTTTTTTTAACTTCAGTCTATAATGAAAATATTACAGTGGAACCTTGGTTCTCCAACTGAATCTGTTCCGGGAGTCCATTCAACTCCCAAAACGGTTTGAGAACCAAGGCGCGACTTCCAATTGGCTGCAGAAAGCTCCTACAGCCAATCAGAAGCTGCGGAACCCACCCTGGGCATTCGGCTTCCGAAAAAATGGCTACTAGCAGCTGGAGGTAGCAAAGCTTCTGAACACCAGTTGCTGGAAATCATGGGAGAGGAGAGAGCTCTTGTGTTCATGTACTGCTCCCTGGTTTCCCACAGGTATCTGGTTGGCCATTGTGAGAACAGGATGCTGGACTAGATTGGCCACTGGCTTGATCCACCACGTTCTTCTTATGTTCTTAAGGCCCACAAAGTGCTTCTGGAGAAAACCTAATACTGTTCTTTGCCCATTATTTACTGTAAATTCACACTCATGTACACTATGGGTAAGAGACCACAGATCTGTTCCAAACATTTGTTTGTTAACATGTATTGTGTTCCTAAAGCAGAGGCTCTACAGCATAAGTCAGGACCTTTATTTTTATTTTTATTTTTTTAAGTCAGGACCTTTATAAAGAAAAGACTATATTTCATAAGAGTTACCACCAACAAGCTACCGGAGAACATCCATTTCTTGAAAAGGTTTCCTGCTGCATTATAATTAATGTCAGCTAAATATAGGCTGTTAATTGGTTTTGCACACAAAGTGCTCATACAGCATTTTATATCATTTTGTTGTTGTTCAGTCGTTCAGTCGTGTCCGACTCTTCGTGACCCCATGGACCAGAGCACGCCAGGCACGCCTATCCTTCACTGCCTCCCGCAGTTTGGCCAAACTCATGTTAGTAGCTTCGAGAATACTGTCCAACCATCTCATCCTTTGTCGTCCCCTTCTCTTTTATATCATGCCTCCAAAGTAATATGGATGTCACACGTGTCTTCTGAGTCATGCTTCAGTACACAAGGCAAGCAGTACCAGGACTTGTAGGAAATACTTCAGAAGTCCTAAATACAGAATGTTCCAGGACTACACTGGTCTTGGGCATAGAATATCTGTGTAATTTGACATTTCTGTGGCTGTTTATGGTGTGAAGGCTGCCATAAACAGATTTGCCCAGCACACTTCCCACCAGATGTCAGCAGAGCTGAAACACAGTCGGCAGTGAAGCAAGCAGAATTGGCCTTGAGTCTTGATTGATCAGCAGCACAAGACTGTTCTAGGTAGATTACTTTAAGTGTAGGTTGCTGTATACAGAGACCGCTGTGGATCCCCACAGCAGCAGATCTGCTTGCATCCTCTCAGCAGACCAAAACCGAAACTCTCAGTTGCTCACATAATGCCATGTGCATGTGCATGATTTCACTTTCTTATCTCGCAGCTGTGTAAACAATCCAGCTTCACAGCCAGACCTTGTATTACATACAGAAACTCACAGAGACAGTTTTCTGAAAACGAATGACCAATATCCCCAAACAATTTCCGCACTGAAGAGAGAAGTGGAAGTGCAAGATCTCATCTCAGTATCTTCCAAATTGCACATGCACACTCACTACACTTTTGGAAATGCACATGCTTCATTCATCACTATGGGTGGTATGCAACTATGTTTTACTGAGAGTAGATCTACTGGAATTAATGGCGCTAATTTGTGTTTATTAATTTCAGTGGATCCACTCTAAGTAAAATGTAGCTGAATATCACCCCTTGCTTTCAATTTCTATTTTTTACAAGCGTTAAATATCAGACACCCTTAAATTAATGTTAGAAGTTCCTACATCTCTGTTAGGAAAACATTCTTGGGTTCCAGAATTTTCTTTAGTGTGTAGGAGTGGCACTCTAGGCTTGATTGGTGTCAGCTGGAGGTGCAAACAAAGGGAGGAAGTTGCAGGCTGCAATTTCCGCACAAGGAAAGCGCGCGCGCACACACACAGTCAGCACTCACGCTGACAACAGGGTTGGAAGTAAGACAATGTGTGCTGCTGAAACGGTGAGTTTTGCTGTGTCAGGATTGTTAATTACTGGACTGAGATTATACTGTGCTGGAGAGATAAAGGAATGTATACTGTGCTGGAGAGATAAAGATTGTATGTAATAGTAACAGAAGTGCTTGTGCAACTAGTCAAGCAATAAAGAAGCTCTTGACTGTGAATTTGAGTATGACTCCTGTTCTTGTCCTCTGCCTCTGGGGAAAACTCTGCTACAAACAGTAAGAAGTGGTTTTACTGAGGTGCTACCACACAAGCAGCAAAGCACAGTGGAAGTGTGTGGGCGGTTACCTCTAATAATCTGCTGTAGGCTATTCCCATGTCCATCAGGCACCAAACATTAGCAAGAGATTTGCCAACAATTCTGCCAAGGCTGGATTCACATAGCATTAGGCAGCCTTGTTTGCAATGTGCACCCTGCTCTAGCTTTCTCTCCTAAGGCAAGCCAGGAACAGTGTATCTACTTCACCACCACAGCTGTCTACACCAGCCTGAATCAGTCCCTTTAAGCTTCTATGCTGCAGTTCTCACTTCACTGTAACTTGGGAAGCTCAGGTCTTGTGCCAATTACTTACTTTCTTGACAAACGGCTGAAAATCCAGTTGGACTTGCAATTGCCAGTGCTGGACTGTCAATAGATTTTCCACCACTGCTGGAATTCCTCAAATACATAATGGATTGGACCTTCTCTTGGAAAATGTTGCCATCTAAAAAAAGCAAACAAGGGAATTTAACATCTCAGAAGATTTCATTCCTTGCACAGAATTTAAGTGGAGACATTGAACTATGCTAAATCTTGACCAGTAATGTGATTCATCAGAGCCCCTCTGAACAAACAAATTAGAGGGTGTTGACAAAGATGCAGTGTAATCCTGTGTGTATTTATTCATAAGAACATCTTACCAAGCTCAACGACACTCTCTACAAACCTACAGAATTAACTCTTCAGTGTCTGTACATGCAATAAAGACCTTCGGCTATAATTCTAATCAGGCTAGTAAGTAGCCCTCTTAATTTAATGGTACTTACTTCTAAAACAACAACAACAACATGCCTATCTATGACAGTTTATTGCAGCTGTAAAGAGATTAAGCATTCCACTCCTGCAATCCTTAAGAGACACACGAGTCTCTTAAGAGACGCATAGACCTGCCTCGCAAGCATTTCAGTAGCTAATATAATTCCCATCTTCAGAGGGAATGAGAAGGAAGAAGGGCAGCAGGAGCATTTAGGTGAAATAGTAAGCTTCCAGTGAACAGATTAAATTTAAGGGGTGCTTTAGTTGTGCAGCTTGAAAGAACTTATGTATCAACTGATTAGAACTTGCAGCTTTCCAGCAATCATTCACATGAGCATGAAAGCTAAAGTAAACCAAGTGTCCTCAAAGATCCTTCAAGAAGCTGTGTGGTCCTTTTAGCTTATGCACTATCCTGCTTCACATGAGACTACAGAACTAGGCATACAGTGGCTGAAGATGACATGAACTTTTATAGGCAAGATACTGATGAAGTACAACCTTGCTTGTGAAACAGCTAGTATCCAAGGTTCCAAATCACAGAGCAACTTTGAATAAGTCACTTTTTAAGGTTTCAAATCCTTTATCTCTAAAATCAGAAGATTTATTTTGCAGCTACAGTGGTACCCCGGAAATCGAACGGAATCCGTTCTGGAAGTCCGTTCGACTTCCAAAATGTTCAGAAACCAAGGCGCGGCATCCGATTGGCTGCAGGAAGCTCCTGCAGCCAATCGGAAGCCATGTCAGATGTTTGGGTTCCAAATAATATTCGCAAACCAGAACAATCACTTCAGGGTTTGCGGTGTTTGGCAGCCAAAATGTTCGATTCCCGACACGTTCGGGATCCAAGGTACAACTGTATTAGCTTTTTACAAATATGTCAAATATGTTGAACATCAAGCTCTGAATTCAATACAATAGGGCTGAGAGACTAAAAATCTGCAACCATAAACCAATCAGAATGCAAGTATGAATATAATCTTGGGAAACAAATCAAGAGTAGAAGCTATAAAACTAAGGGGGCAGGGATTGAAAAAAGGTAAGCTGCTATGTTTCTGTAGTATTAATATAGTTAGTTTCTTATTTTCTGATTCAGGTCAAAACAATACTTTACCTATGTGCAGGGAAAAGTAGAAGTCTCTGGGATTGTGACATACATATGTATTAGTAGGAGGGTGAACTGCTAAGAGGAAATTGAAGATCAGTGCCAGCAATTCCAGATCTGGGGGAGAACCAAGTACTTCTTCAATTATTTTCACAAATGATGTGCAAACTTCTGTAGGCATAGATGTGAAGTTTTCTTCTTCCTGCTCCTAAGAGAGAAACAAAGAGAGAAACAAATAGTGGCCTACAAAATCACAATTTCATTCTATGTACTGTTCAAGGATGTATATCTGACGAAACTGCATTCCTTTGTTTTACCTGTACTCACACTTCTAGGATACATGCACGTATAGCAGAGGGCATGTTACTACAGTATTATGTACAGCTGCTATTTATAGCCTTTTCCAAGAAATGGTCAGAAACCTCCCTGCTGGCCATGGTTTATATATCTCTTTCTGTCAGGGAACTGTCCCCAGCACAGCGCAGGGTGGTGGAAGGGCTCTCGGGATGTTACAGAGAGCCCCGGGCCCACCTGACCAGCAGCACCTCCTCTTCCAGCGGAGGAAACAGCGAGGTCTCCAGCGGGGAGGGGCAGGCAGCTCCGGGTCCTGAGAGCAGAGGCTCTGGGGAGGTTGGAGAGACCGTGCACTCCCCTCTCTCAGCGGGCGAGGAGGGAGACACGCCACTTCCGGCGCCCCAAGTGCGCAGAGGGGTGAAATGCAAGGAGGAGAGGCGGAGATATGGGATACCGAAACTCTTACGTTGGGGTCACAACCAGAAGGGGCCACTCCTGGATTCTGCGAGTGACTGTTACAGACATGAACGTGTAGCTCTACACTGTAAATAGCATGCACAATAAACCTCTTAAAAGACGGTTTGGAGTCTTGCCTGGTTACTCGCGAGCAACCACCCTACAAACATTACACTTTCAAAACAGGAGATTGAATCAGATCCACTGGCCCCTTCAAAATCTAGAATTTTTAGAAGTACCTGTAAGGTAATTACTCTGGGATGCCAATTTTCAACACAAGGTTTAGGATCAATTGACAATGTTACAAGCATGGTCCTGTAAACACTGGTATTATAGCTTGCAGCACTAAGCTCCACCCTAACTTGTGCGTGTGTGTGATCCAATGGAAACTTGATATCAAGCAATTTTGAAACCTAACGTAATGTGTATCTACTATCTACTATCTCAGATATAGCTGTCATCTGCATTAATTCCAATGAGGCATGAGGGACCTACAGACCAGGAAAGTAAGGGTGCATACTTTTTGTGGTGCAAGGTCATCTCATGTCCTGTTCAGATATACTTTCAAGGAGCAACATGAGTAGAAAAAGGCTGTGGAGCTATGTACCTGTACCCCCCTCCCCCAATCAACACATAGCTCTACTGGCTTCCACATGTTCTAGTGTAACTTCTACAGCAGGAGAACCTTTTCTAATTATGAAGGTTCCCCATTTGATTAAGCCACTCTGGAGTACTGGGGTTCTAAGTAGCACAGGAAGACTCCACTGGTAGAAAGGGCTACCTGTTGCAAATGTTACACCAGAACACCAGCAAAAGCCGCCTGATATCAGGGGTGGAGGTGTAACAGTTAAATAGGGCTTATGGCATTTGCAGATCTAACTAAAAGTCACACCATAAATCAGTTAGTGGCATCAGTGGAAGTTGGGAAAGCCGGATGGCTTTCACTATTCAACAGTTTCTGTTTCTGTTCAAAATCATTACTATCTGTAATATCTTTATTAATAGGGTTGGAGAAAGAGGGGGAGTGTGAGTCAGATGCTGTGAAGTATCATGCACATGTTCACTCTTACAGACAAGCACTTGAAACATTCAAAGCAAAGGTTGTGGTGCCTTACCTGCAGAACCTGGCATGTCAGCAGGAAGCGATGCACAACTTGAGCTTTGAGGAGCTGCTTAATGTTAAACGTCTGCTGCCAATGATCATCATGGATAAGGACTTCCAGAGCTGATAAGAGTGTTTCCCAAACACCTGGCTGCAAAAACAGTAGTAGTCTTAGGCACACACAAAATCAAAATGAAGTTAGAAGCAAGTTGCCATCAAAAGTGTATTGGCAATGCTGGTAGAATTAAAAAACTGTAGCCAGCAAGGCAACCCAAAACTTCAGAAATCTAGACTGTTAGTGGGATGTCAATGAAAAACATCCTGTGCGCTTGGCATAACAGCGGTCACGAATGCATGCAGGACTTACATTTTACATCTAGATAGCAGCAAAATATTTTGTTAGGCCTCCGTCTAAAGTACTATTAGCACCAGTCCAACATTTGAACCTGAATTCAGACCTGAAAACAATTGCGAATCAGAAGTTTGTACATGCTCCTGCTGAGGTTGTTTTTTGTAGTCAAACTTCTCTAATAGCCATTAAAAATTATGAAGATTATTCAGGAGGATGGGGCTTTTCTGCACTTTTAACTATTTCCTAAACACAGGCACAGGTGACAACTGCATCTTCTGCCTCCTGCCCCAGTCGTCTTCACAAAGCAGGGATGAGATACTGCAGAATGCTTACCTTCTCCAAGGTGCTCCTAAAATCCTTGGTTATAGATATATTGATACTGGTATAGCAATGAAAGTATTTACACAGCCACTACAGATTTAACACCATTGAGGAAATTTAACCACACACGGGGGGGGGGGAGGTATAGATCCCCAAGGAAAAAGTTTGCCAGGGGAACCATGAAGAGATAGGTAACTGACCTGCCTATACAGGCATTAATTCCCAGCAGGGCACCTTTGAGCACTATGGCGCCTCCCAAGCCCCACAACCCCTCCACATTTTTCCCCCTTAAAATTGAGAGGAACCTGCAGTTTAGCTGGAACTGTGTTTTGGGGTGTTTGGAGGTGCCCACTTTGGAGGGGGGTTCTGAGCACTGCCATTTTCTTCTTCTGTAAAATGGATATTTTGTGGTGCTCCTGAGTTTCAATTCAAATGTACCCTAAAAGGTTGAGATCCCCTACGTGAATTAAAAAGCAAATCCTTTCCATATAAGTGCACATTCAGAAGACAGGCCAACTGCTTGTTCTGGACAGGGCTGCACTCCCTCTAAAGGAGAAAATGCATAGCTTGGGGGTATTCTTGGATACATCTTTGTCATTAGAGGTCCAAGGGACCTTGGAAACCACATCACATTTTCCAGATGGAATAAAGAGATATTAAATTCTGGGAACCACCATGTTTTAACTTTGATTTAGTTGTTGAGAAGTCGTGTTCTGATCTGTGCAAATCACCTGGGCTTTAGACCATATCTTCCAATCAAGTAGCAGCTCTTCCAGAAGCTTGACATCTTGAATCACCGCTTTAGACTCTACATCTAGTACGAACTGCCCATTTTCATTCAGATGAATCATCTTCTCACTGCAGCATCCTGCAAGGAGAGTCTTGCAAAGGGATAACAAACAGATTCAGTTTTGTGAAGTTATGAACCAGAAGTGAACACTAAAGTAGACTAATGATTTTGCCAAGATCAATCAACACAAAGAGAAGGTTCCAGCAGAGCATATTACCTGCAAAATATGAAATCCAACAATACATTTGGGCTTTATCAACACCTGATGAATCATGGAATAACCATTGCAGTTTTCTAACTCGTGTATTCTCTGCTGATTGTGTTTGGTTAAGGCAAGGATAACTTTCAGAGCTAAAGCTTGGGTTTCTTCACAGTCGCTGATTTCCACAACCTAAAAATAAGCCAATATGCTGCTTAAGTAATAAAGCATGTCTGACAGAGCGTTACTTCAGTGTTACTTGTCCTGCCCCCACATGGATTATCTTGTTACAGGTATCATGGAGGAGCTATTTCATCTGCAAGCTCTTGGTCTCTACTGGTGGCACATTTTAGGCCTTTATTGCAGGGGCTGATTTGTAAGGGGAGACTAGACCATGTGCAATCCTATCACCAAACAAGGCACTGAACAGAATAACAACTAAGTAATGCCTATTTAGGACGCCCTTGTAGTGTGTTTAAAGTGTTTCAAGAGTGCCTCAAACAAGCTGGGAAATGGCCATGCTGGAACTACCCTTCTTCTCCCATGCAGTCCCCTGGACTTCACAGTAGTCCACTGGATGTCACCCATTATTAATTAAAGTGATTTTAATCCAGTACTCCTGAATCTGTTAATAGCATAGTCTCTGAAGGGCAAAATCCAAACACGGGGGTGGGGGCAGGGAAATGGGGGGGGTGGGGCCTCTGCCACATCCACAGCCTTGCCATGCACACAGACAAATTGCTTCACCATCCTGGAGTTGGCATGGCAAAAGGGCCGGGGGGAGGGGGGACCCTGCTATTTTTCCAGTCAATTCCGTTTTAGTGATGTTGCTTTTCTTCCTAATTAAAAGACTTCCAACCTACACATCCAAACCAAAACAAATTTTGAAACACTTAGGTTAGGATTTCATTATGGGCAGTATTGGGCAATCAGTAAATGAGTAAGAACTTAGGTTTTAACTATTTAATTAATGCTAAAAGAATTGCTGGGTCTTGGGGGGGGGGGGGGCAATCGCTGCACGTAAACTGCAGCTTCCCCACTCATACCTGATGTGTCACATACACTGCTGTAGATGAAACGTAGCAGGGTATGCACACAAAAAAGTGCAATATCCCTGACTAGTTCTGCTTATAGCTTACAGCAGAAAAAATAACATTTATTTACTGACAGCATTTTCCTTATACCTCCATTGACAACAATGTTCCTTATTAGTAGCCCTATGAGGTGCCTGTCTGGGAGCAGCCTAGGTTTGATGCACCTGTTCACCTTATATGCTTCTCCACATAGGTAAAGGTAAAGGGACCCCTGACCATTAGGTCCAGTTGCGAATGACTCTGGGGTTGTGGCGCTCATCTCGCTTTACTGGCTGAGGGAGCCGGCATACAGCTTCCGGGTCATGTGGCCAGCATGACTAAGCCGCTTCTGGCGAACCAGAGCAGAGCACGGAAACGCCGTTTAGCTTCCCACCGGAGCGGTACCTATTTATCTATTTGCACTTTGACGTGCTTTTGAACTGCTAGGTTGGCAGGAGCTGAGACCGAGCAACAGGAGCTCACCCCGTCGCGGGGATTCGAACCGCCGACCTTCCAATTGGCAAGCCCTAGGCTCTGTGGTTTAGACCACAGCGCCACCTGCGTCCCACCTGCTTCCCCAAATACTAGTAATCAAAAGACCTGAAAGTCTGCCATGACAAATGCACTAAGAGGGAAAGCAATTTTTCAGCATCTTACCCTGGCAAAAAGGAAGACAAAGGACCCAGTTCCACCAATCTCATGCAGTATGCCCTGAAGACCTTTGTATTCTGCCGGCTGTAGCATTTTCAGGTAATGAGGATCTGGCAAATTGCTTTGTACTTCTTTTGAGCTGAAAGGTCGTTGGGAAGGAATGGTTTTCACTTGACCTTTAAGCCTGATTACTGGCTCATAGATTGTATAGTGGCCAGGGCAGCAAGTGGTATAAACAGTAGCAAGGCTTTCCTGAAATACAAGACAACATTAAAGGAGCTTGCAGCTTATACCCAAATCACCACTTTTCTTTTGAGCTTCCACTGTCATGGTCAGCACAGCAGTTCATCCCTACGCATTTAATGAAATGATAGTAGCCTTTCAGAATTGTAACTATGAGTTGGGATACATGGAAAACAAAGTTAAGTTATAGGGTAGAAAGGAGACAACCTACAGGAGATAAGTTAGGAATAAATAAAGGTTTCTTAGGGAGACAAAATGAATCTGAATAAGTTGAGGAGTGTGTGCGAGATATTTGTACCAGAAGTTAGATTCACATTTCCCTGCATTTCATTTTGTCATACCCCCTCTTTTCCACCTATTCCATTTGTTGTCTTTGGAATTTGTTTTTGTTTTTGTTTTGTTTTGTTTTTGCAATAGCAGCCATAACAGAACTAATGTGGCAGCAAAGACTGCCGTACACCTTGTATTTTAGATCAGGATGTGGCCTGAGATGGCCTGAGCGCAAATGCTATTCCCAATAAAATGTGATCACAGAAAGTGTGGTTAAAACCAAATGCAAGTCAAGTGACCCAGGGCACATCACAGATATACCAGGGCTTGGGAGCCTCTGGTAGCCAAATGTTGCTGAACTACAACTCCCATCTGCCCAAGCAAGGATGGTCATGGATGGTTGGAATTGTAGTTCAGCAACATCAGGAGGGGTCACTGGTTCCCCACACAGGCCTGAGACAATAAGACTTTGGGGTAGGAGAGAAACACTCTTGGTATTTGTTACCTGCCCTGAATACTTGAGACAAATTAGGCTATGCTTCTAAAATAAATGTCACTACTGAGCATTGTGGCTTACAATTTCTCGTTCATTTTTCATGCTGTAATGGGAAAAAGAGAGAGAGAGAGATTTAGCACTAGGATTACAAACTTACAGTTAAAGGTCCAGTGTCCACTTCTCTCTTTGTCATTAGGAGTTCTTTGATTTGTTCACATTGCAGAATTTCTTTATCTATGTATCTGGTATAATCAGTTATTGTTTTGCCATATTTACAAGGCATTACAGAGGTAAAGTCTGGTCCACAAGAATAAAGATAAAATGCTTCTTCCGGCCCAATTTTTGCACCTACAGAAACAAAAACATATGGTTTCAATATATGCTGCCTCGTGTACAACAAATAATACTTCTATTGCAGCTCACCAATATCTTAGCTCATAAGTGATAGACAGGTCCCCATAGGTTTGGTTCTCATATTACACTGCACATGTGGATGGCATGCCTGCATCTGCATTCAAGGAAGCAACGCAACATGTGATGTCACAGGAAATCCCATGGCATGCAATGAGCAAATATGTATCTTCAAGATCACTGGATTTGCAGTGACCAAAATTCATGAGCCACCAGCTAATATACTTTATTACTTCTATGGAACAGGACCTGAATGTGTGGTATCTGTCACAAGGCAAGAACAAGCCAAACAACACAGTCTGTAAGTTGCACACTGCTTCAGTGATGGTGCTAAAGTTAAAAACAGATATATCCCAGTTTGCAGCCCCAAGAATCTTTCAAAGGGGCTCGATAAAAAGTCTTCCATAATATCAGGAATTGAAACAATGAGGTTTCCATGTGGCACCACAATGACTCAGACAGTGCTCATGCCCTCACACGCGATCTTCCCCCAGCAACACTCTTTGAGTCACCTTTTGGCAGCCACCTTCCAGAAAGCAGCAGTGTTGTTTATTTTAGTAGGAAGACTTATATCCTGCCTTTCTGTATCTAAAGAGACATTCAAGTCAGCTCTTAGTAAAATATATATATAATATATTTTTTTTTTTAAGGAGCAAAACATATGAAAAACGGAAACAAAAGGAGACAAGGATTGCCGCTAAAGTATCACAGAAATACAGAATTCTAGTTGCTGGAAACTACAGGAAGGGAAGTGTTTGTTGTGCTCAAGTCCTGCTTGCAGGTTTCCTACAGGCCTCGGGCTGGCAACTAAGAGACCAGGATGCTGGACTAGATGGGCCATTGGATCTGATCTAGCAGGCTCTGCTTTTGTTCTAATTGACTTTTTTTAGGTATAAGAACTATGGCATGGCAATAATAAAATTTTAATAACCTCTTTCATATCTGGTACCAGTTTAGTACAAGATAACCAGCAACACATAAGGGCATAAACAAACAAACTTACCATTGAAGAGCAGCAGATTTCCCAAGTCCCATTTTCCAGCCAACTGCAAATACTCATCTTGGGATGATGTATAATGGCCAGTCATACAGAAGGTCTTGTTGCTGTCAGAAGATAAGCTTGTTTTCCTCGGGAGGGTATAATCTAAACTAATTTCGGGTTTTCTAAGAAAAAGAAGAAAGTTTTAGTATATCCTGAACAATTTCACTTGGATAGTGAGAGTAATTAAAGGGCTTATAATAGGTAATTTCACTTCGTCCGTGATAATTAAATTGAAAGCTGTGTAAAATAAAATTGAAGCCATCTCCTACAATTGGCTCCACACCCTTACAGGGTGCTTCAAATACCCTGACAGTGCTTCAGATATACCTGCTGCACCTATCATTCCTAGATCACCAGATGGCTGGTAGCACAGAGGGCACTCACCTGGGCCCTCAGCCTCAATCTCTGCAGTAACCATTCCTGCTGCTACCCTACCCTGGTTCAAGCAACCAGTTAATATAGAGCTTCCTCACACCAGGCCCAGCAAATACTGAGGATGTTCTTTGGTAGACCACCAGGAACATCTCTCATTGAAGCAGACCAAAGAACCACACAAAAGCAAATGGGCATAAATGTATCAGTCATGTGTCTGATATGTTAAGAATAAAGACTATAATGCATACTTCAAGGGGGAAACAATAATATATAAATCCACTTAACAGTGAGACTAGAGAGATGCAAGATCTTTGGGGCAGATGCTTTAAGAAGGTTATTTAACATCCTCTTCTTCCCCATGCAACTTTACCGGTAAGGCCATGTCAACAGTCAAGCCAGCTCTCTCTCTGCTGCAGCTGCAAGCAAGCAAGTGCACCTGTATTCTGATTTCACCATTTCCTACCCCACTTGCCCTAGAACAGATTCTCACTGCCAGTTCTACACTGCCACCTCCACCTTCCAGGTCTGTCAGCCGTTAGCTCTTTCATACAGTATCAGCCGAGTACAAATCTTGGTGCATTTTTACACCACCTTGTTTATATGAAAGTGCTGCTTATAAATATTTAATAAAATTAATAAAAAACAATCACAACCATTTCATTGGCATTAATGGTTGCAAGTGGAGCTTTAATTAGGATGGCAAGTCGTACAAAGAGCTCATTTAAGGATACTGAAGGATTCCAGCAGCAACAGTTTAACAGAAACAGATGGGTAAGCAACCACTCCATTATTTCAGTTGCGAGCATTTCTTTGTCCTTCTCCTTCTGCTCCTCCATATTTCATCGCGTTCAAATTTAGACAGAAAGCAAATGCCTCTAGAGCTTCTTTAATGATAACAGTTCTATCATTTACCACATTGGGGAATTACCTCTGACCAGAAATCCATAAGGACAGAGTTCCATGGATGTTTTTCTTGCTTTCTGGCTGTTGCAGGTACGTCAGTGCCATATGCTGCCACGTGCCTACAAGGAATGTGTTCTCAGGTGTTTCCGCTTGTGCTAACAGCCCAGCTTTCATTTCATCATTTGGGTCCATGCACATACTATGAAAATATGAGAATATGCCAGTCTGTCATCCTTTTAGATTGCGGTACGTTTTTTAAATTTATGCATAAAATACTGGGACACTGTCTCTGTTGTGTTTCCAGTACATACAGACTTTGCCATGTTTTTCATTGTTTTTATAGACTGAACCAAGAGGTATCAGTTTGTTAGTGACAAAAATACTATCTGCCGCTCATTTTCTAGGTTTCTGCCTACAACTAACTGATGCATCCCCCCTTTTTCTGTAATAGTTCTTTGAAGCCTGGATCCTCTCCTTCTCCCCCTTAGTTGTTACTGTTTAAACAACAGTGCTCCAGTTCATGGCCATCACCTCATCATTACACTGTGACAGAATGATCAGAGATGACCTAAACGGTTTGCTTTTCACTTCAAGAACAAGAATTGTAGGCACAACCTCCCCACCTGCATTATTATGGATGCTTGAAACTGTTCACAGACATTTTTTTATCCCTCTGCTGCAGTGTAATTTTTTTCAGGCAGTTTACTGTCTTTCCTGCTTTAAAAAAAAACACCACAAGAAAATATTCAAAGCAACTCAGAGCACTTTTTTCTGTTTCATTCATGAGGCATCCTGTGGGGACACTTCATGGCCCAACTGTGCCTTCTGTAATAGGGTAAATTAACCCTTTCCCCCCTAATGTTCACTTTTGTAAGCCTTGAAAATCATATTTATCACACTGTACAGATTTCTTCTCCTGCTAGGCTCCGTGAAATACAATTGCCAGCATGGTGTTACCAATTAAAACTGATCTAAAACGGGTGATGGGTAAAAATCATCTGACTCATTTTATGCATCTCATTTCCTGAGCTCCAAGCAGCAACAAGACTGACTGCAGTTAGTTAAAAATAAATAAGAATCATTGCTAAGAACTCTATGATCTCCTGATAATGTAGCACAGGCAACCCACCATTTATGCAATTCAATGTGTACACGACTGTGCACACATGAATCGCACTGAACCCCAAAATCTTCACAAAAAGGGGCGGAATGGGGTGTTTGCAGACTTCTTCAATGGGGATTCAAATATACACGATTTGATTGACAGGTGTGGTAGCTCATAAAATAACCCCCGTGTAAATGAGTGGTTGCCTGTATTGTGCTTCAAATTCCCTGAACGACACCCTACATTAAACCTTCTAGAACAGAAGAAGAAATAATGCATTTGTCAGTGTGTAAAAACAAGTTTACAGTACCGAAATGTGAAACTTCCAGTGTTCACATTCGCCCACACTTGGATCATCAATGCTTTGGACCCCAGTGAAAATATATGAAGGCAACCATCTTCAAGAAGTTTGTCTCCTAAATTGAGGTGATCAATTCCAGCTTTGTTTTCTTCTAGAAAAATGGTTAAATCAGGTACATAGTTAAAACAATGGATGCTGACAAGCGCAACTGCCTTGCACCCTATAAAGTATTAAAATGTAGCTAGCATTCCATAAGATAGTTGAAACTAGAGTCCTAGTTGGATTTGAAATATAAACCGCAGGCATGCCCAAATTTCCTGTCCATTATGCTTCGGTTTTGCATTTCTTAGAGTGAGGAAAAACCACTGATAAATTTATAGCTAGCTAAGAATGGTGAATTGCCTACAGTTTTTCATATGCAAAACACCCCTGAGCTTTTCTCACAAATTGTATGTCATTAACACTATTAATGCAGGAGACAATTGAGAATGGAAAAAAGAAGCATGCATCCCAGCCAAGGTAGATTTGCATGCATATTAGAAACTCATTTAGAAAGGGGGGAGAGGGAAGCAGATTTAAGCCTCAAGCCTCTGGTGAAAATGACTAAAGAGCCTGCTGATCTGTGGTACTAAGACATGGAAATATGTTAAAACCTTCAACTTAAACTAGGATCTGGAAAGTATCAAGCAAATAATACAGATGTAAGCAAATGGCTTATTGTGTGACTTATGATTCACGCATGCTAAGAAAACTTCAAGAGCCAACTATTTATAGCAGGGGTCAGAAAACCTTCAGGATCCCTTCCAACTCTACAATTCTATGATTCTATGAAATTCCAAACTCCCATGTTTCAGTGGAATAAAAATATGCATGGTATGTTGGCCTTTGCAATAATTCTCTTTACTGTAATTGTCATATTCTTGTACTCCATTGGTTCTCACTTTGTTGAAAAGTGTTTTTTTTATCTTGTTATATTTAAAAATAAATAAAGTATTTTAAAAATACACAATACTGTGATTTGGAGCTCCTTACAGAAGAGCAATGTGTAATGTTTATCTATAGCTGGAATCTTTTAACTCAAAAAATCTCTCTTTGGGATCAATGTTCTTTCCTCTGAATGTGTGGCACTATATGCCGCTAGATGAATGACCTGATTTTTAATATATATATTATCAAAAGTCTTTACAGATTCAGTTTCATTGTATTACAGAATATGACTTACCCATATCATCAAAACTGCTGTCGTGTGAAATCAGTGATTTGCTCCTCCTTTTCATTCTTTTTGCTTTCTCTAAGGAAATGTCTACTTCATGAATGCGTTCCGTACAGAACCACAATGAGATGCTGAAACCTTCAGACATATGTGGCCAACAGTTTTGCCCAACCAGAGGTAAATGGATTGGAGCAACATGCCAAGAAGAAAGTAGATGGTGAGGCAAGCTCTCCCCCTCTGCTTCCTTCTTGCTCTGTGCAAACTTTGCTCGTCTTAGTAGTCCTATGGTTTTGCTGCCAAAACTGAGAGTTGGTTTTTGCGAAGGGCTACTTCCTGAATTTGGTATTTGATGCAAAGGAAATGAGAGGTGCTGCAAGGGCCTCATCTCGGTATTTGTCTCCAAAATCTTCAGAATTCCTTTAAGCAACGTGCTCTAAAAGAAATGAGTAAAATAAGACAGGAAGTACACAACTATTCATTGCTATATACCCTAAACTGCAAGAATTAACAGATTGTTTCAATTAGCTAACTTTAAAGAAACTGATGCAGCTCAAAAAGTTGTTTTGAGACAACTAATATTCAGTTTCGTCAAAGGTGAGTCACTCCATCCACCTGATCATTTTGGTTGCCCCTTTTCTGACCGTTTCCAACTCTACAATATCATTTTTGAGGTCAGGTGATCAGAACTGTACAGAGTATTAAAAATGTGGTTGCATCCTACCGGTATATTTGTATAACCTCATTATGATATCAGAAGTTTTATTTTTAACTGCTTTCCTAATCTTCCCTAGCATGAAAAATGCCTTTTTACCACCCATTCACTCGGTTTGGAGAAGTTATTTTGGAGCTCTCTGCAATCTCTTTATTTTAACAGCCCTGAACAATGTAGTATCAACTCTAAAGCTGTTTATGAGCAAGTTAAAAAGCACAGTGCGCCCCATACCAATCCTTGGGAGACTCCATTTTCTACATCCCTCTATTCGGAGAACTACTTCCTACTACTTAAGCAATTCCTGATCCACAAGAAGACCTCTCCTCTTATCCCATGACTGCTAAGCCTAAGTCTTTGGTGAGGTACCTGTCATAATAGCATGAAAACTTTCTTACTGAATGGAGATTAGTGCTAGAAGAGATTCAAATGAACCCAACCTACTCAGGATTATCCAATATCAAAAGCATTCTGAACAGATGAGAGTATAATTGCTTCTTGAAAATATCTAAACACCAATACCCTGCATAATGCTCATTCCTTTGCTGAGGTGCTTTTAAGATATCCCCAATTCTTAGGTTTACCTTCCTTTATTTAATTCCACCTTTTCATTATTCTACCCATATTTTTGAAAACTCTCAAAATATTCTGTAACTTAAGACATCCAATTCCTTCAGCCATATTTCAGAGGATTTGCCTTCTAAACTATATTAGCAGCTTCCCTCAAAGTTCTCCCATTCATCATTACAAATGAAACAAGAAGCACTGGAGAAAGAGGTCATTTTCTCCTATTATTATTATTATTATTATTATTATCATCATCATCATCCACCTATCTGACTAGACTGCCCTAGCCACTCTATATATGCATACATTCATTTTTAAAATTAGTCACATTCTCAGTAAACATCTTAAGAGCCAAATAGTGACACCCAACTATGATGTCCCACTGGCCCAAGAGACATCCAGCTGAGCAAATAGGACTTACCATTCTCCCCTCAGTCCCTCCCACCCCTTAAATTCTGATTGAAGATTAGGGTACCCTCTGGAACATATTGGGGGAACATGGGGGGCTGTAAGGGAATGGGAGGAAGGGAAATTCCATCATGTCCACTGGCACAACACTGGATCTTGTTGAAAGCAACATGCAGGGATACAAACGAAGTACGGTATACACTTTGGAATAATTCAGTACAAGTAACTTGTAACTGATGCACCTTGAACATGTCCTACTTCAACTTTACATAGTTGAAGGTCACCTGGTTGAAATTACACAGATTAAATCATGGAAGGCAGAGAACTCAAAAACTCTTTTCACCCAGGTTTTTCCCAGTGCAGAAATAACTATTAAGCTCTCAGACTTGCTTGTGGGTGGGGGTGGAAAGACCCATTTAGCGTGCCAGCTCCAGAAGGTAAGATTGTTTGTGTAGCGGCAGCTACAAGAAATTGGTTTGAGTATATATGTTTTTGGGACGTGAGTGGCACTGTGGTCTAAACCAATGAGCCTAGGGCTTGCCGATCAGAAGGTCAGCGGTTCAAAACCCCGTGATGGGGTGAGCTCCCGTTGCTCAGTCCCAGCTCCTGCCAACCTAGCAGTTCAAAAGCACGTCAAAGTGCAAGTAGACAAATAGGTACTGCTCCAGCAGGAAGGTAAATGGTGTTTCCGTGCGCTGCTCTGGTTTGCCAGAAGCGGCTTCGCCATGCTGGCCACAGGACCTGGAAGCTGTCTGCAGACAAACGCCGGCTCCCTCGGCCTATAGAACGAGATGAGTGCTGCAACCCCAGAATCGTCTGTGACTGGGCCTAACGGTCAAGGGTCCCTTTACCTTTACCTTTTATATGTGTTTTTGTGTATATGTGCCACGCCCAGAAGGCAAACCCTGTGCAAGACACTAGTTACCTGTACATTGGTACCTCTGGTTACGAACTTAATTCGCTCCGGAGGTGCGTTCTTAAGCTGAAACAGTTCTTATCCTGAGGCGCGCTTTCGCTAATGGGGCCTCCGGCGTGCAATTTCCATTCGCATCCTGGGGCAAAGTTCGCAGCCAGAAGCAGCTAATTCCGGGTTAGCGGAGCTCGTAACCTGAAGCGTTCGTAACCAGAGGTACCACTGTAATGACAATGTGTCTAGTTGCAGCAAGGATTGCGAGGCATGGCCTTCAATTGTGGCTCCGAATAATTTTTTGGAATTGAGGGGGAGGAATCTAAGAGCAGGGCAGAGGGTTGCTGGACCCGGAAAGGCCCATCCCATAGCATTCTTATTGGTTTGGAAGGCTGTTGGAGAGAAGGAGAGATGTGGCAGCAATGGCTTCCCGTCTTGGCTACTGGCCCTACCCTGCTTGTTTGCTTGCATGCTGTCTACCCGCCATGTGTAGCTGGCACTAGCTTCACCCACACCATCTGATTAAGGGGCTGACATACTACTTCACTCTGAAAATGCTAAATAAAAACAAAATAGCTACTTATATTAACATTAACATTGGCAGTGTACTTCAAAGTACTTCGTTTCATTCTTAAAAAAATTACCGTAGATGGTGTTTTTTCCAAAAAGATTCTTAAAAGAAGAGCCAGCTCTTCTGAACAGGTTTTGGAGCTCATCAGAGACACCAGCAGATCCACCAGCACCTGCTGACATGCTGAAAAACAACAGCATCATTCATTTTAAAATGTTATCAAAACTGCCAAAGTTATTAAACTAAGCAGCTAGAAATCCAAGAAGTCACCCGGTCAACCCCTCTCCCCATCCTGATAGCAGTTCTTGCATGGCTGGGTAGTACTTCTCCTAAAACACAGGAAAACATCAAGAGCAATGACTGATCCTGCACAGAATTGTCACCAGAAAAAAAGAGTGAGAAATCCTGATATGCATGTACAACTGTGTACGTTTGTACACCTAATACAGTGGTGCCCCGCTAGACGAATGCCTCGCTAGACGAAAAACTCGCTAGACGAAGGCATTTGTCTAGCGGAAGGCAGCCCCGCAAGACGAAAAAGTCTATGGGGCTGCCTCGCAAGACGAAAATTTTTCGTCTTTTTTTTCGTCTAGCGAAAGCGCGGCTTGCATTGCCACTTCGCTAGACGAAAAACCCGCTAGACGAAAATTTTCGCAGGACGAATTATTTTCGTCTAGCGGGGCACCACTGTAAGCTCTTACAGGCTGGTACGTAAGCATTTCACCGGCATAAAATAGTTTTGCTACTAACATTTCTATCCCATTGTATCCTGGGAAAACCTCAAAGTGCCTTGTCCCCAGGAGCAGGGGGCTCTCTGAGGTAGATGATAGCCTGATTAATACTTACCTAGCTTAAACAATGCAACAGCACTATATACTATCAGACCACCTCTCAAAGCAAACTAGAATCAAAACACCTGCACAGTGGAATTAAGGCAGCAACAAAAATTTCTAGGAAGAAAAGCAGAAACTTTCCAACGGTATGAAGAGCTACTAAAATCCTAAGTCCCATTATTTAGATACATAACATGATACTTAACAATTGCCCATGTGACTCAAGAAAGGCTGCCACCAAACTCTTCATATCACTGTTTAGTGGATACATATTATGAAGCCAAGATCCTAATAACGTACTATTCACGTACTCCATTATTCTTAGTTTCAATCTATGTCCTAAGAAGAAGACATTTCTGGCAGAAGACATTGTCAACCAAAAATCTTGAGACCCAAAACATAAATTGACTTAGGGCTATTGCCCCACCGTGGCTATACTTCTTTCTTTAAACCGAGAAGCATTCAATCTTACAATTTTCTGGAATTCGTTTGACACTCATTGGGGCCAGTATGAACATAATGCTAAACTCATGGCTCAGTGAGACCTATAAATTTATAGTTAAGAGTACCTGCCCAAGTGAGCGGTACCCAAAAAAGGGAAAGACTGCTTCATTTATAACTCACCATGAAACTCGGAATCTGTCTGTGTCAATATGTGGAGGAACCCTAACAAGAGACTCTTTACAGCTCCCTAGAAATAAAATTAAAAAAAATTATATTCTGAACAATCATCTTGAATTAGCAAAATGCCTGCCAAGTGATGGGGAAGTATGTCCTTAGAAAATGGGCTTCAGCTTAGTGTCTGGCTGAGTACTAGTCCCAACCTCCTTCTAAGCTGGCTTTGCCTGACCTTGTCCTGTCCCCCTCAGACTTCCTCCCCCAGTTGATTACCTCAACTGCAGAGCTACCTCAGGCCTCTTACTCTTTGCCTTCACTTGAAGACCATCCCAATGACATTAAGATGACTACCAAATAGAGAACAGATATATGGGAATGTGGCTTACAGATGCACAAGTGCTTAATGAACTGCGCAATGAACAGATCTTGTTTTTGTTTTCTTCGAGCCTTGAAGATTGTGCCTGCGTCCTTAAGTCGAGCACTCTTACAGCATTCCCAGAAAAGAGACATTCTGGTTGTTGCTCACCTCTGCTGCTGTTCTCACCTACATTGATTCTAGACCCTATGCTTCCAGGCCAGGGGTGCCCAAACTTTTTTCAAAGAGGGCCAGATTTGATGAAGTGAACATACAATTTTACCCCAAAGTTGTTGAGCTTTTTTTTTTTTAAAGGATTGAACTTGCTCAGCTTTTAGGATTTTACCCCAGGACATATACTGCCATGGGGCACAGATTAAATTAACCTCTAGGCTGGATTAGTCCCCCAAAACGGATTTGGACATGCCTATTCTAGGCTAACTGAGAATGGTATTCTCTGCCTCTTTTGCTAGTGTGAGGCAAGCTGATTCATGCGCATGCAAATAGGTCTGAGCTGGGATGTGATTTGGTGAAATGATTACTGCCACTGGAACACTGATGGCTCTCCTAAAACAGAGGAAAGCAATGGGGGGGGAGGTAAGAGAATAAGGGATCACGCCCTTGAAAGGTTCCTTGAATTGTCTATGACAGGCATAGGCAAACTCGGCCCTCCAGATGTTTTGGGACTACAATTCCCATCATCCCTGACCACTGGTCCTGTTAGCTAGGAATGATGGGAGTCGTAGGCCAAAGACATCTGGATAGCTGAGTTTGCCTATGCCTCGTCTATGACCTTCTCATCTTTCTATCCCACCTACACTGGCCAAGTAATTCAGGGACAGATGAGCAGAGACTTGTGAATGTGTGGGACCCTGTTGCAGAACTTATTAAACATCACTACTGTATAGCACATATGTATACCATATATGTGAAAGGTCATAGAATTGGCTTCACTTACCTGCTGCATAAGTAACATCGCATTTTTTTCCTTCAGCCTGATTGCTTTCAAGAAGCTCTGGAAAACATGTGTAAGGACATCTAGGCTTGGGTTGCTAGCAGAGAGTAAATGCAATTCCAGCATACAGATTTCAGGATATATTAATTCCCCTTGAATGAGGTTTTCTGCTGTGTCACTGGCAAGACTGGAATAGCCAAAACATCCTTTTTCTTTCTTAATGTCTGTTCCTAGAAAGGAAGGCACATGGTTATCTGCTGAAATTCAGCTACTCTCTGCCCTACCTACCTACCTATTTTGTGGAGCTTTGCCCCTACTGCCCAACTTTTAATTAACAAGGATCTGGTGTGGTTATCAGGCAACCGGGATCTTTTTAAGCATACAGTTGTCATGCAGAAATGCACAAATTCAACCATGCATGTTCATATGCTAAGGGACTCATTGGGCAGTGAGTTGCAGATTGACAAGCATATACACTACATGAATATTTCACTACGACAATAATCCATTTTTTAAAAATCTTTCCATTTACTGATGTGCTTATGCCTCACCACCACTACTGCATGCAGACAATTTTGTGCCATCCTGCTGAAGGAAAATCATAACCTACAAAATGCCCTGCTTTATAAAAGGTTGAGCTGTATACTGATAGCTTCAAATACCACTATCAATTTGTTTTTTAATTACAGGTCCCATGAGCAAAAAAAAGAGCAAGAGTTATGGCTTGTCTACTCATTTCACAAGTTTATAAGAAATCTGGAACCAGAGGAATACAGCAGCAGCAACAACTGCTGTGATTCAGTAGTAATATTTTTAAATTTTGCAGATCATAGGCGATGCTGCCACCATGCTCCTCCTCTCCTGACTCAGGCAAGCAGACTACAAAACATGAGTGAAAATAAGCAGCAAATGTGACTTTAAGATGACAGCCAGCCAAAAACCAAAACAGATTCATCTGTACAAGTTGTCAGAACAAATAAGCCCACAGGGTTCCAGTATTCTTACAGTATGGTAACCATATTTAATGGTTTACCATGAGTGTGACAATCTCACCCACTTTGTTCTTTCCTGCTACTATACTGGAGAAAGAAACACGATCACGATCACTGGCTTAGTGTTAACGTCTGAACTGGAGACTGTGGGATTTTTCTCCTTCAAACAGATGATTATCAATAGCCAAGGTTTGTATTTGGCTTGCTGATAGTGGTTTGGAGTGAAACAAACCACAATGCCCAGTACAGACATAATGCTAGTACAGGAATTGTGGTCCATTTTTTCCATGCACTGAAGGGGAGGAGCAGAAATAAGAACAATCATGGTAAACTGTTAACTATGTTTTACCATGACATGTGAACTGGACCACTGTATTTAAAGATTCACCATCAAATCATGATTCAACCACCAGAGCTAGAAAACCACTATGCCTGGTGAGTCCAGACACATGTGAATGCTGCTGGAACGTAAACCAAGACGTATTTGAGAAAGCCATGGGTGCATCACATGAAATTAAGTTCAGACTTACCTTCATCCTTGCTTTCACTGTCATCAGGATTGCTTTCACTGTCTGCATCATAGCCTTCTTCTTCAGCAAAAAATGTAAAGCTACAGCACTGGGATTCTTCAGCCTCTTCAGATATATCACCAGCCTGAGGTGCAGGTTCCTTTTCAGATTGCTGGATCTGTGACATGCATATTTTATATGTTTAAGATCATCCATTAAAAACCTGCAGAAGATTCTGGGCTTCATAGAATATTTTACCACAGTCAAGTATTTTCAAATAGACAAGATTTCATACATCCCCTCACTTCATTACTTTAATCTTTATGGATTCTAGCTGTTCTGTCATCTTGGCACTTGGAATACTATTTAACTCTTGTGCAGAGTGTAGAAGTTACATACAAGAGCAGAAAGAACAAGATGGACCATGAAGTTATCCTAAGAAGTTCCAAGAAAACTGCATTCAGCAAATAAACTAGATACACAAAACCCAAATGTCTTCATGTTCAAGTCTACATAGACATCTTGGTCCACAACTTACGAAGCTCCCTCACTTGCCCACTTTCTTGCAATCAACAGAAGGCAGACCTTCCAGCTTATAAGGCCATGAGCGAGAATGCCCTCAAGTTCTGCTTTTCAGAACTTCCAAAAAATTAGGGGAGTAGTAAGAAGTAGTAGAAGAAGAAGTAGAGGTTGTTGAAAGAGTTGAATCTCTCCAGACAGCTCAATTTAAAACCACAATAATAGCTCAGCTATAATGCATACCACAGATCAGGAAAGATAGCACCAAGTTCAAGAAGAAGTCAGCATGGCTAATGAGCAGAGACAAGGAATCTATTTAAGACATTAAGGCTACCTTCAGAAAATGGATGCCTTGTGCCCAAATGAGAAAAGGAACAGAAGAAAAAGGAAAAGAAACTTGCACAAAAAAGGTGACTGGAGTAACTTCCCTTTGAGGAAAGATTACAATATTTGCGGCTTTTCTATTTACAAAAAAAAGTGAGGGGGGACATGGTAGAGGCATATATAATAATGCACATTGTAGAGAAAGTGGATAGAGAGATATTTTACTTCCTCACTCATACCCAGGGCCATCAAACGAAGCTGAAGGTTGGAAGATTCAAGATAAATAGCACATAGCTAAACTACGGAATTATGTAGTGATGGTTACCAGCTTAGATTACTTTTAAAGGGGATCTGAAAAATTCATGGAGGACAAGGCTCCAAGCCATGATGGCTATGGGCTACCTCCAGTATCAGAATGCCAATGGTGGAGGACAATGGCAATAGCCCTCATCTCCTGCATGTGAACCTCCTATTGCCGCCTTCTTAATCACTGTGGGAAAGCAAAATGCTGGACTTGATAGGCTTTTGTCCTGATTGAGCAGGGCTGTTCTTATGTTAGCCCCTATATTTTCCATGCCCAGAGGTTTGATACAGGAGAAGGCAACTTCTTTTTTCTGATGCCCGTCAAGTTACTCCTTCGCTATGCCCTATGAGAGATTTTTCTAATTCTGACCTATCTGCTATCTGAACTGTTTGTAAACAGCCTATTGTTTCTGATGACTGATGGTAAAAATATAACTCTTATTAATGTTCCGCAACATATCATGAGAACTTGAACTAGGCTATCAGACAAGCAAGCAGGCAGGCAACACAAAACATGCATTTTATCTAATTATACCTTTTCTTTCTTCTCTTCGGAATGATCAAGATCAGCAAAATAGGTTCCCAAAGCAACTCGAAGCAAAGAATCAAACAAAGGCTTCACCAAGTCAGTCTCCATTATTCTAGATTTTGTAAGATGGTCCCGCATTTCAAGTAATATATCTTCCACACACACATTCTACATTCAAGTAGGGGGGAAATATGCTTACAAGCTTGTCCTGGTTAAATAAAATGGTACTAAAAGCAATCATAGTTTCTTCACTATTTAAATTCCTGGCCTTCTCACAATTGCCAACATCACAACATCAAGAACTAAGCATATTTGCTTTGAAGGTCCTTTGTTTTGTTTTTACAACCAAGCAGTATATAAATTTTATGAAATTAATAAATAATGTGCTTTTTGCATGTGATACATGGTATATAGATCACTATGGTTTCCTCTGAACAGTTCTAATTGGTAGATCTCACACAATATATATTTGGTTAATAATAATAATAATAATAATAATAATAATAATAATAATAATAATAATAATAATAAATTTATTATTTCTACCCTGCCCACCTGGCTGGGTTGCCCCAGTCACTCTGGGTGGCTTCCAGCATATATAAATACATAGTAAAACATTATACAGTACATGGTTCAAAAACCTAAATGAAAAACACACCCAATTACAACACTCAAGCCTAAAAGCGGCAAGATAATACAAAACAATAAGAAATGTATCATGTGAATAAGTCTCAATGCACCTAATCTTTGGGTTACTTTCACTACATTTCCTCAGGCTGAACACTGTCTCCAGATCTCTCTATGGAGATGAGTTTCACACTTTATGCTCAATTACTTATTATTGCAACAGCTGTTTTCTCCTTCAAAGGAACGGTCCGCTGTGCACCATTTAAAATGTTGCAGTTTGACTAAATTTAATTGGAAGTTCAGCTTGCCACCTAGAAAATAAGATGCGACTTTAAAATCCAGAACAGTAGTTGTTTTTGTTCCTAGCTCTAAAACGGTTTTTAAATGAGAATATGAATGTAATTATTTCATGGCAGGTTACCTGGGGAAGAGACTCCATTTCTGACTTCTGCTGGAAATTATTTGCACTGTGTAAACAAATAGCTAGCAGAGCTTCCAAGAGTCTTATACCCTGGAGCGACCACTCGTTTTCCTGCATGAAAACTCTTTTCAACGTTGCAGTGCCATCGGCTGAATTTTGTTCCACTCTTGAATGGTCACAGGAAAGGCATTCAGGTTGTCCTACACTGTCAAGATTTTCGTCAAGACTATCCTGGTCTGACTGCCCTCTCTCATTACTCATTTCAACAGGCTTCTCCTGCTCGCCTTGTTCCTTGGCTCCTTTTTTGGCAAGTTTCTGAATAATCATGGCTATCAATTTATGACATACTTCAAAGCCACCAAGTCTATGGAACTGTCTTTGGAAAACGGAGCTGCACAAATAGATCCAGCGGCACATCGACCAAATGTCTGCTGCCCTATGGATATGTTCCAAAGAAGGCAAAGAGAGACTTTCTGGTGACAGACATGGGAGCCTGTGGCTCAAAGGTTCACTAGCTGTGCTGTCATAACCTGAAGTATCTTCAGAATCATTGGTGGAATCTCGATCAGCATCTGCTTCCTTACTCACACATAAGAAAGCAACACAGAGAAATATGTTTATCGTGTTGACATGAACATCTTGACTGACTGATTTCTTCTTCTTTGGATAGACTTCTTTGAGCCCAGCATAAAATTTGGTCAGGCTTTGAGGCACATCTGAAGCTACTTGCTGCCTATGAACCAAAGCACCTAATTCTAACGCAGACTTCTTTTGCTCATTGTCTAAGACATCTAAGTCTGGAATCACTTGGTCCGTCTGCTGGTCTCCAAGGCAAAATATTAATGTTTCAAACACTTTCAAGGAATAACCTCTTACGGAGTCCAAGTAATGCAATTCAGTCATTTGATTTATTCCATTGCAGCTTATGAACAACTCTCTTACTATTCTGTGGAGAAAAGCAGAAAACCAATTAGATAGAACAGGAATAAAAAAAAATTAGCATACTATGGGATGCATATAATTGTGTACCTCTGCCAGGGGCAGCTGGTACTGAGGGTCAGTGCCACACACCTGACCTCCTGTCAGCCAACATGATCCTATGATTATTGTGCTTACTGAGAAGGAGAGTGTCAGGGAAGCAAGTGTAGGGAGGTAACTGCCAATCCAGCAGTCCCACCACAGCTCCTGCACCAAATTCCGGGCTGCCCTGACTCGTCTATGTGCCTCTGATCAAGCCCAATTCCCCAACAATTAAGAAAATTAACATACCTGGATTTAAACAGCGCAGGCAGAGTCTGCAAATAGATTTGAAGCACTTCCTGAGGCAAACTCCGTTTGTGGTAGCTGCCTGCCTGGCTGATGGCTGTAGTAACGCCTAGTTGTTGAGAGTTATGAGCCAATTCAACACCTCTCTGGAGCACTGGGCTGAATATATAATTGTACAGTTTCCACTGAATGACTTCGTTGCCTTTCTGTATCAAATTGCAAACATGGCTGGCTATCTGCATGCAGCGCAGTTTGTCGTCCTCTTCAAAAACAAGGCTCTGGTACGCCTCCAAGGCATCCCACTTCAGCAACATGTCTTCAGATCCTCTGCTAGGCAAAATTCCTTGAAACCTATAGGGAGTTGAAGAACTTGACGGAGAAACATCAGTGGCATTCCCATGCAAGACATCATCCAGTTCAGCAAGCTGATCACAGTCAATGGTACAAATGTTGCAGGAGGCCTGCGTGAGTTTTTGAGAGACCTGCGCTCCTCCCAGTTGGTCCAGTATAAATTTATTCAGGATGCTCAATATATGCGGCTGAAAGTTTTTCAATACTTGTGATCTGAAAGAATGAAGTAAGGGGGTGATTACAGACCTGGGGTCCATGCAACAACATATACCCACATTATGGACACCGGACAAGATCTGAAAACATGTGCTGTTAAGTGAAACCAGCTCCAGCAGCCGCAAACACTGGTGAGCACAGACAGCGACGCAGCAGCACCGGTCAGGATAATGAACTTCCCCATCCAGCGTTTCCTCAAATGGATTCTTGGAGACTTGGTTTTTAAAAGTAGAAACCGGGAGTCCTGAGAGGTCTCTGTGGTGATGCATGAAGTGAGAGTACTCACACCGCCTGTGCCGCTTTCTCGTGCACACAGACTGATGAAGTTGCTCCGACTTCACTTTTTTGATGGTGCTGATTATTTTCATGATGCTGTTAATGAGGGCTGAGAGATATTCCGATGCTTCTGATTTTATCTCAGTTTCCCTCGCCACCAGCCATTCCATCTGCAGCACAGTGGTTTCAAACAGTCTGAATCCCTGATGCTGTATGAACTCGTGAGCGAGATCCATTGCTTGACTAAAGTAATTTGGATTGGAGGCGGCACTCTGAAGGCAGCAGATCAGGATCTGCAGAACTCCTTCTATAAACTCCGGCAAAAGAAGGGCTCTGTGGCGGTATCTTGAGACGGCGAGGCTGCCATGAATTCCCTTCTGTAAAGCTCCCTTTTGCCCTGAAGCAAAAGGCTCGTATGTTTTTTCCAGCAAACATTTAGTTTTCAAAGCTGCTCTAAGCAAATCAATTAGATTTTTTCTTAAGTTGCCAGGCATGGTCTCAGCATTGTTAACATCCACAGCCATCAGGTGAAGCACTGTCCTAAAGAGCATCCTCTGAGCCAGGGCAACTGGTTCCTCTGCCCAGCTTGAGGAAACGGCTTCATTTTCAGCAGTACTGCTTGCACTGTAGCAGTCTCCAAGTTTGGACAAAAGTTCCGTTAGTGTGCACACCACATTTGCTGCCAGCGCCGACTTGTGATTCACAGAAATATCAAACTTGCATATTTTTTCGAGCAACGATAGTAAGACATGACACAAGTCAAAGGGAGAATTGTCCTGGCAGCTGACCGGTGGTGAAGTTGGCTCCTCTGAAGTCTCAGAACTATTTTTTTTCACTGGAATAACCTGTTCAGAGTCACCTAGATGCTCCCTACCGAGATTACAACTCTGGACTTCTCCAGCTTCTAGAAAGCTGCCTCTCCCTGTAATGTATTGTTCCTTAGGTGGGTTTGTTAGAAAAGGCTGCAAGATTTGGGACCTCCTGTGCTTCATAATTAGGGCCGTCTTCTCATCTGAATTGCCTTCTGAATCAGAGGTGGATAGCTGGGATTTCCTTGCATCCCTCACAGAATAGCGATGAGTAGTTTTGCGCTGCCGTCTACTTTTCCGGGAGCTTAATTTTACAGACACGTGAGGATTTTCTTCTAGATCCTCTTTTTCCTGAGTAGATTTGAGAGAACCTGGAGTTGCCTCTTTGGTCAAGCATATATCAACACAGAAGGGCAGATTAAAATCTGTCGGAAGTCAAAAATTACAGTTAGATGATTTCAAATATGGAGCCTCAGAGCCAGTCTAAACATGATCCAGGGGTATAAAGTTGTACATGCAAGTCTTGGGCTCATATGGCTTCAGCAACTACACCAAGAAACTTTATGATGAACTGAGGCCTACATAGATAAGCAGGTCCCAGTTATGTTTGTGCACCATTACCTAGGTCCTACACAAAGTGGAGAGGATGTACGGAACTCACTCCCAATACACAATACAATTGTACTCTCACATTTTATACATATACATGCAAACTTTTTCAGGTCCCTGAATGTTCTATGCTAGAGGTGCTTCCTGAATCAGTGCCCTAGCTGCAGTGCGGGCTATTCATGCACTTTAAAAAGTGCATACAGGAAGATTTAGGGCGATATCCAATCCTAGCCAAGTGACTTAAGTCCACTGAATTGATTCCAGTGTCTTGTTAGCAGAATTCCACTTCTGCAGCAGAATTCCCCTTCCTCTCCTATGCAGCACCCTATACTCCTAATTCAGATCTGCTTTGGATGGGATATCCAAACCCTCCAGAACAGATGCCAGGGAATGCAGAGGGAAGTCCCGCTGCTCTGTTCTGCTCTTACATGGACGTCACTGGATACAGTCCATTGATTTCAACTGATCTACTCTGTGACATCGCTCATAAGGGTCTGCAGTTATACATACATAGGCCTAATCTGCAGAAAAATAATGCTATTTATGTGCATAGAAAAATAAACAACTAAGATTTAACCACTTTGCATATGAGATATGGGAAATTCAGGGCAGTTTCCCATTTAAGCATCCTGTCAGTGCGGGGATTTTTGCTTGCACAATGGGGCATTTCCTACCCCTCTCCTCCTACTGTGCTTTGCACAAATCTGGCTCCAGGGGGTTGGGAGAACCTGCATAACATGTTTAGGGAGTGTGCAGGAGGAGGAGAGGGGAAGGAAATCCTTGTACTCACAGAACTTTCACGTAGCGCCATGTTGGCTACAACCCTAAACGACACAACCAAAATTCAGAATAAATATCCAAGTATATATTTTAAATAACGAAGAGGCATTTCTTCATGTGTGTAAATAACATGTACCTAATGCCTTTTCTTCTTGTACAGGTATTTTCCATACTAGTGGCAGAAGGGAGAGGAGCAGAGTAAGAAGGTCTTCGCGACAGGTCAGTTCCTGTTTAGGAAACAAAGGCTTGCTTATATTCTGTATCTTTACGGAAAGATAGAAACTGTTATCCACCACAGATTCAAAACATCTGGCTTAAAGCTTCTTTGCTTTCATTTTAATACCTTTTCCAAAGCCTCCAACATTTATTTCGGTAGTGTGACACACCAACAGCATGATTTAAGTTTTAAATTCAGCTGCCCCAGTGAGAGTCAGGCTTAAAAGGCCGCAAACCAATTTGAAGGCATGTAGGTATTTAGCATATCCCCGTAATAAAACTTTCCAAGCTGAAATAATTATTTGCTCCTAGAAGAGTATTACTCAACGGGAAAAAAAACCAAATCACTTCTGCTGGTTTGGAGCAGCGTGGCATGAGGCAAGAAGCAATTAAAATGCTCGTTATTATAACTTAACTGCCCATGGTAAAATAAATTCATTTAGAAAGTTAAACTAGCATTTCATCTACACACATGCCAAAACCAACATTTGTAACTGAAGGTCTGACATTTTTTTTTAAAAAAACAAACAAACAGCTACCTTGCCAATTTTAAATGCAAGATGGATATTGAGCCAAATCTATTACAGTTGTTATGAAAAAGAAAGTATTACCTGATCAAGTGTGGAATTAAGTTTAGTAAGCAAAATGAATCCACGACCTTGGATAAGGTATTGCCCCAGTGCGGCTATGTGTGTTTTTTCCTCTTCCTCCTCCCTGGCCTCCACCCTTTGGTCCACTGCATTGCAAAGTTGGCTGACATCTGACAAAAATTCACGTGCCAGTGAGTTACTATCACTGCTCATGTCTGAGCTATATATTTAAGAGAGAGAGAGAAAGAAAGAGAAAGAAAGTTAAAGAAATAACCAGCTTGCAGGAGCTGAAACAAAACAATTACTGCTTTTTGAGGCCACATAAATCAACCCAGTTTTACTGGATGGCTCCATACTTAATTTCCAAGAAATCACAATTACCTATTTGCTACTGCTACACTGCCTTGGTCTCTGAAATTTTCTAACAATGTGATCTGCCCTTGATATGCAGTTGTCATAATGAATGCCCCCCCCCCAAAAAAATCCAAGACTCACCAGAGGTTAAACTTCCTGTCTCATTTATGATATTTTGTGAAGTGTTAAATAGGTCAATTCTTGGTATGCCCTCCTGCGGCAAACCTGCAAAACAAAACAAAGCAAAAACCCAGAAGTTAAAACAAAATGCCTAAGCCATATATTTAGCTCTCCTGCTTCCATCTTTCTACCACCTGCATCTGTGTACAGAAGCGAGCAGCACCAAGTGATAGCAAGAATGCTCAGAGCTAGCAGACAGAAAGTTCATCAGAAAGCAATGCAATGTTAAAAAAAGAAAAGAAAAGTTAAATGTGATCATAGACCAGGGAAGAGGAGTTCTTAACTTTCCCAGTGCAACTCCTCCTTGTCATATTTCTTCCCCTTCCATCTCTTGTTAGATTCCAGATGAACACTTGCAAAGTGTTAAGGCTGTAGTCACAGGTGTGCACAGAACATTTAGAGTGTGCACGCACCCAGATATTTTAAATTTGTTTTTTCAATGAAGGAAGAAGGGGGGAATAAAACAAACAAATAAGGACAACGAAGAGGTAAAGATGCAAAATAGTAAAATAAATAAATATCACAAGAGTGGCCAAGAAGTCCAAACGGGTAACTTTTCCTACAAAGAAAAGACCCATGCCAAGCTAACCAGAGGCATGGCACTGCAAATCTGGAGGGCCAGGGGTGGGAAGACCCCTTCTCCTCACTTGCACACCACAAGAGAAGCCCCTCATCCCTACAGATCTCCCTCCACCAAAGGTGGCAAGCAGGCTTCAGATAGAGACAGAACCTTGAGACAGAGACAGGTGCAGGCAGAAGGAAAAGTCTGGAATGGATCTGGAGCTTCTGCCAGCCGAAGAGGGAGTCCCTCCTCCCTCACTGTCATCACTGGAGCCAATCACCCTACCACCACTTCCAGAGAAAGACATAGGTAGAAGCTGGTCCATTCCAGAGCCACACCAGCCTTTTTATTCTGCCTTTGCCTCTCTGTCTGCTTCCCTTGATCCCCACCCTTTAATGTCTTTTTAAACATTAGGCTGTGCCTGGACACCTCCCACCCACCCCACCCCACCCCACCCCACCCGGCACATGCCTATGGTTTTGGCTAAAAGCTTAACTCAGAAAATACCCAGAAATTTCATGACATTGATAGCTAGTGGCCTGGCTGAGCCAACATACCGGTATCTAAACCATAATTTAGATTATCACAAATAAAGTTTGATACCCTGGTTTATTTTAACTAGCTTGAGTTAAAATAGGCTACAGTTTGAGAAATGTCACACTCTTCCTCTCACACATCGGCAGGAAACATGCAACCCTGAGGTTAGCCACAGTTCTTTTGCAGTCATCTGGACTTTAGATGATTACCTGAAACAGCCTAATGTGTTTGAAGCTCTACATCATACCACCCAAAGCCAAGAACAGTGTTCTTGAAGCTACTAAACATGAGTCTGACCAAACTGCGGGAGGCAGTGGAAGACAAGAGTGCCTGGCGTGCTCTGGTCCATGGGGTCCCAAAGAGTCGAACACGACTAAACAACAACAACAGACCTCCACACACAATTGCAATAGCAAAGGAAGACACCATAGCAAAACAACTATCCACCAGAAATGCTTTTTCCTAACCATAAGACATTAATGATTGCTTGACTCCCAAAGGAGTACAGATTTATCATTTTAACATGTTTTAACATGTTTTTTCTTCTGCATCTTCATAAGCTAAATGATGGAATATGTGGTTCTAACCAAGCACACACCTCACAGATATTTGCTTACAGAAGAAGAATGCCACTCCCCCTCCGTCCGCCCCCCAAAAACCAACCCTTTCCCACATTCTGGGAAAACAAAGTACAGGGGCATTACTGGGTATTCACCCTGATTTCTTTGCACAAAGATTACATCAAGGTTAGATAACATATGGACTTCACTGAGCATTTGTTCAGATTTCTTTCTGGGGTGGTTATAAGAAAATGAGCATTCATCCTGATTTGCTAGCAGGATGTTTGCACATCTTCCCATTAGTCATTTGTTCATCCCACGCTTTTCATTGCATGTCCCCTTAGCTTTCCAAACCAGAAGAAATCCTGGTGGGTGGGTGTGCGTAGGTGTTTAAGTGGATTTCTAGTGCTAGGATGACAAGAGTGCTTGCATGGCCAACTGCTAATCTTCAAAGGGGCTCAAATATAAGGCGAGTTTATCTGCCGGGAAGCGTTTACCTGTTCACTTCAGCAGAAGAACACATTTCAAGCCACACACAATGACTTTAACGCACCCAAGTCTGACTGAGAAGTATGAGATAACACCACTTACTGACTAACAACAATGCAACACGTAGGGCTGATTATACTCAAACCTAGCGCTATCACCATACAGAGGCCAAAATACAAGTTTGGGGATGGGTATAAGAATAGATGGTAGTGGGTTGCTTAGTAAATACCTGCAGTCACTGGCGGAAGAAGAGGAGTGCTCCCCTGCCCGCCTGCACTGAGCGCCATGCACCCACAGGCGGTGCACCATGCCCCCAGGACGCGTACCAGCCCTGCCCCCACCTACTCTCCGCCCCCGCCCCGCCCCCCGCCCCAGTGCCAGAGCATGAAGCTCCACCACTGCCTGCAGTGCATATTTCCCAATTCTGGTCTGCCAAGAAATCCTAAGACAGTGTAAACACTGTCTTCTCCACACTAATGCATCACTGTATTTTAAACGGATGCTTTATTTATTTAACACAGAGTGATCCTTCAGCTGGCCCTGCTTGGCTTACTGTCATTTTAAAAATACGATGGGATACAGAGTCTGGCTCCAACAAGGATTTCAATAGCTGGTTTATGATCAGCATTCTTTTAAAGGGGAAAGAAGTGTATTCTAAGATCTCCAGGCTGGTGGCTCACAATTCAAAAATATAAACAAACTGCTAATATCCAACATTACACAGTTTACACACCCAAAGTTAATCAAACCACATTAGCCCATGGCAGCAGAAAGCCCACTCAACTGACATTCAGTTACTTCTTACAGCAACCTCTTGGGAAAATACAAAGATCAACCCATTTTGAGGGAAATTTTTTCCCAAATTGGAACCTTCCGCAAATTTATTCATTCATTGAACTGCATTTACCATTCCTCACAGTTTTCACTTGCCTTTCAGTGCAGGGAGCCATTTATTGCCACGTAAAGGATAGCTTGGGGGAAGAGTGAGGCATGAATAACAATAAACCATAGGTTATTTTAAACTTTAAACCATAGTTTTAAAATATACTTTAGTCTATAATTTTAACTTTTCAAGTCAAGTAACATTTGAACAAGACTGCGGAGAGAGAGAAAGAGGGCCTGCCCATGGAGCTGCACATTAACCGAGCAACATGAAATTAAGTTATGCCATAAGAAGGAGGGAGGGAGGGAGAGAGACAGAAAGACAGACTAGGTGAGTTAGCTCACAACTCGAAAATATACATGACTACTACTATCCAACACCTGAAGATAATAAAAGGAAAGTGTTTGTCTTTTACACAGGTTTAAAAATACAGCAGCTTTCAGCAAGTTTTTTTCCATCTACTCCAACAAACGAAACTCAACAAACGAAACTGATTTGTTAAAATGTTACATGGGGAAAAAATACGAGAGAGACATTGTATTCCAATATTTCAAAGCAGAATCCATAAAGCAACATTGTTTCCTCCCTAAAGTCCTTTGAAGGGGAAAAACATAATAAAATGAAGTTTTAGATAAAAGAGAACTATGTTTTCATGACTCTTCTTGCCCAGTAGCATCCTTTCAAATACCTTTCAGCCCACCTCTGATCAAATTTGTGCAATTATGCCACATGAAGACAGACAGCCTATTAAGCAGTAAGGTGTCTATCCAGTTAAGCTTATATAGCATATGTCAAACACATTAGGCCAGTGTTTTTCAACCACTGTTCCGTGGCACACTAGTGTGCCGCGAGATGTTGCCTGGTGTGCCGTGGGGAAAATTGTGTTTATTTGATTCCTATTCAAGAGAATTACTTTATATATAGTCAATATAGGCACAGAGTTAATTTTTTTTAACATTTTCTAATGGTGGTGTGCCTCGTGATTTTTTTCATGAAACAAGTGTGCCTTTGCCCAAAAAAGGTTGAAAAACACTGCTTTAGGCTTCCATCAGAATATCAGCAGAGTGCCACCAATAGATTTCAAAGCAAAGATCTCCTTCAATACTGTATTGTCCTGAATATAAGCCGCACCTGAATATAAGCCATGCCTTTTAAATTCAAGCGGGGGGGGGGGAGACAATACCCAAATATAAGCCGCTCCCTTAAAATTCCATAGGCACTCACACCCGTTCCGTTTTACCGTATGTCTGTTTCAGCAGCGATATCATAAAATCCATTTTTTGTAAGGTCATGAATTTAAGACACACTTTAACTTTTCACGGTCAAAATTGGGGGGGGGGGAGTGAGGCCTATACTCAGACCAATACAGTACATGCAGCCAAATGTGTTCTGCATCAGTGAACATTTTCTAAATAAGTCACACTGAAGTAATCTAAACATGATTAAAGCTACAGGAAGATATCAAGGCAGGTCATCTGGACACCAGCCAGTTACAGTCCATTTCTTAGCCCATTCTGGACAGAAAAAGGCTACCCTGTACTAAAAACCAATAAAAGGAAATCTACCAGTGTAAGTATTGCTACTTCCATTATTGCTCAAAACAACCCTTAACAGGGCTGTACAATTCTTACGACCCCCGTGGAGCCTTGCACCATTGGGCCTAGCCCTCTCCCTCAGAGCTCATCATCTTCTAGCTAGCCTGAGCTGTTTGTTTACAGCAGGGACTCCTGTACAGATGAAACGTTTCTCAGGTTCAAGAACAAAAAAATTAAAATATTGTATCTGAGAGGTATAAGCCAAGTTTTTTTAACCGTTCCCTAGATCCAAGGCTTGCCTGAAACTTGGATTTTTAAAAAAAAATCTGCACAAGAGGCGCAGGTGGATTTCGAGTCAGATAAGCAGCTATGTGAGACAACCTTGGCCTGGTCATGTCACCTGTTCTGTAGGAAATGAGGGAGAGACAGCGTCTTGCAGATCCCTGGATCCTTCCTCTGTTGTAAAATGGTGGCATCCCCCATCTACCCTGCTTCAAGGGCTCTCACATAAGACAACACACTTGTTTTATTAGGACTATTATTAATTACTTGAACCTGTTTCACAAGATCGAGACTCGGGCAGAAAAAGAACCCTTCAGGATGTAACATATCAGTCCTCTGAGACATGTGAAAACTATACAGGATTTAACTCTGTAACAATTCATAATATACCCAATCACAGTCACTTCCTCTGTACCAAGTATAACACCCCTTAGATTATCAAAGGTAACTGATACATTCCCCATAACCACAATGAAATGAGAGACTTGAATCGCATCTATAAGCTCTCGTATCTCACCAAGAGAAACTTGTAAAAGTGTAAAACTTGTCATAGTACTTGCCACTTTTTCTTGCGACCCAAGTAGCATGCAAGCAAATCCTCCAAAATGTATCAAAATGGTACAGAGAACTGTACTATAGCGGGTCCTAACTATATGTAACCATTAACAATCTAAACTTGGGTTTGCCCCATCACATTTTCCCAAGGAAATTTGGAGTTCGGTTCTTAGAAGTACTGAATATAGAAAATGGAATTTGAGACTTTGCTGCAGCTTTTTGCCAAGGCACTTTTCTTCAGCTAGGAAAGACATGCAAGATCAGAACCCAGCTTGGACTGGCAGAGGAGAGTGACTTTGGAAAAGAGACTGTGGGGAGCTCACTTCAACACAAGGCGAGGCCCCTAGTCCTCTTTATATGTGAATGCAGATAACCCAGGCTTAACCAAAAAGGCTCGCAAGCTATCATGTAGTTTGAGTTTCTGCAGAACTCAGGCACTGTATGCATGAGCTCCCACTCTAATCCCTGGAATTTTCAGTTAAAGGGCCAATGGTCCAATGGTCTGAGTCAGTATAGGGCAGCTCTGAGATGCTCTGAAGAGGTGGCACCTTCATTCATTGCCACATGACGTGTTTATTAGCACTGGATACTATAGATCTGTATTGGCCATATGTATATAATTATATGCTAAACAATGAATTCAATTTTGTATAATCCTCAGTATGCTTTTAAAAACAAAATTTAGTAACACTGGACAAGATAGAAGAAACAGCTCTGAATGAACATTCATCAGCTTCAGAAGACAAAGCCATCAAACCAACGCCATGGAAATCTCAAGTTTAGTTTTCACACTCCTAAAAACAATCTCAGTGTAGCCTTTCATTAGAAAATGATGTCCTAATACAGTTATGACAAAACTGCTATATTAGCTTCAGAGATTAACATAGCCCAATTTGCACCTCATGTTATATTGTGGCTTAGTCCAGGGATGGGAAACCTGTGGCCCTCCAGATGGAGCTGGACATCCACTACAGCCCATGCCAGGATGGCCAATGGTCAGGGGTGGTGGAAGTTGTAGTCCAGCAACCATAGGTTCCCCATCCCTGCTTATGTTGACATCCAAATATGTGACTGAATGCCTCTTCCCATATAGACCTAGCCAGGGGTTGAGAACCGCAGGGGAAGACCTGCTGGCAAGCTCATGGGGTTCCAGTGCATGAGAGGGCATTTTCTGTGGTGGTCCCCAGATTGTGGAATGCTCTCCCCTGCAAAGTGCATCTGGCCAGCCACACATTTTGACTTCGGGTAAAAGCGCATACAGTGTACTTGCTATAAGTGATGAGGTGAGAGATTACTTCTTTCATATCCTTATGTGGCTCACCTACCTGCTGCAAAAGAAAATTGGGAGTTTGCATGTACCAAACAAACTATATACAACTTTCAGTTGCACATTTGTGTTTCTCCCTTGTACATTCAACATCAGTAGTTACTTATTTTGATTCCAGTACCAATAGCAAAAGTTATTTGACTTGGAACAGTAGCATCCCCCCCCCCCATTTAAATATCTTCTTTTTATCATTTACTGTATGGTGGCGCTACTTCAGCATGTTTTATTTGTTTGCTACATAATGAAATGTACTTCAATTTCATAATTCCTACTAGGTAAAATAGACACAAATAAAACTTTCTGACAGTAAGAGCTGTTCAACAATGCAACAGATTCCCTCAGAAGGTTGTGGACCCTCCTTTGGAGGTTTTTAAGTAGAGGTTGGCTGGCCATCTGTCATTGATGCTTTAGCTGAGATTCCTGCATTGCAAGGGGTTGGACTAGATGACCCTTGGTGTACCTTCCAAGCCCATGATTCCATAAATAAAATGCTACACAGAACTGCACATTGGATTTCTACACATGCTATTTAAAGTGTATTTTGACCTTTTCTGTTAAACTGCATTCTGCAGCAACTTTAACTTCCAAGTCAGAATCTAGATTCAAAGATCTTTCAAGATTTAAATAGACTAGGATGTAATGGAAACTCCTGAGGTTAGCTTAAAGGCAGCCTTTGAGCTGGTCGTTCAAAGATCTCTACCCAAGATTCTGCAAAAACACTGTGATGGGAAGAATAAACTAGAAACACTAACTTCAGCTTAATGGGGGGATCCATTAACAGTTTATAATGCAAACATTAGGAGGCTTATCTTTTTTCCAGCTTAGCTTGTCTGCAGTACAATTAACAATAAAGTGGAATCCTCATTTTTCTCATCCACCATCACTGAGAAGCTAGTTGCCTTTGACTGGACTTAACCATCCAGGGGTCCTTTACCTTTTACATGTGCTAGAACTATAAAGGTACATGTGCTAGAACTCATTAAGGTAAAAATTATGAATATAACAGAACTATCATTACAGGTCTTTGAATAGTCTTCAACTTACAGCTCATCTTTTGAACAATCCCATTAAAGTTATCCAAGAAAAATTTTACTGTAGAAAGCTGCTAATGTGATTTCAACACTTTATTATAGCCTGTGAGTAGGGACATGTATACTTTTACATATGCATTAACACCTCTATGGTGCTTTTACAAATAATACATTATGATAATGTGGTTTCTAGAAGAGACAGCAGTAGGTAATAGGTGCAGAAGAACACATTAAATTTGTATGATGGAAAAGACTGCAATTTAAAACAGCTTGTCAATAGCTTGTAAATTACTGCACAACACAGGAGAAAAGTAAACAACAGGGCTTGTCAGTGTGATGATTTATCAGTTCAAATAATCTCAAAATACGGGATGTGTCTCTCATACAACACCAGATATAATCAAGGTGATCATATGCCTTAATTATTCAAAATCCTGGTTAAAAACAAACTCAAATGTCTGAGGCAGCATGATGCAGGAGATAAAATATTGGGCTTTGGCCTAAGAAAATAGCTTAAAATCCCTACTCAGCCTTACACCTTTCAACCTAACCTACCTCACAAAGTTATGATAAAAATAAAATACACCCTCATAGTTCAAATGTGTTGAGTCTGGTCCCAGAGCTCAGCATACAAGTTTTGTAAGATTAAGGTCCCATCACCTTGCCGACAAAGGTCCGTATAGTTAAAGCTATGGTTTTCCCAGTATTGATGTATGGAAGTGAGAGCTGGACCATAAAGAAGGCTGATAGCCAAAGAATTGATGCTTTTGAATTATGGTGCTGGAGGAGCTGGAGGAGTCCCATGGACTGCAAGAAGATCAAACCTATCCATTCTTAAGCAAATCAGCCCTAAGTGCTCACTGGAAGGACAGATCCTGAAGCTGAGGCTCCAGTACTTTGGCCACCTCATGAGAAGAGAAGACTCCCTGGAAAAGACCCTGATGTTGGGAAAGATGGAGGGCACAAGGAGAAGGGGATGACAGAAGACAAGATGGTCAGACAGTGTTCTCGAAGCTACCAATGTGAGTCTGAACAAACTGCGGGAGGCAGTGGAAGACAGGAGTGCCTGGCGTGCTCTGGTCCTTGGGGTCACGAAGAGTCGGACACAACTAAACGACTAAACAACAACAACAACAGGTTTCCTTCAGCAAGCACCGCCTTACCTTACAGCAGACTGAATCAAACCTGGGTCTGAGGAGGCAAGTGTCAGCCCGCACCAATTCACTGCAGGCAACTGGCACCTGCTCATATTGGACTGACAGTGCTGACAGAAAATCCTGTAGTGCTGAAGACTAGACCTCTAAGCTGAGTAGGAGGCTCCCATGGTCCTAATCCCTACCATTTTCTTTGACCTGTCTGTGGCCGAAAGCCAAAGCAAATTTACCCAGAAGGAACCACTAGGTCACACTGAACTGGTGTGTGGTGGGGTGTGTGTCTTCCTAAGTGCCTGAGGAGACCAAAGTAAAAATGTAGCATGGAGGCTAAGAAAACTGACAGTGACAAACAAAAAACATTTTTGAGCAGTTGTCCAAAAATAAAAGCTCAAGAAACAGCTGCATTTCTGACAAAAGGCTTCCAGTGAAGCTTGTTTACTATCATGAAGTCCTCTCCCACACTTGGTAGCTGGATTATGCTGCCTGGTTAATGAGACTCATGTACATTTTCCCCTCTGCACGCAACTTGGGCGCTGCTAAGGCTAATTACTATCAGCGCCGTCCCTCCACCTCCTGCCGCCTGATGCCGAGAGACAAACGCGGGGGAGTTGATGCCAGCCTAGAGTATCAGCCGCCTAGCAAGGACCCTTTATCTCAAGACTAGTAATGTACCAGAGAGACAGCAGCGACCACAGGATCAAGAGGTGGAGGGTTGGGGGTGGTAGAGGAGGGGGGGGGCGTTGTGGCGGGAGAGAAACTCCTTCTACGTAAATGCAAACACGATCGATGCGGTACGTCGTCCATGCAAAAATTCAAAAGCCCCAAAACGAAAGTTACCACTGCCCTGGCCAGATCAAAACATGCCCTCAGCCGCAAAGGAAACCTATTGTCCGAAGAGATGCATTAAAATAGAAGGGAACCCATCAGATACCTGGCGGGCAGGACTTTTTTTAAGGAAGGAAAAAGAGAAGCTCTTGACAACATTTGGCAACCTTGCAACGCCGCCACCCCGCCCCGTCCATTGCAACAGCCACACAGACACACTGGAGTATCTATGCAATGGAGGAAGGGTGCATGTGTGTGTGATGGGGGGACTTGGCATCCCCCCACCAAGTCATGGGCTGTGTCCACCCCCGCGCAGTAAGTGCACCAGTGGAGAGGATGAAAGGGAAGGGTGCGGGGAGAGAGTAAAGGGCTGCCTTGAAACAAAGCGATCGGAGAGCGAGCAGGGAAGGAGAAGGAAGCGTGGCGGCGGCGGCGGAGCAGCCACCCCTGCCCGTGCCACCAGCGACATTCGCGGGTGCCTCCCCTTCCCCTCCTCGCAGGGCCCCGCACAGCCGCCGCAGCTGCTTCGGAGCACCTGCACTTCCTTCTCGCCCCTTACCTGTTCTTGCCGCCTCGCCCAGTCCGGCCTTCCGCCAGCCCCGCTCTTAGCCCGTTGGCGGCGGCGGCGGCCGAGCACTGCTGCCCATGGCAAGAGAGCAATCCTGCCGCCTCCAGCCCTCCCTTCCTTGGCACTTCAAGTCGCCAAGGAAACCCGAGAGCCCGCCCCCTCCAGCAGATGCAGAAGAAGCAACGCTAACCCAAAACCACCGATTAAGCCGCGCAGGCTCACTCCGCAAACCAGTCCCTGGGAATTTTTTTTTTCATCACGTGCAACCCAAGGACCAATGGGAACAGCAGCTCCGAACCTTGACCTGTGTGAAGGGAAACCCTTTTATTATGCAGCAGTAGCTGGAAACCTGCGTTATGTCATCTCGCGCTGCTCCGAGCGCCAATCTCCAGGCTCGTGCTTTTGACTTCTGCGTTCCTGGTGTCTTTTCTTCTTCTGACCCAATTGCACCGCCCTGACTCCCCTTACAAGCCGTTATGTACCTGCATCCTTCTTGCTTAACTTCAGCACTGCTCGTCTATGTCTTTCTTCCCCTCCTGAAGTGGGATGAAGTGGACTCTAGTTCAGAGGAGCTTGTTTCATATATTATTATTATTATTATTATTATTATTATTATTATTATTATTATTATTAATTATTTTAGTGTGTTAGGCACCACAAGGCTCTTTGTTCTTGCTGCACAGAATAACATGGCTGTACATCTCGGGAAGTTGTTCCCTTGTTTTTGACCAGAACCACCAATTGCCGTGAACAAATAGTGACCGTTCAATATTCATTCGTTCGTTCCACTCCTTTCCTCTACTACTTACTGTCTTTTACATCTCTAGTCTCATTACAGTTGCATTTCTCTGGACCGTCACCTGCCTGAAGTTCAGCCTAGACAAGGCTGAAGTTGGTTACAAAGCCCCAGTTCCTGGGTTGGCAGTTCTTGTTTGCAAATGAACTGGCATCCTCTAGAATGCTTTAGAATCCAAATTTAGGAGTTGTTTGGATTATACAGGGTCTAACCAGTCACTAATGTGTATTGCATGAAGGCAGCTAGTTGGGAGACCTTACTTGGTGACTGGCGATGGTGCACAGACAGGAGTGTCAGCGCTTCCCTTCAGGAAAGCTGGGAAACCTCACAGCAATAAACCAGTAGCTGGTCATCCCCAGAAACAATCTCATAGTGCTTTATTATTGGGCACCAGCTAGGTAGGGAATGACCAAGATTCACATGATGACGGGTGTGGTAAAGAACAGGTCTGTACAGTGCACTTGTCATAAGAATTTATATCCCATTGTGAGTTTCCTATAATCTTAAGCAGCTAGCTGACTCATGTGGTAAACTCATCATGGGAGTTGGGGCATCACACAAAAACTTCTGCTACCCTACCAGGAGTAAGGTTCATTGACATGTGGAGAAGCTCACATGGGTCTCACATCGACCGCTACTGAACAGTGGGAAATTTGTCATAATGTGTGTATGAATCCTGTTGATGAACATAGCATGGAAGGTTGGTGGTTCAAATCCCTGCAACGGGGTGAGCTCCTGTTGCTCAGTCCCAGCTTCTGCCAACCTAGCAGTTCAAAAGCATAACGGTGCAAGTAGATAAATAGGGACCACTGCAGCGGGAAGGTAAACAGCGTTTCTGCACACTCTGGCACTCGTGATGGTCCTCCATGCACCAGTAGCAGTTTAGTCATGCTGGTCACATTACCTGGAAAGCTGTCTGTGGACAAACACACCGGCTCTCTCGGCCTGAAACTGAGATGAGCACTGCAACCCCATAGTCGCTTTTGACTGGACTTAACCATCCAGGGATCCTTTGCCTTTTTTACCTTTACTTATGCACATTTAACTTAGCAATCCCACTGAAAGCAACGAAACTTACTTCTAAACTGATCTATATAGGATTGCACTATCTTATTAATTTGTCAATGTTTTATTATTGTAGTGTAAACAATACACTTTTTGCCCCCGAAGAGGCAAATTAATGTGCTCAATTTGTATTAGTATAAATTCAAGGAAGATTCAGTAGCAACTCTTATGGGTTTCATCATGTGACTACATATTAGAATGGGCCGTGTTTTTGCCTTTATCTGTCATGTTGCCTATCCACAAAATAGCAAAAAATATTTAGCATTCATTTACATACATGTGTGCAATGGTGAAGCAGCAGAGTTTAGAAATCACTTTCGAACTAAAAAGAAGGTTGCCTTGTTGCACAAAATTTTTTGTTTATATTATATATTTTTGCATTTATATCCTGTTTGTAAATCTACCAGACATGTTGTGCATTTTTTCTCTTGGAGCCCCCAAACCTTACTTTTCTTCAGTGAGGTTTTGGTATGTCCCATGACATTTTATGCTTAGCTTGCTCAGCATCTAACCAGGTGACAGGACAAAAGAAATTCTGGAAAGTGCATCCTTTCGATTAGATGGAGTGAGGGATGACCAAGGATGTGACCTTGGTGGTGCTGCACTAACTCTGGGGCATTCTTCCCAGGTCTCAGTGTTTGTTCCCTACTCTTATATGAGTTGTGACATCAACTGAAAAGAGGTTTATTTGCCTATATCTTTTCATGCAGAATATTGTTCTATTTTTATCTGCTGACTGCTTTTTGCGTGTGTATTTATTGCTATTTATTCCCTTTGTTTTACTATATTGTGGTTGATATAGATTCAGGTAGGCAGCCGTGTTGGTCTGACGCAGTCGAAATATATATCTGAAGAAGTGTGCATGCACACGGAAGCTTATACCAAGAACAAACTTAGTTGGTCTCATAAGGTGCTACTGGACAATTTTTATTTTTTATTTTTTATATATATTTTGACTATAGTTGATATAGTTAGTATTTCTAATTTGTAAGCTATATTGGAAATCATTTTCATAGAAAAATAAAAAAATGTATTAAATGAATAATTAAATCAGTGAGATGAAATGAAAATTGCTTATCATTAAATGTGTGTGGTAAATGGGTCACAAAGAGAACACTAGTGATATATATTCCCATGGGTGAAAATGAATGCAAACTTGTGTCACCAACTTCCTTGGAATTCAATATACGTAGTCCTGCAAAGGGTAGCATTTGTACTAGCAGTTTCTTCACTGTGTGTAAAAACGAGTAGGTTTTTTTCACTCCACGGAATACAGATAAAGCTCTCTTTAAACTGATAGACATGATCTTATGAAGGTCAAATGACGCAAACTAGTCCCTTTAACATTAATGGAGCTTTAACACTGACTTCAATGGGAACTGGATTGCAAACAAAGTATCCACCTATAGAATCTCTACAGATAAGGTAACAAACAAATAGCTTTAGGAAGATGTGCATCATTTTGCAAATTTGCAGTTGTTGTAAAGGGACTGAAGTTCTATTCTGACTTACATTACTGACAGGCTCAACTGGAACCTGGACATTTCTTAACAATGCTATACAGATCCAACCCCCCCCCCCCACTGAAAATCCTCTCTAAATAGTTAATAAAATAATAAAAACACTTATTTTAGGCTGCGGTCTAGGACTGCAATTCTGAGCACACTTAGTAGGGAGTAAGGCCCTCTGAATTCAATGGAACTTATTTATGAGTAAACATACACGGAATTGTTCTGTAAGTTTATTGACCTATTTAACACAATTGGCAAGGCTACTAACTGAGGACAAGGCGAGAACTTGTCTATTTTCTAAAATGCTTTAATGTCATTGCATCAAAAGTTGTATTTTTGTATTAGTGGTACAGCTACATAATTTTATAGTGCAGTCCTAACCATGCCTACTCAGAAGTAAATCATATTGAATTCAGTGGGGCTTGCTCCCATTAAGTGGAGTTTGCAGTGCTGCCTTAGACTCCTGCTCCCCTCACAGAGCTACAATTCTTCAAATGTATAGTGTACATGGGGCCTAATAGTCTTATACTCACCCCTTTAGATGGAAATGTGCGTGATTTCACTTACCGTACTTAAAACCAGCTTTTACCGTGAGAGCCTTGATCATTCAGTGGAGGGGGACTCTGGGCTTCTGGCCTAAATGAACCACTGTTGCATCTAAACATAATTAGCAAAAATTTTGTCTGCATAGTCCAGACTGTCTCAAATGTGTGTTTCTTGCACTGTGTTTAAGCCAGATTTCCAGTATAATAGATTGACTCTAAACAAAGCATTTCAATCAATATGGAACTCAGTTTTAGGCTCCATTGAGCTTCTTCCCAACTAGGTAGGTCCATGTGTATAGGATAGCGGCCTTATTTGCATTTGCTACCTATGTCTCCCTCTGTAGACTTCCCCATTGCCAGTTTTAAAATTTAAGCTGCTGTGGGGAAAGGAACTGCATAAAACGTCATTTCTGAGGAGGAGGAGTAACAACAACCACCACCACCTGCATTATTAATTCAAGTAAATCTGTGGAAATTATACTATTTTGTGTTTTATTTTCTTAATCTATGTCAGTCAGATCACTCATTTCTGTTGGGGGGGGGTTTAAGCATAGCCTTGTCTTCTTCAGTCTTTCTCAAGAACGTACATTTTCTTCCTTTGCAATAGCAGACCATTTACCTGCTCTATCTTGCATGACTGAGCAAGTTTACTCGTAATCTTGTGATTATCTGTGATGGTGCACGATAAGCAATCTTGTTTATTTTTTAGTGGGAATAACTCCCTGCATATTACACAAACGTTACCTCTGGAATTGTAGACTTTTGTGACTCAGGAGTTTCAGACAGGATTCAGATAGATAGGTCTTAAGGATAATTTTTGTTTAAATAGTGTCTTCTCTTTCAATTAAGAGGGCTGGAGAACACTAGAGAATGACCAAGGGCAATTTTTTACCTGACCATTTTTCCATCACAGAAAGAGTGTTGCTGCAAGGTTTGAGGGGGGCCTGGCAAAGTGCCATCTGTCTGCTGTCCCCCATCCCTCTGCCACCTCTAGCACATGAATTAAAAACAACTGATTTCTGGATGCCTGCACCAGTTCCACTGTTATGTGAAGGCAATCGTTCAAATATCCTGAACCCAAACCTTCTAGTTATCACCATCATTCATACCCCTTGATAAATACATCTGTCCAATCCTTTTCCAGAATAATCTAGAATGACCCACATCTTGTGGCAGTGTTTGTAGTCTAAAGAAGGACTTTCTTATCTCTCTCTTGAACCTATCAGCTGTACTGGAGGATTGCCAGCTTTACTGTCATGAAAAAGAACAATACTATTTCTCTGTCTAGTCTCAATATCCAAGCAGTCTTCGGTTTCCCTTAAGGCTGGTTTCTGCAAGGTTTGTTTCTCTGCTGTTCTACTGATTTAATAATGATTGAATTATCTTGTAAAGGTGCATAACTTGAGGAAAAAGAGTCAGGATTTTTTTTTTTTGTTTTAATGCCGCTAATAGTAAGCATCTATTCATGTGCCTGAACTCTGTACTTTTTGTTGTATTCCTGTTATATCTGTTAGGGCCTAACTAGAACCTATGGTGTGCTGCTTGCTGCCACTGACCTACATCTCTACCCCAGTAAAAGAAAGGTGTGATGTCAATGCATACAACACTTACTTGTTGTAAGTTGCTGCTTACAGGTGGCAGGGAAATGTTAAATGTCATTACATTACACTATGCACCTCTCGTAATGTCAGATTAGACTGTAAGTCATTTTGTCAGGGAACCATTTTACTTTATGTACACCAATTCGAATTTTAAATAACTAAAACCTCCACGTCTGAAGAGAAATAATTAGGAATCCAGGAAGCTGCCTCACACTGAGTTAGCCTAGCTCAGAATTAGCTTTGCTTTCCCACGTTGACTGACAGCTTTTCAAGGGTCTTCCACAGCTCTCGCTGAAGTGCTGGGGACTGAAGCTGGGTCCTCCTCCATTGTTTTTAAGAGAGCTGAAATTGGTACTATAGGGGCATAATTTCCTGTTGTCACTTCACAAGCCTCATTGCTGTCTCTAGTTAAACAGGTTTTGAAAGCTTGGGAAGTGCTGCAATAATAAACTGGCAAAACTCATGAAGAGATAATAGCAATGTGCAAACTCTCTAGACAATGGCACCTCCTTCATGTCTCACCTCAGAAATAACTGCCTGCCTGTGAGTATTTGACGCTGTACTACCACACCTGCCTATGTTTCAGGTGTTGTATAGAACGATGTATTTGACTGCCAGTTAGAAGACTTCTGAGTTCCTGTCACAGAAACCTTAAATTTAGCGTTCTCCATCAGTTTGTCCTACACAGGATTTGATACAGACCGTTTAACATCAGTGCTGCATCAGTGAAATGTACTGCGGCAAATTTTCTGCGTTTCTTTCTGGCAACTGAGATCAGAGTTCTTTGTCAATAACATCTGGCTTTTCAGTTTCACAGGATAGGTTAACATGCAGAGAGCAATTCATAGCACTGCCGATAGAAGGGTGGAGGAGAATTTTTTTCAAAAAGGGAGCCAGATACAATAAAGATGGCTAGGAATATTGCATAACGCCATGCAAGGCAAAACAAGTCCTCATTATTTCACTGAATAAGCTGGGTCCTGGAATTTTAGGAGCAAATTTTGATAGGAATATGACAGACCTATCAAATTCTAGCTGAAATGGAAGTTGAAAAAAATTATCTGCTGGTCGTTTTACACCCACACTCACACATTTAGTATTTGCTGCAAGTACTATACTAAGTTGGCAGGTATAAAGGCTGACTCCATCAGTTTTATCCATTGATGTTGGATGTTAGGCGGGGGATAATCGGCATGGTGCCCTTCTAATTCCCAGGGTCCTGGGTCCTGCAAGGGTTAAGATCTAATGGAGGATATCAATGTTGAATTAAGCAAGGGTCATAGTTGCCACTTAAGTATGGTCCTTAGTTTAACAAAGGAAGTACCGGTAGCTCTGTGCCATAGGGAAAATGGGGGGGGGGGCCTGGCTCCCTCACCTGATTGGTAATGAGAAATACAAAAGCCAGTGAGTTTTTGTGAAAGCTGGGCTAGAAGCCGGCAGAGCCAGAAAGGTAGTCATGGTTGATTTCTGCTTGAAGTCAAGGCTTTGACTGTGGGCAAACCAAGACTCTTGGGGTGTTCATGCTGTGAGTCCCACCATCAGGTTGTATATATGTGCAAATAAACCGCATATCATAAGGGCACCACAGCCTCCACTGTCCCTCATTCCAGGGAAACCGAACCTTGGATAAGCACCTGGAACTCCTGGAGTCCTGCACCGCTTGGAGATTGGGGTGGCATGCAACAATATCAATATTACATTTGGAAGATCAAAACCGTTCCCCTTTTTTCCTGCAGGGTCTGTGAACCAAGGGTGATTGGACAAAGAACTGGAAAGGAGGGGAAAAAAGTTTCAGTTAAGTGAAAAACAAGCAGGAACTGAGATATGGTCACTATGTAACCCTAGTCTCAATTACAGGTGGGTAGCCGTGTTGGTCTGCCATAGTCGAAACAAAATCAAAAATTCTTTCCAGTAGCACCTTAGAGACCAACTGAGTTTGTTCTTGGTATGAGCTTTTGTGTGCATGCATCTGAAGAAGTGTGCATGCACACGAAAGCTCGTACCAAGAACAAACTCAGTTGGTCTCTAAGGTGCTACTGGAAAGAATTTTTGATTTTGCCTAGTCTCAATTGTAGTCAATACTGTAATCTCGAACTTCCATGGCTAGTCCCTGTATGCATTCTTTTGCCATGATTATAAATACATACCATTAGAAATTAATTTTTTAGAATCTTTCAGCACTTCTTTTGCACATATTAGAATGCAGGCTGGGGGAAATAATCACACATCATTCTCTTTAATACAGATGTGGCAACTCCACAGTAGATAGCCTGATTGCCTGTTTTGGGCCCATGGCTAACCCCACCCTGTATAAAAACGTTCTGGGACACTACTGCAGGAAAGGGTAGGCTGACAGAGAAACATGAGACAGTTTTCATTCTGTTTTCTGTATACGAGTTGTCTGCAGCTAGGTTTTTTGTTTTGTTTTTTGCTGGGTGGGGGTGGGGTGGGGAGGCTTTGCTTTCCAGTGCATGCTTTGTTAATACCAGCTGCCTTTAGCACCTCCTGTTTATGCTGACTGATTTCAGCTGCAGTTCTCTCAGATTATGACTGATGTCATAAAAGCTGCCAGCTGCACAGCCCCTTCAGTTTTTCTGGTGATGCTGGCTGGTTTTTTTGCATGCTCAACTGAGCAAATACACCTTAAACACAAAACAAAGCCCTTAGCGAGAATGGGTACAGAAGCATACTTAAGCAAGCAATTTGGCAGATTGTATAGCATTAACACATGACAATCTAATTTTTTGCATTTAAGTTATATCTGTCTTTATCCAGACTTAGTGATGGAACAGATAGTACAATAAGAATGAGGTACAGTAAGGACTCCAACCTACCCCGCTGCTGTGTTCTATTCCTTTAGTTTAGGCATCTATCTTTTGCAACACAAGCACCTAAATGCACTCCTATTCCCTCTGTATCTTCCTTTCTGCCCTCTTCTAAGCATTGTTTTGGATATAGCCATAGCAGAGGTCAAAATTAATCACATCACACAGATACATTGATCTCGGTCTGGCAAACTTAGCAGAGCTATTTCATGATCATATCTTATACTCTTTTCTCTTACTCTCAGTTTTAATTTTACTTGTTAGCTCTTTCTGCATTTAGCTGTCCCCAGTAGTTGACGATCATCAGGCTCTAGCAACCCTGTTCAACTCACCCTGCAGCATCAATGTTTAGTAAACTGACAGTTTGAGGAAGGGGTTCAACCATATACCGGGAATTTAGGTTTGTGCAACTAAAGTGAATCAAAACACTGTACTGCCCTAGTGCAACCAATCTGCTTTCTAAAAATGCTTTTGCATTTAGGAAAGTGATGGAGAAATGCACTGAAAACTGGAATAAACGATAGATTAACAGGAAGTCATGTAAATATCTACAAACAGATCAAGATGAAGGCTCTTTGTTGTATGACCGCTCTGTAAACAAATAAGAACAAATATTCAATAATGACCGTCAATAATGACCGGAGATAGTCTAACCACTGCCTAAGCTTTCTGCAACCAAATTAGGACGAATGCTAAATAAGGAGGTCATCTGACTGGCGAAGCCCTGTAATGTCTTCAGGCAATTCTAACTGCTTTTTGTTCTTTCTACTGAAAAGCAGCAGCTTCCCTTCTTCCTGCAACAGGCCCCACAAATCCTAAAGCTGCTCTTGATTCACAGCAAGGATTTCACAATTAAATACTTGGTGTATAAATAGAGGGAAGAATCCTGTGCAAGAAAGCAAACTACAAAAGGCCACATCATATATACACACACACACTAGGGAAAGAGGCAGCCTGGGCGTCTATTTACTCTGGTGTTCCAGAATCCAGAATCTATGAAAATATTATCCATGTGATTTTATTTCCAAGATGAATGTTGGCAGACGTTTATGAATAAATTGCCAGACTCCAGTTCATGCAAGAGAAGAGGCATAGCTAAAGGATGTTTAGCTAAAGCCCCTTAAAAGTCAATGTGAGTCTTTTGTAATGCAATTTTCATAAATTGATTAGTTAGTTGCTTTTCTACCATGTACAGGAAGTATATAAGACAAGCCAAACAGGATGAAACATCCCAAGATGAAAGCAATTAAACAGTACTCAAAACAGAACAACAATTAAAGCAATATTCTGCCTGAAGTTTAAAACATTTTTATACTGTAAAGAAAGATTTCAAAAAAAAAAAAAGTTTCACATGTGTTTACCTATCAAAGAATTGCACGTGAAGGAACTAGGTGCTCATCTCTGGAAAAGGAGTCCCACAAGGTTGTCACCGCACCACTGAAATTATTAAATCTGAAAATATCAAGTCGATCACAGATCAAATTTCAGTTAAAAAAGGGGGAGGGGAAGGACACAGAAAACACCCTTGAAACTGAGATGGCAGGGTGGACTACAGAAGGCAAAATTCCTGCAAAACAATATTATGCACCCCAAAAAGAAACTGTGTCTCACAAATATTGAAACAGTCTTATAGTCTTAGAAGGCATACAAATATGCAAACGAACCACCTGGGAGAGTGCTAACTAGGCTTTGGGAAGGAGGAGGGTGGACTCTAGGACCCTGTCAGAGCCTCACGCCTCCTTCCCAAAGTCTCCCTTACCAAGCTTTGAGACTGCAGCCCCTCAGCTCAGCACCCAGGGCATGTGCACTACTTGCACGGCCCTAAATGCTTCCCTGCCAGTGTGTGGGGAAATGTAATAATGGCACAAGGTCACCCAGAGAGTTTCATGGCCAGGTGGGGATTTGAACCCAATGTTCAACACTCTAGCTATTATACTACACTTGGGCTCTTGATTGTGATATTTCGCTCATGTGAAATGGGTGTGTGAGAAGCCTGTGGGCTTCTCCTACACATATGGCTGAACACTGTGGGAAACATGATGCCGGACTAATAGAAAGGCCCTAGGTCTGTTCCGGCTGGGCTCTTCTTATCATCCTGTGGTAACAGATGGATAAAAACTGACAACATAGGAAATGGCATGTATGTGAGAACCAGAGGTGGAAATCTTGGGCTTAAAAAAGGGTTTGTGGTATTCAAGAGAAGTGAACAAGCAGACACAGAAAGTGAAAGAAGAGAATGGAAGGAACTGAACTGCCAAAAAGTAAATAGAAGGAGCTTGAACTGAACATAGTAAAGTAGGCATTGAGAGTCTGTGGCTTTCAAATGTTGCTGGACTACAACTCCCATCATCCATGACCATTGGCCATGCTGCCTGGAGCTGATGAGAGTTGGAGTCCAGCAGCATCTGCAAGGCCACAGATTCCTTATCCTTGTAGCAAAGGAAGCCAGCACAAAGAATAGCATGCGCCCTCCAGTTGTTTTGGAATACAACTCACATCTGCCCGACAGCATGGCCCTGACAACTGAGGCTCATGGGAATAATAGTCCAAAACAGTTGGAACACACCAGGTTGGAGAAAGAGTATACAAACATACCGTGGATCCTGAACACCTTGTGAGTCAAATGTTTTGGCTCCCAAACGCCACAAACCCAGAAGTGAGTGTTCCGGTTTGCCAACATTCTTTGGAACCTGAACGTCCGACGGGGCTTCTGGGACTTCCAAATGTTTTGGAAATTGAACGGACTTCCGGAATGAATTCCATTCGACTTCCAAGGTACCACTGTAGTTGCTTTCGGACCCAGCTACAGTGTACCCTAGAGCATGGATTCCAGAATAATTAAAGCACTCCCCAAACTTTAATTATCAGGATCTTGTGACACTGTGGTTTGTAACAAATTAAAGTGTAGACTTTTGAGGTGACTGTCCTGGTTTCAAGCTTGGAGGAAAACCTGTTCAGTTTCCTCTTCATCCTGAATAAATGTATGGCCATGTTGTTGTGCAGCTCTTCTGTGAAAACCCTCAAGAGAAAACTTTCCAATTTATCTTGGGAGTGAGGCAAGCTGAAAAGGGCAACAAAACCACACTAGCTGCAGAGATGTTGACGGCAAGCTTTGAAGTGAACCCAGGCTGCCGCCTCAAGTTGTAGGGAGCAGGCTGAGGCAGGAAATGAGAAGCACGCTGAATTAATCACTTGATGCTCTGATTAAGAAGCATGGGACTCTGTATCATGTGATAGCTAAAACTCTAAGCTCCGGTCCCTCAGACATTATTTGGTACATGAGAAATTTGAACGGACAGATGGGAGTCATGAGCAGGATTACAACTACTATTAAGCACAAAAACAAACTGAGTCAATTATAAATGGAATGTCCGACAATCAGAAGAATATAGGAATGGTTTCAATGGTGACCTCCCATTTTGTTTTGATTTTAATGTGTATGTTAACGGTGTATATCATAATCACATCCCCCTTTCCGAATATCACTGAACCAGAGTAAAGTCTTTCCTGCCCAAGAAACAACCTGTGTGCGAGGAATGATCCTGTATTGCTCCTAGACTAGGCATTGCTATTTGCTCTGTTCTCAGATCAGATTTGGGGGGCAGATGCTTCCAGGGAGGGGTTGCTCTTTGCTGAGACTGGCTGCATATACACGATGTGTTGAAAGCACTTTTCAAGCACACACCCCTCCCCAAAAGAATAATGGGAACTGTAGTTTACCCCTCTCAGAACTGCAATTCCCAGCACCCTTAATAAAATACAGTTCCTGTAGGTGAAGTGTTAAATGTATGATGTGCATGCAGCAGGCAAGATAGCCAGGCAACTGAAGAAATAGCTGTGTGGTCTGAGCAGTCCTAACCTGCTGGATATTATCTGATGGGTTTCCAAATTTGTTGGGGTGGGATGGAACAAGTGCTTCCAGAAAGGGGGGTGATACACAGCCCAGAACCTGTGCAGCCAGTCAGGCATAAGGTGTGGAGTCTGTTCCTTCTCCAAGGATGGAAGATCTTAATGCAAAAGCCTGAACCTGCAGATGCAGTAAACAGCTTTATAAGGCATCTTTTACTATGTGAAATGGGGTGTATGGTGAGGGGGTAGGTAGTACCTCTGGTGTGGGACACGTCATGCTCCTTCTAGGGTTTGTCCACCTTTGGTCTCCACCTTGCACTCAGCTCTCACCTGTACTACCTGATCTGATCTCCATAGAACAGGGTAGCATATAAATGTAATGACTTGAATAAATGAAAGACTGAAGCTTTCCTGTTTGTAAAAAAAAAATCCATCTCCCCCCACTTTATCTGTACATTTCCAACAGGGAAATAAAACTACACAATATGAACTAGAACTTTGGTTGGTGGCATATAGTCACTTGAATATAATTAATGCATATGAAAAATTCGGGGTGGGGGGAGATGTGGGGAATATCTGAAGCTGCTTACTGAGCCTGAACACAAGTCCATATAGTGCATTATTATTATTTACTCACTTTGGCTGTGACACTCCAAGGTTTCAGTGCCTCACTAAATGTTGAAAGTGTAGAAAAGGAAGCTGCCTAATGCAAACTGTTTGGCCCTCTAGACCCAGCGAACGTTGAGGAACTTTTGAAGTTTCAGGTGTCACTGAATTGCCCTGCTATCTTATGATGAAGGGCAGTATATGTCTAATAAATGTAAAACACCACCACTAACAACAACAACTGCAGCTCCCATCATCCGAGCTCGTTGGCCAAATGGTTTTATTTTGCACCTAAAAATAATTTAACACAGCTAACATTATAAGTGGAACTTCACTAAAGGTGGGTGATTCCCTTTAATCTTGTTTGCACAGACTCCTATGTTTGTCATCTATAGGTTGTTCTTTGAGGAGTAGTTTTGCAATCAATCTTCCATCAGTTCAGAGGCTTGATGTCTAACTGGTTTTGCTAAGAATCAGTCATGATGGCAAATCAATATTAGGTTTAACAACATAGACTTGATTTTCACCGACTTCGGAAAAACTAATAAATAATAGGGCACAACTTCAATGGTTTCTTATCCATAAATGCTGCAACCACTGAGTTTTTTTTTTTTTTATAAAGAAAACGAAGTAGTACCTTATAGGGCTTTGACTAAATTTAAAAACTTTAAATGTTCATTCCATCTGCATGGGGCATAGCACAAGTAACTAAATTAGAAATAAGTAGACGTGTGAGCCATTCATGCTTCGTAATCCCCACTGTGAAAGAACCTCCCAATCAGTGATCAGGATACATGAGCAAAACATTAATCATAAGGATAGGATTTTCTCAATGGCATTTCGGCCATATTTTATCAATATGGAATTTCAGAACATGGGGGCTTGCTGGCAAACAATATGAAAACAATGTTTATAAGATTTATTTGTTTACAACTCGAAAATAGGGTTGTTGACTAGCTGCTGAAAGTGTTTTTATCTGATAGAATATAACAGCTGTTATCTTAAAATAATGTGGTAGTTGCCATATGGAAACTCAGAAAATTTCTTCCCATAGTGACAGGACTTGTCAAAATATTGAACACTTGGATGAAATGCAGAACACTTGGAAGATAGGCTTCGTTCCCTTTAAAAAGAACATGCACTGCTACTTCCCCCTCTTCCCCCTGGTCATTTCACTCCCTCCCTCTAGTTGCACCGTGTTTGTAACCAGATAATTTCATGTGTGGGGAGGCTTCCAATTCTATGCCCCCATGAACTAGCCAGATGGTGAGTTAGGAAGAGCCATTTATCTTAATACAATGGAGAATGGCTGTAGCTCAGTGGAAGAACATCTCCTATACATGCAGAAGGTCCCAGGTTCAGTCCCCAGCATCTCCAGGTAGGACAGGAAGAGAAACATGCCTTAAACCCTGATGAGTCAATGCACAATACTAAGCTAAATGGACCAGTGGTCTGACTCAGTATAAGGCAGCTTCCTATGTTCCTAACAGCTTCTGAAATCTCAATTTCTCCATGCTCAGAGAATGTTACTGCGACTCAGAAAATGTCATACAAAATGCCAGCTGGCTGCTGTAGGCAATTGACATGAACCTCTGGTATTCTTCTTCTACTGACATTACTTAATGCTTGGATGTATTTTGCATAATTAGGTAAGGACCCCATGACGGTTAAGTCCAGTCAAAGGCGACTATGGGGTGTGGCGCTCATCTCACTTTTCAGGCCAAGGGAGTCAGTGTTTGTCCACAGACAGCTTTCCGGGTCATGTAGCCAGCATGACTAAACCACTTCTGGCACACGGAGAACTGTGTCAAGTGCCAGAGCACACAGAAATGTCGTTTACCTTCCCGCCACAGCAGTACCTATTTATCTACTTGCACTTTCGAACTGCTAGGTTGGCAGGAGCTGGGACAGAGCAATGGGAGCTCACCCTGTAGTGCGGAAAAATTCCATCAATGGTGTCTCCGAAATTTTTTACACATCACTTGGGAAGACAGGCAAACTAATATCAGTGTACTGGAAGAAGCAAAGACCACCAGTGTTGAAGCAATGATTCTTCAACATCAACTTTGTTGGACTGGTCATGTTGTGCAGATGCCTGATGATCGTCTTCCAAAGCAAGTACTCTATTCTGAACTTTAAAATGGAAAGCGTAATACTGGCGGTCAACAAAAGAGGTTTAAAGACTGTATCAAGTATAAACACTGACAACTGGGAAACACTGGCCTGCGAGTGCTCCAGCTGGAGAACAGCCTTTACCAAAGGTGTAATGGGCTTTGAAGACACTCAAACTCAGGACACAAGGGAGAAACGTGCTAAGAGGATGGCACGCTTGGCAAATCCACACTGTGATCAACTCACGCCCGGAAACCAATGTCCCCACTGTGGAAGGACGTGTGGATCCAGAATTGGCCTCCACAGTCACTTATGGATTCATTGTTAAAACCGTGTTTATGGAAGACAATCTTACTTGGCTATGAGTGATCACCAAATGAGAAGAAGAAGAAGAAGAAGAAGAAGAAGAAGAAGAAGAAGAAGAAGAAGAAGAAGAAGAAGAAGAAGAAGAACCAATATTCATAGGTGTCATGAAGGGTGATTTTGAGTGGAGAAAAGGCAAAGGGTGGAAAAGGGGCTCAGACCTTTCCCTTTCTGATGGTTCTCCACTCCAAATAAGCAGCTCCTGCCCTTCCACAGTTAAAAACATGAATGAACAACATTTTGAATCCATAAGTGGGAAGCAGCTGTACATCTCTTTGGAAGAGAGAAACAGTGAGAGGTGGAAGGATAAAGCATGCCTTTCCCCTGGTTTCTTTTTATTTAATATTTCCCCTTTCAAGCTGCTATTCTTTTTGAAAATGATATCGTGTATATGAAGGGCTTTGTCACATGTATTTGCTTGAAGTGTGTAGTCAGGCTCCAACTTGTAAGTCAGCCAGAAAGACAAACAAAATCATCTGCTAACCCTTGTGCCTGATGTAAACATAGGCATTTAACTTGCATTGAGTGTTGTTGTCATTTTCCTGATGTCTGTGCTGCTCTCTTATATCTCCGAGTTGTAATTTGAACTCCAAAGCAGTAACAAAGACTGACAAGTATATCCATTAACCAGGCTTCACTTTAATCATCTGGATTCAGTTTCTGAACTTTCCAGTACTGTCTCTGCATCAGATGTCACAAGTATTGCATCTTTCTACTACCGAAAAATGTTAAGATAGCAAAAAGGAGAAAGCAAATGCCATTGAGGAAGCTCACCTTTTCACTGTAGTGAAGCACGGTGAATGAAATGGAGAAGGAAAACACAGGTGGGGAGGGAGAAGCACAGAACACTTTCCCTCCCCAACTAGATTTTCCTTCTTCATTTCGTCCCCATTTCTTCACATCAGCATTTCCCCTCCTCATTTCGCAACGTCGTCCTTTCCATACCTCTATCAAACCACTAGCCCACAAGGTCCCACTCAAGGGTTACGTTGTGTGCCCAGTTGCCTCCTAATAGGCAGGCTACCAGCTTGTCAAGAGAGAAGCTTCAGCCTCCAGATAGGAAGCCATGGCACAAAGGCAAGAGAGAGCTTGCACAGTGGTAAGGAAAGAGGAAGCATTTTTATTTGGAGGGAGGATAGAAAGATATGTGTGAATATAAGGAAACTACCGCAGAGGTAAGTGTCTGCCACCGCAAGCAAGCAAGCAGGAGGCGGGGCATGGCATCCAGATCCAAACCTGCCATCCCTCCAGAGCAGGGTTCAGCAAACTTTTTCAGCAGGGGGCCGGTCCACTGTCCCTCAGACCTTGTGGGGGCCAGATTATATTTGGGGGGGGGTTGAATGAATTTTTGTGCCCCACAAATAACCCAGACATGCATTTTAAATAAAAGCACACATTCTACTCATTTAATAACACCAGGCAGGCCCCACAAATAACCCAGAGATGCATTTTTTTTTAAAGAGCACATTGTACTCAGGTAAAAAACACGCTGATTCCCAGACCGTCCACGGGCCAGATTTAGAAGGCGATTGGGCCGCATCCGGGCCCCGGGTCTTAGTTTGCCTATCCATGCTCCAGAGTGTTGCTTGAAGCAACTGGTTCAGAAAGGCTCAATGGTAGCTCTGGCTCTGGTTCATTGCCACCAGACCCAGGAAGGCAGGGTCCTGACTCCCTTCAGCTAAAAATGCTGCTTATCATGTTCAAGGTGCTTAGAAGTCATTAGAATGGAGTGGTGTTTAGGAGGAGCTGGGGGCGACATTTCAGCTTGGGGGGAAATGTTATTTTTGCTACTCTTTGGACTATTTTCTTGTATTCCTTTTGTTAGGCCTCATTGTTAAGTGGATTGTTTATTATTATTATTATTATTATTATTATTATTAAAGATTTTCTTGATTTACAAAGGTAGTGCAATGTCTCTCTCGTATTTTTCCATATAACATTTATACAAATCAGTTTTTGTTTTTGAGACATTAGGAAGAAAAAGGGGGGAAGGTGGGGTGATGGAGAGATAGGTGGGGTGGGGTGATGATGTTTTTATTTTACTTGATATGAGTAGGGTTTGGTGTCAGCGTTGTTTGTGTAGGTTCTCTGTTGTTCTTTTGTGCTCCTTTGGTGGTGAGAGAGGTTGGGGTTGGCGTAGGGTGTGATTGTTCATTTGTGGTTGGCTGTGGTGATCTTTGGTTTTCTGTGTGAGTGGGGTTGGTGGGTGTTTTGGATCAGGTTAGCCATATTGATTTGTATGCTGTCGGTAGATTTTTGTCATTGTCTTGTTGGGCTTGTGATGAAGGGGAACCATATTGGGGTGAAGGTGTCTTCTTCTGATTGTCCCCATTTCAGTTTCAGGTTACTGGTTAGTTTTTCTAGTAGGACTGTTTCCCATACTACTTGGTACCAATGGTCCATGTTTACTCCTGTCAGGTCTTTCCAGTGTCTGGTTATGATGTTTCTGGCTGCTGAGAGTAGATGGATTGTTAAGTGGATTGTTTAATCAAAGTGTACAGTTTTTTAGTATGAGATGTTTAATTAATCTATGACTGTTGTTCTTGTGCATTTTTCTGATGCCGTGAGCCACTTTAAGCATAGGTAAAGGTAAAGGGACCCCTGACCATTAGGTCCAGTCACGGACAACTCTGGGGTTGCGGTGCTCATCTTGCTTTACTGGCCCAAGGGAGGCAGCGTACAGCTTCCGGGTCATGTGGCCAGCATGACAAAGCTGCTTCTGGCGAACCAGAGCAGCGCACAGAAATGCTGTTTATCTTTCCACCAGAGTGGTACCTATTTATCTACTTGCACTTTGATGTGCTTTCGAACTGCTAGATTGGCAGGAGCAGGAACTGAGCAACGGGAGCTCACCCCATCGTGGGGATTCGAACCGTCAATCTTCTGATCAGCAAGCTCTAGGCTCTGTGGTTTAACCCACAGCGCCACCCACATCCCCTCTTCACCATGCAAAAGCAGCATACAAATAAGCAATGATGATGAAAACGTGGCTTTGCTAAACCTTGTAAATAAAGGAAGGCAAATCACACTTTTCTCAATATTCAGGGGGTTTGCAAAATCCAGAAATACTTCATTTCACTTTATCTGCTTTAAAATAATGTCCGTATTTTAACTGCATCTGGATTTGGTAGCACAAACAGGTAGTTCCAGAGAAGCCTAATTGAAAAAAAACTGGATGTAGCATATGATTGTGTTTGAAGTCTTACTACTGTTCAGCATGCCTGTTTGCATGTTAACAACGATGTCAAGATTGTCCTTGTAAATCATTTATGCAAGGCAGCTCAGTTGTCATCATTCTCATAGACCATAAAATGAATTTACTCAGACAGAAAGCTTCGTTATCCAAGGCTGCATGTGATTGTCTCAAGGCATGCAAAACATATTCCATGTGAGTGCAAGGACAATTAAGAAATATTAAATCTGTTGCCATCCATTCACATTTTACAGCAGTAACTGATTTTGGAGATACGCAAAGATTTTATCCTAAGCTCTGTTTGATCAGCTGGTAATCAGACCTTCTATCATGTTCTTCTTTCCTATTAGCTACACAAACGGAAAGGGCTCTCTATCCTTTTCATGCTTTTCATCATCTTACAGATTCTTTTCTGGGGCTGGGGCATGGAGAAATACTTGCTTTCAATCAGCCATTTCTATAGTCACTATTAAATATAATCCGTATCACAAAGGAATAAAAACACAACATTTTCTTAAAAGAGTAAGATGAACTCACCAAAGTATGCGTTTTCTCTTTAGCATGAGACATTAATCATCTGTTGCAGAAATCCAAGCATTGCCCTCAATCAAAGATCGGACATACTGTTCACCACACACAGGTCACAGTTCTTATCTTGTTTCTTTCTAATTAAATCTTAGAGTCATAAGCAGCAAACAACTGGGAGATAAATTAGAAAGTGGAATCCAAACCACAGCACAAAATTATTGCTCAACTTCTAAAAGAGGCGAGTGGTATCTTTGGACCCATTCAGACATCCTTTTGCTTGTGCCATGATTGTTTCTGCTTATGAAGGTATTGGGGCAGTCATCTGCAATCCTGCTTTCAATGCTATATTTTGACCCACAAATACGCAGCTTCGTTTCCAATCAGTGCATATCCTCCTGTGACATCCCGATGAAATTCTGCAATATTTCATACCATAAATATTCCAAGTGGTGCTGCTTGAAGTTCCACCACTGACCTGAGCAACTCTGTTCTGCCATGCAGCTGACCTTTGGCATGAAGCCAGTTCTCCAGGGCCCCATATATAAGGGAAATCATATCATCGCTTGCAAACAGTTGAAGCTTAACAGCAAAATATTCTATTTGGATGCCTACTTTACAAACGATCTGTTGTGTGGCGTAATATTTTGCATGCACATTCTTGCTTTAGTTCCTACAAACATACATATGCATATATATATATGTCATTATTGATAGGGTTAAACAGGGGAACCAGACGGATGGGAGTTTACTGGCACATTTTGTTTTTCATGCTATGCCAATCAGCTTTTATGAATTATTAGAAGACAAAACAAACAAAAATGAAGAAACACAACCAACCCTTAGGCAGTTGGCTCTTATACAAGTGTGCTTAGTCACAATACACCATTCCATTCCATTCCCTCTCCCACTCAGTTTTCTCCCCCCCCATTGTATTCTATGGCAACTGAGCACCCTCATTCTTATTTACATTGTTTTCGTCCTCCACCACACAACTAGGGCTTCCCCCTAATATTATTTGTACTTTTGCAAACCTCAGGGTTTCCCTGAGGCTGCTGATACTTCTCTCATGTGTTGATGTGGTCATTTTGATTACATAAGCAAGAACACACACAGGGGCATTGCTGGGGGGGCCACAGCCCCAGGTGCATTTTTTTTAGAGGGGGCACGACCAGGCACCCCCATGACAAGCTCCCTCATTGGAGCCTGGCTCCGGCATGCAAGGGAGCTGCTGAGGCAAAGAGAAGAAGAGCTCATCAAAGGAACTGTGCTTTTGGGAGCAGGGAGCTTGTTTTTGGAATCGAGCACTTTTACTGAGGCAATTTGGAGGTGTTGGGGATGACCAGAAATAAGTGGCATCAGGGTAACCATTGGCCAGTTGGCTTCCTTGGTGCTCTGCTTGTTCCCATCATCTGGGAGTGAGGGGGATCATATGTCATGATCATGAATGGAAACTTATCCTGTCTCCTGCTTTCATACCATATGAATATGCATATGCATATACAAACTGATTTTTAAACAGTGGATCTACAATGTGCTTATCAAAAGCACTGTCTGAAGAAAGACACAACTGGGTATGATGGTGGTAGCAGACCCATTTGGGGGAACTATGTCTGTCCTGATGACACATAAAGAGGGATGAGGAGGGACCTCATTTAAAGCAAAAGGAGTGCACAGATAAAGAGAACTGAGCCTACACTTTCACACCACCTCACCCTCTGAGCCCATTTCTCCAAGCCTAGCTCACTTCTGGTATCAGAGCTCAACTGTAGGAAAAAAAATATGTCCGTCTGCAGTGCTATTTTCCTAGAAAAAGAGGTGCAAGAACTCACCATGAACATCGGTGAGTTCCGGCTGAAAAAAAGCCCTGTCCGCCTGGAGATGAGACTATGGGAAGGTAAAATACGGATATGCAGTCACATTCAAACACAAGCAAAATCCGTATCACTGTCAGTGAAGTGAGGCCTGTCAGAGTGAGCTTAGCCATGCCATCTGTTTGCTTGTCAACCATCTGCTTTATTCCCAGGGGATGTCACGTATATTGGCCTTACCTAAACCCCACTGAAGTTACTGGAAGAGTTCTGGGAGCCTTCACTAGATTAGAAACAGACTCTTTATAAGCGGTGTAATAAAAGTAATTAGGCATATTAAGACAGCTCAGCTAGCTTAGGCCTAAGAGTGTCAATAAACAGACATCGTTTTCTGAGAAACTGGAAATTCCATGTTAGGCTCGACGCCCGAATGTTGTGACAGGAAGATCAGCCAGTATAATTTCGCATGCCAAACACGCGCATATAGAGCTCTCCCACAAACCTACTTAACTTCCATTAGCTGCCCTAAGGAATTACTCATCAATAGTTAAAAGGATTGAGCTCACAGAAACAATGGCTGCTGGTGACTCACCTGTTGAGTCTGAAGGAGCAGTGCGAACTATGTAATGCATCAGACTCCTGGGAATAACGCGGGCTTGATTTATTGCCGAGGATTAAATGAACAAACTGCTAGCCAATAGGACATCCTCCTTTTGCAGACAGCAACTCTGAAACAGCTGCACCAAAGCAAAAGAAGAATAAGAGATACTAAGTTCCCATCTCTTTCTTAAGTGATACCTTTTATTTGATTTACCGGTACATTCCCCCAGTCCCCTTAAAAAAAGCAGAAATGTTCTAGCTAGTAAGCATAGCTCTTATTTCCACTGCACTGACATGTACCGGAACAGCACATAAATCAGTGTGCATGAATGTGGGAGCAGAAATATATGCTTATTGTAAAGCCTAGCTGAAATTTCTCAAAGGGTGGGTGGGTGGAAGAAAGCCACTTTTGCAGAATTTCTGCTGAATATTCTCCAACACATGTATTCATTCATTCATTCATCTAAGTTGATAGGGACCCCTGTTCCTCTCACAGAGCTCCAATTCTTAGAATTGTTTAGTAATTGATCCCTTTCCCCAGGAAACTTCATTGGAGAAGATATCTGCCCTACCAGTGTGGGAGCAGTGGTCTTTATATTGTGTTCTGGGGTGACTGAAAACTTATCACAGGATCTTCACTATGAAGATCAGTAAATGGCTAATAGGCTTCCCTAAAAGACAGCTTGCTTAGCACCCTTCACCTTTGTGTGTAATGTTTTGCCTAGGGATGTGTTTGGCATATGCTCTGTTCACATGAGGCAGTGGTCAGTCCCAGAAGGCCTGGTTGGTGTCCTGAATTATGAGATCATGTACACACTACCTATAAAGCACATTTGAAACACATTCAGATGTGTACTGCAGTTTAGCCTTCCCAGAGTTCCAATTCCCAGCATCTCTCTGAATCTGTCTCTGTCTATATATACAATATGTATTGCTGGATTCAATTAATGAGCTCCACCAGCCCAGGCAAGGATGCTTGCTTACACAATGGGGCTTCCCCCTCTTCTTCTCACCCATGCCCCCCCAGGAGTCAGGAGAACCTCACAGAGGTAACAAATTATGAACTGATATTTTTCTATCCTTTCAATCCACTCTGCCTAATGGTAGGGCTGCCCCTCTGAGGCAGACATTTGGGTATTTGTCAGTGCAGTGGATTGGTAAATGAGAAAGAGTGTTCACCGGAGGCAAACCAAAAACCAGAGAACCAAAATGTTCAGCTTGGATCCACAAAGCTCAAGTTTAAGTCCACCCACATTCAGCTTGGTTCAGCTTCATGGAGAAATTGAGGAATACCAACACCACCACAAATACTTTCGTTGCATTATGTTTGTCTGTGCAACTTCAGAAAGTAACGCTGGAAGTGTTGCTGAGGCAAACCAGTGTGCTGGAACAAAATAAAATAAAAAATTCAAGACCAGGCCTCCTTTCGTTATCACAGGAGAGGTTTATATTACTGAAGAAAATGTGAGACTAAGGAATAAGACTTATAAGGTGTAGAATCACAACCAATATATTCCATCAATCCTTAACTCATGAATTGAACTGAATTGGTAGCCATTCCAACAAGTGGGACCCGCAACGAAATGTTGCGGGGGTGGGGGTGGGAGTGTTGCTGTTGAGGATTCCTAACAATCTATTCCATCCCCCTTGTTCCCATTATCTCCCCCCGAAAAGTCGGTCAGTATTCTGTGGCCACTGAGTATGCTTGTTCCTGATTGGTCTGTTGTTATTTTGGAGGTACATACTCCATCCCCATTTACCGGTAGGGCTTCTGTTTGTACTGCCGCAAATGCTCTTGTGCATGGGTGGTGTCATTTGGTTACATAAATGAAAGCACTCAAAAGCCTGAGCATCAGAAATAAATTATTATCATTGGTTCACATTTCCTGTGTAACTTCCTTGAGACATTCAGGGAGGAGAGAGGGGGAGACTTTGCATAACACTCTGTCCTCGTTTATTTGGCACTGACTGGAATAAAAAGAAGTTTTACGTATTTCTATTCCACCTTTCAGGGCAATCTTTCACAAGGTGGCTTCCAATAAAATGTTAAAGGCAACACAATGATGAACTAAAGAATATGCTACCGGTATATAACACCATCGGGGTGGGGGGGGTGTTGTCTGCAATAAAATCAATAAAAAGCTTAATGGAATAAAAGCAAAAGTACTACTCACATATTCATGCTGAGATCAATTAGACAAACAGCATGGAATAATCTCAGATGTACTGGGGTGGGGGAGGGAAGGAAAAGTAATGTGGAATTGATATGATCTGGGAAGAGGCATTTCTCCAGAACTGCCTCTAAATGAACATGGTGTGTGCGTGCTGTGTGAGTGCATTAACATCAATATGCATGCAAGTATTCTGGGAAGATGCACAAGAGAATGTACTTTGCAAACTCCCCTTCCAGCTTTCCTTTGGGCAGTGGAGCCTCCGAATGACGCACGCAGAGACAGTGTTCACTCAGCAGAGCAAGACAGCATAACAGATGGGCTGGCACAATACCTATTTTCTTTTCATTTTTCTTTTTAAAGGATGCCCTATTTAGCTGGGTTTCATTATCTGGGTGGTTTTATCTTCTCCTTTTAACACTTCATTGATTTTTTTTTTTTACATGGCAATAAAATAATAACAAAACAAAGGGCATTAGAATTGGTTCCAGGCAGGGATATAAATGGAATGACTGGAAGTCAGATAAAGAAAGAGGACGAAAATGCAGCAGAACCAGCCTTTATGTGATGGCCATTTTGCTACAGCTCAGGACCAGTAATATCTACAAGGGTTTCATTTTTTTCTTAGTCTGCTGAACAGCAAGTGTTTTTCTTTGAAAAAGAAGACGATGGTAGAAGCTCATGATTTCTTAAGCATAAAGTACTCACATATCTGAGATACATACATACCGAGACACAGCAGGTGCCCGCTAATTGTACTTTCTGGAAACAACTGAAGCTCTTCCAGCTGAATGAAAAGGTCTCTGCCATAAATGTTCGTTTCCTATTGTTTTTAATTATATCTCCAGTAATTTTTGTATTGTTTTTAAAACTATTTTTAGATGTCTTTATTATATTCTTTTATTATATGGCAATTTACACACGCACACACATTTTCCTTTCACAGTACATTCCTGATATACTTTTTTGCAACCATGAGCATGGAGCCTTTCCACATGATTGGAACCACTGAGATACTGAGGTAGCTGTTGTGTTTGGAGAAGAACAGCCCTATTTAGTCAATCAAAACAGGACATAATCTTCCCACAGAACAAGGGGTTGGGATCATGTCTTATGACCCTGCAACCAACTTCATGCATCCATCTGGCTCTTCAGCACAGAGTACTGACTCTCTGGAGATTATTGCGGAAGTAGGTGAAATTGCAGTAAAAATGTAAAACGCTGTGCCTCAAAATGCCATATTGTTGAGGGAAATTGAATTTGTGGAACCAGAGAGCCCTCTAATGGTGGAAGACATAGAGGGCTGTCCAGGAATTCAGTAAATTGATGGTGTTAAGTACTGTATGTTAGGAAGGAGGTTTTCTACAGGCCAGAGGAGAGAGTTATCTAGATGATGAATTAGACAAGAATTAAACGAGATGCATCCAAGCAAGAAAGAAGACATTAATATTGACAAGTATTAGGACAAAAGTAAGAGAAGAAATATCAACAGCCTCAGATATGCTGATGACACAACCTTGATGGCAGAAAGCGAGGAGGAATTAAGGAACCTTTTAATAGGGGTGAAAGAGGAGAGTGCAAAATATGGTCTGAAGCTCAACATAAAAAAAACTAAGATCATGGCCACTGGTCCCATCACCTCCTGGCAAATAGAGGGGGAAGAAATGGAGACAGTGAGAGATTTTACTTTCACGAAATTAAAAGACGCCTGCATCTTGGGAGAAAAGCGATGACAAACCTAGACAGCATCTTAAAAAAGCAGAGACATCACCTTGCCAACAAAGGTCCGTATAGTTAAAGCTATGGTTTTCGCAGTACAGTAGTGATGTATGGAAGTGAGAGCTGGACCATAAAGAAGGCTGATCGCCGAAGAATTGATGCTTTTGAATTATGGTGCTGGAGGAGACTCTTGAGAGTCCCATGGACTGCAAGAAGATCAAACCTATCCATTCTCAAAGAAATCAGCCCTGAGTGCTCACTGGAAGGACAGATTCTGAAGCTGAGGCTCCAATACTTTGGCCACCTCGTGAGATGAGAAGACTCCCTGGAAAAGACCCTGATGTTGGGAAAGATTGAGGGCACAAGGAGAAGGGGATGACAGAGGACGAGATGGGTGGACGGTGTTCTTGAAGCTACCAACATGAGTCTGACCAAACTGCAGGAGGCAGTGGAAGACAGGAGTGCCTGGCATGCTCTGGTCCATGGAGTCACGAAGAGTCGGACACGACTAAATGACTAAACAACAGCAACAAAGAGAGGCTAACTAAAAAAAGGAAGAACAGCTGTGTAGTATGAGAGACCAGCAATACCTTTGGCCTAAGGAAGCAACTAGGACAGCAAAGAGGTTTTTAATATGTGGGGGTCAGCAACAACAGTTTTACATAACACCATGTAATAACATTCTCTGAAAGGAAGCTGGGATAGCTCAGTTGGTAGAGTATGAAACTCAGTTGTGGGTTTCAACCCCATGTTGGGCGTTGGTTTCCTGCATTGCAGGAGGTTGGACTAGATTACCCTTGTAGTCCCTTCCAACTCTACAATTCTATTTTTCTATGAAGGATGTTTCCATCATATCATAATCCCTGTTACACCTATTACAATGACACCACACCACAGCTCCTTGATCAAAGGAAGAGAATATTCATTGGATATTGTGGTTTTATTGAGGGCCCTCTAATAATTACAGGTGCAAATCTCTCTAGCTTTCTTCTTAATTGAAAATATGGGGTGGGGGGAGAGATGAAATAACCTTCCCTTTAGGTTGATGTCTGTAAAAATATTTCAAGGTGACTAGCTCTGGCTCTGACGATCTGCGTGCAGGCACCAGCAGGATAGCGCAATTGTAGGGCTGACTGGGGTTGGGGGTTGCTGGTTGGCTTCCTTCTTTTCAAATATGTATCATTAGGCTTGATATTTCTTGGGGAGGACCCTAGAGTTAGAAGCAGGTTGGGAGTGTGGCCTGAGAGCCTCAGCTGAGGGTGCGGAAACTGCACCCTTTATCATGTAGATTTGGTGGGGATGGGGGAGGCCTTGCTTTAGTGTCCCCCAGAATTTAGTGGAGAGACACGGCAGGACCCCACCTGATTATAGAGTCCCCTTCCAGCTGCACAAATATAAGATGGGGGACACCTGGCTTGCCTGTAGCACATGAGAAAAGGATCTAGGGGTCTTAGTAGACCACAAGTTTTAACTTGAGTCAACTGTGTGATGCTGCAGCAGCAAAGGAAGCTAATGTTACTTTAGGCAGTATCAACAGAAGTATAGTGTCCCAGGCAAAGGAACTATTAATACCATTCTATTGTACCTTGGTCAGAAATAGAAAGCTATTGACAACCTGGAACATGATCAAAGGTCTAGAAACCAGGTGGCAGCTCCCAGAGGTTCAGATAGATGTTAAATAGCACAACGGACAAAATGGAACCCTGTGGGGCTCCACAGGTCAACTCCCATGGTGGTACCTCATAACTGATTTCCTGGAAATGGTCCTGGGGGTAGGAGCAGAACCAGTGAAAAACAGCATCTCCAACCCACACCTTAAGAAGATGTAGTTCTTTAGGTACTACAGCACTTATTTATTCACAATAATTTAAAAAAGACAGATTTGAAGGGAAATCGGAGACCTGAGGAGGGCTCTGTTTACTAACTTTTAGGGGAAATAGTAATGTAGGGGGAAACGGGAACTCCTGTGCAAGCTTATTTGCGCAGTCTGGACTGAGGGGACGGGGAAAGGATGAGTTGTCTATACTAACAGCATTTCCTGGCACTGATTGTCCCTTATCAAAGTAATAACAGTGCTCTTTAGTCCCGAGGCCAGATGCATGCACCAGCCAGCCAGATTATCTCCTCAGAAATGACAGCGATTGGGTTTGTAACAACAAAGGAAGCATTATTCACCATCCAGAGATAAAAGCATACAAGGCTGCATCTGCACCCGTTGTCACACTCACTCTTGATCTTCAGAACCCCCATTCCTGTGTCTTCAGAATATAACCTTCCCTCTAGTGGCTGTTCATGTTACAATCATTCCCGCCGTCACCATTCTAACTGTCCAATCCGTATGTTAAATATACTGGTGGCTTAGCTGGCTTTCAAAACAAAATAAAAAATAAAAAAATTCCTTCCAGTAGCACCTTAGAGACCAACTAAGTTTGTTAGAGACCAACCAAGTTTGAGCTTTCGTGTGCATGCACACTTATTCAGATACGTACTTCTTCAGGTATCTGAAGAGGTGTGCATGCACACAAAAGCTCATACCAAGAACAAACTTAGTTGGTCTCTAAGGTGCTACTTGAAGGAATTTTTTTTATTTTTTATTTTGTTTGACTACAGCAGACCAACACGGCTACCTACCTGTAACTTAGCTGGCTTTGTGATTCTGGCAGCTTCCTTTCCAGGCAAGAGAGCAGGGAGGGTAACGTAATGGTAGCCCAAGTTTTCTTGAGATGATTTTTGGTGGCTTTGGGTTGCCCTGAGCCCAGTTTTTGGCTGGGAAGGGCGGAGTATAAATAAAATTATTATTATTATTATTATTATTATTATTATTATTATTATTATTATTATTATTATTATATGGCAGGGGCTTCTAAGCACATGAAATACTGGCCCACCTTAGATGATGAGATCATTCCCATGGACTGTACTTCTTTACCCATGGGGAACCACCCTTCGCTGTGGCCTTTGCCCCCAGGGGCATGGCACTCCATCCTTTTACCACCAGACCCTGTCCCTAGACCCAGTTTTTTTGACACATACCGGATCCTAGGCCTTTCTCCCACCAGTCTCCATGCTGGGGGTCCATGAAGTCCCAGAATGCTGTCAACTCTATTCATGTATAAAGCAAAGGGTAAGGTTTTAGCATTGAAAGGGCGATGCCATTGTCTCTCTGTGTTTCAGGGCTTCAAGCACTTTTATCTCAGCACATAGCAGATTTTATATTGAAGAAGTGCTTGCAGCTTCAGAGAATGGGGAAGTTGGCAGGGAGGGTGGTGGCTATCAGATCCCCCTCACTTATGCAACCCTTTTGCTGCAAAACGTAGACATAAAAAATAAACATAGTTCTCTTTCATACCCTGGCTAAATTGGCATATACTCAAAATCCAAAATATTTTTGACTTTTGCGCAATTTATATTCAAAGCTAGCACACAGGTTGCTTTCCGACATGAAGAATGGCAAAGACGTAACTGTGATATGGCTAATCGGAAAATGAACATCATTATAGCATCCACAATACTAATTGCTCTTGAACTTCTATAGTTTTTGAAGCCATTTTGACTCTGGTGTGTTACCATAACTTAGGATACTTCATGTTTTCTGATGGAGAGTCCTTCCTTCCAACAGTGACTTGTTTGCTTTTGTTCATTCATATGCAAAAATAGTTTACAGTACAGTTAAGTGAAGTGGCTCATTTCCCTCAAGATACTTCAGTTTAATTTTTCTTCTTCTTATTTATATCTTGCTTTTCCATATAACATTTAACATGGCTTCCAAAAGATATTGTTACGATGTTTTAAAGCATGTAAGTCTGTTTAACATGGATTCATTATCAGGGGCGTTCCTAGCCCCTTGGCTGCCCGGGGCGGGAAGCCAAGAGGCACCCCCGGGGGCGGGGCGTCGCAGCATGTGCGTGTGCCATGACATCATGACGCACGCACACGTGGCGACGCCCCGCCCCCGGGGAATGCCGGGCGGGGGCTTTTGGAGCCTTTTTGGGCTGCAAAGAGTCCCAAAGCCTTTGCTGTAGCACAAAGGGGGTGCTACAGCAGCGGCTTTGGGACTCTTTGCAGCCCAAAAAGGCTCCCCAAGCCCCCGCCCGGCATCCTAGGGGCGGGGCGTCACCACATGTGCGTCACGACGCACGCACACATGGCGACGCCCCGCCCCGGGGGATGCCGGGCGGGGGCTTTTGGAGCCTCTGCAGCCCGCAAAAAGCCGCTGGAGGGCGGGGGCTATTTTCGGCGCTGCCGGGGCAGAGCCGCAGGGGCGGCCAGCGAGGGGGGTGACACCCCGACTTGCTGGCGGCCCCTGCGGCTCCACCCCGGCAGTGCCGAAAATAGCCTAAAAAGAATTTTTAAAAATTGTAGAAAAAAAGCCCAGTGGGCGGGGCGCCCCCCCCGATGTGTCACCCCCAGCAGGGGCGCTGCCCGGGGCCCCCCGCCCCCCCTGTTCATTACTTTAGTAGGTCTGGTGGAATGCTCTCTCACAAGAGACTAGGGCCCTGCAGGATTTGACATATTTCCGCAGGGCCAGCAAGACGGAGCTGTTCCGCCAGCCAGGCCTTTGGTTCGGGTCCAGTCTGATTCTTTTCTTTCTGTATAAGAACAAGCATTAAAGAGGCCTCCTAGCCTGCTCACAAGTCCTTTATAAGACCACTGGTAACAGTTGGCCCTGGAGAATATTAACCACTCTCAATTTTACCCATGGACTGCCATCTGTCCAGATTTTAATTTGCTCTGAACTAGTTTTAAGATGTATTTTAACTAACTGAGTGCCTGTTTTTATGTTCTCATGTTCTTTGTATACCATCTTAGTTTCATGATGTCAGCTGCCCTGAGCCCAGCTCCTGCCGGGGTACAACTAAAAATTTATTATTTATTATTTGTTAAATGTCAGACATGTGATTGTTTAATTATTTCAATGGCCGACTACCCTGAAAAGCATGAGGGCTTGAGGAAGTGTCACTACTGTCTTCCTCCTTTTGCTTTGGAAATCTTCATTTGTCACATTGTGAATCATTGGGGGGCTAATTTGCTACCTTTTATTCCTTTCTTCCTTCCTTTCCTCCTTCCCACCCCTTTCACTCTCATCCAAGAGAGCTGCAGCCTTTGAAGTACTGTGTTTGATCCTTCTACTAGTTTACAGGGGAATTCAAGTCACTTTGATGTTGGCTTTCTTACAGAAGGGTGTGAGGAATTTTAGAATAACAACCATCCTCCTTGCCCCCTGCAAAAAACAAAAACAAAAAACACCCGGCTAATAATTTTCAGGTAACAGTAAATGCCATGGGTCAAATAGATAACATGGTTGCAGAAATGCACCAGAACAGAATATACGCACTTACTTTTTCATTTTCAGAATTTCTCAGTCCTGAGGCCCTGTGGCACATAATTTCAGGTAACTAAACAACTGAAATCTGAAAAGCCTAGTTCACCAATCATGCTAAAGTAGATCCCATTTAAGAAACAGAATTAGAAACACCATGCTGAAATGTCTGGTCACCGAGTTTTGCAGTTTAGGCAGCTATTTTATTCTCTGGACAGTGATCTGAGGGCCAGAGTTTATCTTGTCACACATAATCATGACTAGCCAGGACCCATCATAAAACTGGTGACATCTAGCAGTATTGGTGACATCTTCCATTATTATGCACCTCATGCTCAGTCATCATATTACCTACATGTTGCCTGCAGAATCCAAAACAGATAGCATTAAAGTGCAAAATATTTCTAGATCTTACAATTGGAAAATAGCTCCCCCACCCAGTGGCGGAGTAAGGCTCCGCGGTACCCGGGGCAGCAAAGGAAACGCCCCGGGGGCGGGGCGTCGTGACATCACATTGTGACGTCATGACGCTCCGCCCCCAGGGCGTTTCCGGGAGTGCCGGCGCCGCTTCTGCAGCCCTCTTTTAAGCCGAAGAGCTCGCTTTTAAGCTCTCCGGCTCAAAAGGAGGCTGTGGAAGCGGCGATCCGATGACAGAGTGCGCCTGCGCGTGCAGGCGCACTCCGTCGTTGGGCCGTGCGCTGCCACTCCCAGGGTGACGGATGGAGCGGCAGCGCGTGGGAATGGTGGGAGGGGCTGCCTCTTGTCACCCCCACGTGCCGCCGTTCGCTCCGTTGCCCCAGGAGCAGCAGCACCGCACACACCGTGCGCTGCTGCTCCCGGGGGGACGGAGCAAGTGGTGGCGCGTGGGGGTGACAAGCGATGGCCCCTCCTGCCACTCCCCACGCTGCCGGTCACCTCGGGAGCAGCAGCGCTGCACGGACGGGGTGCTTGCTTGGCCGTGCGCTGTTGCTCCTTGGGTGACGGAGGGAGCGGCAGTGCTTGGGAATGGCGGGAGGGGCTGCCGCTTGTCACCCCCACGCGCTGCCGCTCGCTCCGTCGCCCCGGGAGCAACAGCGCACGGCCGAGGGAGCACCCCGTCTGTGCAGCACTGCTGCTCCCAGGGTGACCGGCGTTGCCTGGGGAGTGGCGGGAGGGGCGCTGCTTGTCACCCCCACCCGCCGCTTGTCGCCCCCACCCGCCGCTTGTCGCGCCTGTCGCCCGGGGGCGTACCGCCCCCACCGCACCCCCCTAGCGACGCCCCTGCCCCCACCTTTACCAATGAAATTGTGGGCAACCTTTTAACTATAAACTCTGGTGGTGTCATAAGAGGCCAGATCCAATTTGCCTTGGGAACTGGGTCTTCTTACCTGCCAGGTTGCTACCCCAGCTTCAAGCCACAACATTACCTAAATGAAATGTCTGGGTGATAAAGTCAAGCAGCCATCACCAGCCTGGACCCCTCCAGATGTTTTTGATTAAAACTCCTATCAGTCCCAACCAATATGGCCAGGCGTATGATTCAAGGAGGCAGAAGAGGAGCTTTTGATCCCTAGCAGCAGCACAACATATGCATTCCTACTTTCAGTACTGTATGTGCCTACAAAGGGTTTGGGGCAGACATACTGCTTTGTTTCCAATCATTGCCTGTCCTGTGGCTTCCTACCGAAATCCAGATAGCAATAATGTGGCAACATTGGGGAGACATCACAGAATTAATGAAGTGGAATGGGTGAACGTTCCAGTATAAACACACCACTAATACAGTATCATTGCATCAATGGCATGCTGCAGAATGCACCCACTGGGGGAGAAAACCAGCCTCGAGGGGCCCTTGAGGGAGAGTGAGCAGAAAAGCAGAAGTGCAGTAGATATTTAATTGGCTTTAATGGGTTACAGCTTATTTTAAATCTATTTCTAATGCATTGCTACCAGCCTCTAGCATTCAAGTTGGAAAGGACTCAAATGGAAAATTGTAACACAAAGCAATAAAGCAAATTCTGGCTAATTTGTTTAAAAAAATTTTTTTGCTTAAATTGTACTTAAACGATGTTTCTATTTCATATGAATATCAGCTTGCAGAGACTAAATGATCTGAATATCAAAGTTCACCCCAAAACCTTGCACTGGAGTCATAGACATAAGAGTGATCAAGTTAAAGTACAAGCCTGCATGTCTACTCAGACGAAAACCCTGATGGGTCCAATAGGGCTTACTTCTAGGTAACTGTGTAGTGCAGGGATGGAGAACTGGGCAAACCAGGGAGGGGGATCTGTCAAGTGTTATTGGACTCCAACTCCCACCAGCCTCAACTAGCATGGCCAATGATGGGGAACAGTCCCATGCAGAGATGGTCTGAGGCCCGGGGTGGGAGTTTTGTCCATGAGAAGTGCCAGCTCCTAATCTGATTTGGTGCTACATGCTAGCACACAGTAACACAGGTCCAGATTTTACTATCGAAGCCTAGTAGTGCATATGGACAGACAAGGGCATTTCACCCATGATTATTTTGCCCATTAAGTCCCCCGTTCTTGGATGGCCCCCTGGCCAGCTTAGCCATCCCCACCAAGGCCCCTGCCCTCTGCAGGGGCCTGGTGAGGAATGCTGGGACTTTTAGTTTAACAGCAGCTGGATGACCACTAGTACCCCATCTCTAGCATAGTACAGTGGTACCTCTGGTTAAGTACTTAATTCGTTCCAGAGGTCCGTTCTTAACCTGAAACTGTTCTTAACCTGAAGCACCACTTTAGCTAATGGGGCCTCCCACTGCCGCTGCGCCACCAGATCACGATTTCTCTTCTTATCCTGAAGCAAAGTTCTTAACCTGAAGCGTATGTAACCCAAGGTACTACTGTATTGCAGCTTTAATTACAGTACAAGGCAGCACATGACTTTACACAAATAAGCTAGCTTAATGGTTCAGAACTGAAATTCTTAAGTAACTAATAATCACCACCAAACCCACTCCAAAACACACGAACTCCTAAGATTCTAGGAAACCACAACTTGCAGAATCCACTGAGAAAGCCAGCCCACAACAGACAGCCCTGCTTAAAACTGGCTTTAGATGTTGTTGTTTTGGCATGGCCCGAGTTATTTGATTGGGAGCAGTAAAGTATTAGTTCAAATGGGTATACCCATATAAAGTGGCAATGTCATCATTACTGCATTATAAGCCTGGAATTTAGCGAGCTCCTCTTTAAGCAGTTGACATGTTTCTCTACTGCTACAAGATCTAGGCCAGAGCAATATACCATGAAGTGCTGCACTCAGAATTAGGCCATGTCGGACCCTAGATCAAATTAATGAAGTGTGACACTGTCATTGAGGGGCCATTTATCCTCTTATCCTTTAATAATCTCCTGTCATTCTTAATTATATTCCACTGACTTAACATTCAATGTATTGTGACAAAATTGTGTAATCAGAGAAATGTCGAACAAGCAGCTTTCCAACTTGGAATACTCCCCTAGAGGATGTTGTGACTTTCCAGACTCCCTTGATCTGGCAGCAGTATCCAAGGAATGCATTCCACGAAGATAATAAATTACAGGCCGAAAAACCTAATACAGCACTGTTAACATTTATTGCTTAGTATTTCCCCAGTGAATGGGAGAGTGCCAGTCCAAACAGTTTCACAGCAATTTAGATTATTCCGTTTCTTCTGGGGGCAATTTTCAATCATTATGAAATCCGAGGCATACCAAATACCAACATGGAGCTTACTTACTGCAGGGTATCATTTGCTTTGCTTGTGGGATTTGAGGAGGCTTTGGTGCTAAGCATTTGCAATGCCATAGTTGCCTGTAGCAGGCTGCACAAATGCCAGCATTTATTTATTCATACAGTTCTATGCTGCACTCTCAGTTGCCTAAGTGATAGATTAAGCATAATGCAACATATTAAAAACAAAGTATAAAAAATGGCAAAAAAGGTTGTGGTTGGTTTGTTTGTTTTTAAATGTAAATACACATGAAATACAGGCAGAAGAATATTCTCATAGACAACAGCAAATGGCAAAAGCTCAAATCTAATTACCTTCACTTTCCTGAACAGCTAAGCTTTGATTAATTTTGGAAACAACAGCTGATATTGTAAGCATAGATATTGATGCTTGTGCAGGAAAGGTACACACCCGTGACTTCATATTCTTCACAGCTGTTAAGGGCAGGCCAACATCTATCCTGCCGATCTGTGTAAGCAAGGAGGAACTGGCCTGGAAGGAGGCTTTTCAGAAAGTGCTCAAGCCCTAGATTGCTGGGACTTAGAAGTGTAAAACTGTGAGCTGTGCTGAACACCTGTCTAAGGCTCTTAGGCCTAATTCATACATCATCAAAGAATGCAAGCGTTACAACACCTGTGTCATTTCTGTAAGTCTATAAAACAGTACATGAATTACCCAAATGTCACAGTTCCAGCACTGTACCTATCCTGGTGTCCAGCACCAATGGCATGTCATTTATTTGGTCCACTCCCATGGTTCCTTCTTAGACCTTGCTAGAATATTGAATGTTTCTAGTGTAAATTGTTTCTACACCACTACAGTAACATAAACCACCAGGCATAAGTCACTCCTCACTTAGAATGATCCCCTAAGACATGGTAGTAATTAACCACCCTTCTCTATCACATTAGTGATTGAGGTCTATGACCTCTTATCTCATGAGGCTTCTTTGTTATGTTTTTAATACGAGCAACTAGTCTTTGCAAACTACACTGCAAGTCAAGTGTACTCTACCTTCCACAAGGCTTATAAAATAGATCAAGTGTTGGGATCACCATTAGACGGCAGTGACTTACCTAATGGATTTATACCCAAGGGACAGCAGACACAGGACCTCAAGATTGTACAGAGCACAATCGTGTATGAAGGTCTACAGAGTCCACAAATGGCACAGGAATTTTCTCTTCCTTGATGCTCTTTAAAAAGACACTAAGCTGGAACTAGTACTAGGTAAACAACATTTGTAACCATCTATTGTGCCTTCACGACAGCATCACCTTTTCTGCTCCCTCCCTCTCTTAGAAATCTCTCTCTCAGCTGTCATCTAATAAGGAGAAGCTTTTGTCAGGACTGGCACATGGATCTCAACAACTTAGTTTCTATAGGGGGTTCCATAATTTTATAGTCCATTGCAGAATTAGGATGATACAGAATTCTCTTTGACATAGCATGTACATTACCTTGAAAAGACCCAGGTTAAAAAAAAAAAATAGGTAAAGGACCCTATTAAGTCCAGTTAATGACAGTTAAGTCCAGTTGCAGACGACTCTGGGGTTGTGGCACTCATCTGGGGTTGTGGCACTCTGGGGTTGTGGCACTCATCTCGCTTTACAGGCCGAGGGAGCCGGCGTTTGTCCGGACAGCTTTCCGGGTCATGTGGCCAGCATGACTAAACCACTTCTGGCGCAACGGAACACTGAAACCAGAGCAGCACACAGAAACGCCATTTACCTTCCTGCCAGAGTGGTACCTATTTATCTACTTGCACTGGCATGCTTTCAAACTGCTAGGTTGACAGGAGCTGGGACCGAGCAACGGGAGCTCACCCCATTGTGGGGATTCGAACCGCCGACCTTCTGATCGGCAAGCCCAAGAAGCTCAGTGGTTTAGACCACAGCACCACCCGCGTCCCTGATCAGACCCAGAGACTGCTGCAAATAGTTCTTCTGCTCACATACACAGACAAATATTTTATGTGAATAGCTTCTGCATGCTCAATAAGCAGCTCATGGACTTTTCCAGGAGCTCTGCATATAAATAATTTGCTAGACTGGTAGTAATGTATGGAACTTCCTTGTGTCTGCTGTGTAATAAAAGTATTATTAAGCCAGAAAGCAAATCTGCATGCAAACACAGATACAGATAGGGTGGCAAAGTATGTCTAAAAACTTTTTATATAAAAATATTAAAGCACTGTGTTATACTGGAAGGATAAAAACTTTTTTTTTTTTTTACAAAAAAAACCATACTTTTTTATTGGCAGTGATGTGATTAGCTGTACAGCATGTAAACTTTTTCCGTTGTCACCTGAAAATGAAATAACTCTGGAAGAAAAGTTATTAACAGCACCTTTGGTTTGGTTGAGCTCAATTTTTGGTATTTACAGTTTGCAGACATGTCTAATAGAGGTTAGAATTAAACACATTATAGATATACAAGAGTTATACAATTAAAAAAAAAATTAATGTAGCATTTGATATTTTAATGATAAATATAAAATGAAAAAAGTTGTCACAGAGCTGAAGGCTGAAAATTAGTTCTGCTTTAATAATGGTGTAGCCTGGCAAGTAAAGTCATCTGGGATCTAAAGATTCTTTTTAAAAATTGAATTGCAGCATTCTAAAGACAGATATTTAGAAGCAAGTTGTGATCACTATGCATTTTGTTTGTTGGATGTACTGCGGATGTCTTTACCAGCAAAAACAAGGCTTCTGAAAAATGCCTTAGCAGAAGAATTAGGAAATGTTTATCAGCCTTTAGCCTACACCCTGCTTTGCAAATTCCATTGCTAATGATTTTGCTTGCAAGCAACAAACATGTACCTTGGCCCTATTGTTTCCCTGTATAGCCAGGAAAGTCAATATTACTGACAATATTTTGGCTATCTGCTTGTTTTGCCACCCTCATTGCTCGTGACATGTGTTAAAGTAAGGTACATCTAAAACTATAACAAAAACATTTGGAAATGGACCACTATCAGACTTATGAAATAAGGAAGTGTCAAAAGAAATGGAGTTGTTTTTTTTAAAAGGCAAATGAAAAATATTTGACAGGATCTATCTGAAACATCACATTCCTTAGTTTAAACTCATGCTGTTTTGTACAAGCCCATTCAAAAAGGGCAGATGCATTCAGTGGCATTTTACCCTAATGTTGTCCTCTTAAAATCAGAGGAACATGGCCAGTATAAGTGGTCAATAAGTCACATATACAGTGATAAGCTGAATAACCACTAAAGTGATATCGAGACAGACTAGCAAACAATTTCTAGTACTAAATTGCTTTGTTTCTATTTTGTGAAGCATAATGATAATACTGGGTGGAATTCAATGTTGCATAGCAAGCGTTTCATCTGTACAACCCATCCTTCCCTCCCTCAGGGTGTTGTTACTGGGGTTCTCCCAAATCCCTCAAAAAGCCTATTTCAGGGACATGTGTGGTGTTCACAGAGGAAAGGGGGCGGGGCCCTGTTGCACATGCAGAAGCCCTTGTGCAGGGCTTCTACTGATGGGGAGGCATTAGGTGAATCCCGCACACTGTACTGACAGTGCTTAAAATCAGTAGGAGGGGAGGAGGAATAAGAGCCTACTTAATATGGGGTCCCCTTCACTTAAGTTGTTGGTTCTTATTGCAAATATCTCCCTTATTTCAACCACTTCAACCTACTCGTTCCTGGGCTTTTCTGCCCCAATATTTAGGTGCTTACAAGTCTTAGCTGCACTAAGGGCAACCTATTGAAAGCTAATTTGTAAATATATGGTCAGAATACTCTTACACGCCAAGTGATCATGGGTGTTTGAGATCCTGACCTCTTGTGCTTTTGAACACCCCATACTACAGCTTTACAACAACATGACTAAGAGATTCTACCTAACAAGTGCTGATCACTAGGCTTGTCTTTAAAAAAAAGGGGGGGAGGGTTTGCAAAGATATGCCAGCATTCCATAATGTAGCCACTGTTGTTATAACATGTGTGCTTTGTAGTTTCTGGCTGCAAGCAGCATGGAGATCGTATCTTTAGGATCTTTACTTGAATGTAACTGGCCTTTTAACTAGTTGTTGACAGCATATTTCCAAAAGGTGGCGGCTGCCTCGATGCATTTCAGGCTGCATCTCTCAGTTTCTTTCTATGCAATCCACTCCAATGGTATTGTCTGGACACCGGCAAGAACGGCCCCCGGGAGTAGCCAGGCATAAATGAGTACAACCGCCATTGTTCACCGAACAATAGTTATGTCCTATAGCAAAGGAATAAAAACACAGCGGAAGAAAATAGCATTAGAGGAAAGCAAACACTGACCAGGTTTGGACACCATCAGCTATGAGCTAGTTAATATCCGCAAACTGCGAAAAGCCTTATGTTTCTGCCCCCCACCACCACCGTTGCCTTGGTGTATACCAGAGAAAAAGCCAGGATCAAATACTATTTTTTTGATCTTGGATTTTTTGAACTAACTAAGAGTTTGAAGTATCCAGAAATCCTAAAGTTGGATAAAATAATATTTATTTATTTATACCCCTCCCATCTAGCTGTGTTTCCCCAGCCACTCTTGGCGGCTCACATCATCATCATCATCATCATCATCATAGCGATAAAATATCAAACATTAAAAGCTTCCCTAAACAGGGCTGCCTTCAGATGTCTTCTAAAAGTCAGATAGTTGTTTATTTCCTTGACATCTGATGGGAAGGCGTTCCACAGGGTGGGAACCACTACCAAGAAGGCCCTCTGCCTGGTTCCCTGTAGTTTCACTTCTCACAGTGAGGGAACTGCCAGAAGGCCCTCAGAGCTGGACCTCAGTGTCCAGTTTGAACGATGAGGGTGGAGACACTCCTTCAGGTATATTGGGCTGAGGCTGTTTAGGGCTTTAAAGGTCAGCACCAACACTTTGAATTGTGCTCGGAAACAGAGCGGAATTCTGATTCCCTCCTCAGGTTTGCAAAGAGAGGGACAGGGCAACACAGAAACCCAAGTTTGGCACAGTTCATGCATACAATACTAAACTATGGTTTAGCATAACATGCAAACTAGCCCATTGTATTAAAGATGACATAGCTCTACTTTTCTGTTTCAGTTCATTGGCTGCTGATTAGCATCTGTGCTGAACATCCTTTAAACATGATAAATATTCCAGGTCAAACTTTTCACTAAAGCGAGATTAGAAAACATGTACACCTTGGACTCTTCCTCACAGACATTGGGGATCTCTCAACTTTTACAGTGTCCAAGAATTCTTCTCAACAAACCATAGCTGCCATAACTATGTTCACTTTTAGACTGTTAGCAGTGAAGTGGCATCACTGTAACAGAGCTGAATTTGCTTAATATTTGTTTAAAACACTTATATACTGCATGTCATCAACAATTTCAAGGTTGTTTTGCAAAAATAAAAAAACTGATTACACAACAACTGGTCTTGGATAATAAATCTCTGAAGTGTAGCCCAGGAAGAAAGGAAATCAGCAAAGTAGCAGAAGGGACAGAAATATCAAGGGCAGTGAAAACAGACAAAATTGTTTGTGCAAAACACTTAAGTATTCCCCCACCCTAAAAAACAAAGGGAGAAAATAATAAAATGCTTATGATGCATCTCCATGAAGTATGCCCAAAGCTAGAGATTAGCCCTTTGATGATCCTATGATGTTATGCACAGGCTGCATTTTCTTAGAAAGGTGTCAGTTCCACTTTGCATCTTAAAATTCTACACTTGGCACAAAGCTTGAAACTTAACTTCAAGCACTAACCAATTCTGCTTGTCCAGAAACAATAAACTAAGCAGCTAGGACTCCGCTCCTGAACACAATATGCTTGTGAACCTAGCAAAGCCAGGAGTTTTCCTTTGAACAAAAATACCATCACTGCAATGTTTTTCAGCTCTACAGAGCACATTTGGGACATGCAACTGTTTGTTTATTTAACTGAAAGCTTTGCACATGGATCTGGAAAAAAAATTCTAACATCTTAGTTAAACAAGCGAAACGACAAGATGGGCAACTGGAGACAGTCAGAGTGTTTCTCAAGATCCGATTACAGAACAAAGCCTAACTAATACAGTCAATAACAATTAAAATGTTTTTGTACAGGAAAAGCATCTTAATACAAGGGATACTTCACTCTCCTTTGCTGCAAATTCTAGTGTCAAGGAAACAAATAGAGCTCTGCTGGTATTAAGCTTTTCTAAATTATTCAATCAAAGGAAGGGGGAGGCAAAAGTAATCCCTTGATCTCTGATTGAAAATATGCTTGATCAGCTTAATATTTTATTGGAATATTCTATTCAGATTCCATAGTAACTTATATATTTTTTTCTTTTTTCTTTTTTGGTGCACCGTTCCTGGAGGTACTGCAATGCCAGGTTGATGCATGGAGTGGATGGAGCAAGCCCCTATTCCATCTCCCAGCTCCAAAAATCCATTTAATATATAGTCCTCAAATAGAGGACATATCAGATATTAAACTGATAAGATCAGATACTACACTTGATCTTAGCCAAAAGGCCGAGAAGCGATCCATAGTAACTTATAAATGAAAAAAATAATGATCCTGCAATTACCTTGCGGACACTGAGCCAAGGCTGTAGTTATTCCATAAAGACGAGTGCGTTTATGAGGCTGGAAGTTGTCAGTCTCCTGGGAGGTGGTACGGTCAACTGCTACCACAGCATCTCTAAGGAACAGGAAAAAGTGAAACAATTTTTTAAATAGTGGGAAGAAATGATGAAGCTGCAAGGAAGAAACTGTTGTTACCATCAAGGGTTAGGGCAGGCATAGGCAAACTCGGCCCTCCAGATGCTTTGGGACTACAACACCCATCACCCCTGACCAATGGTCCTGTTAGCTAAGGATGATGGGAATTGTAGTCCCAAAACATCTGGAGGGCCGAGTTTGCCTATGCCTGGGTTAGGGCTTGTCCACACTCACCTTTCCTCCACTCCTTCTAGATATGGTCTGCGCTTTAAAGCTCCGTGTCAGGGTGTCCTTTTTTGTTGCTCTGAAGCTTTCTCCAGAAAAAAACCCCACACTTTAAAAGCTGAATCTTTAAAGCAAAACTACAGAAAACCCAAATTGCTGTTTGCTTTGACTGAGTGCTAAAGAGTGGGGTTTTTACAGTGAAAGCTCCGCAGCCAAAAAAAGGGGGGGGGAGCCTTCGGATACAGAGCATTAAAGCCCTTAAGTTTCTACTTTCTCTGCCCCACCCCCCCTGTTTAGGAAACTTTCTGCTCTCTCTTGGCACTTTTGAGAACTGTTTCTGCTTTTAGGTCATTTTAGTGTAAAGTTTTTTTTTTTTGAAATACTGCTGTGAATTTATTCTTATTATTCTTATTATTTCAATTTTTTACTTACACTAACCTTTGCCAGCCACCTGACAAAGGCACCAGAGAAGGGGAATGGGATAAAACAAACAAACAAAAAAACAAAAAAACTATAGGAGCGGAAAGGCCAACCATTACCAATAGTTTTAACTTTCTCACCAGAGCTCTGTGCATTAGGAAGTTCTTGGGAACTCTACTGCAGAATAGTAAGTAGCATAAGGTATTTTAGTATCAGGGCTGGGAGGAGAGAGGGGAAGAATGAAATGTGTTGATATATGTGCTAGATCCTACAGGTACTATTCATGGGGCATGACCACAGCATAATGTTCCAACATTGATTTAACATTCTCCATTGGGGGGGGGACACCTGTAACCATGTTAGTTTTGAGGAGCTGAGATCCAAGGGTTCTATTCTGTGCATAGGAGTTTCAATTCATGAAAGAAGTATTTGGATCCACATCTATGTTTGCATGGCTATATTAAATGTCTCCTAATGTAAAAGCACACCCTTGGCAATATGGGAGAGTATGGGATCCCTGGACTTATAGCAGGCACCAGATCCTCTGAACTAAAGGATCCTCTGGATTATTCTCAACACTGTGAAAAACAAGTGGACTGTTATCCTAATCAAGTCATGGACGTGTGCACATGAAAGTATCCCAAGCAAGATCCTGCACACAAACAGGTGCTACGTGCATGAATTTTCCCAAGGTGAAAAGTTCAATAATCTGTTTTGAAGAGTACAAGGTAGGGCTCGGTCCAGCCTTCTGCTTCCCTCTCTCCCTGCACACAGATGACGGGTGCTATTGCCAACAATTCTGACTGGGGCTGCTCCCACACACGCCTAGCTCCTGAGACTTTCAGCCTTAGGGTGAACACTTGCACAGATGCTACTACTACTACTACACACACACACTGCTGCATTGAAGCCAATCTCTTGCTAAAGTTTGGAAGTGTTCACTCCCAGCTTTTGTTTTCAAATATGTTTTTGCCCAGACTGACCCTCAAAGATCTAAATCTTCAACCTTCCACATACCATAGCTCATATTTAGAAGCTTTATATTAAGTTTCAACATCTGCATATTTTGAGCAGGGAGGAAAAAGGCTTCAAATAACCAGCTTCTGCTTTACATATTAGAGAAAGTACTGCCATAAGGCAGGAACATTACCTTCCAACTCCCATTCACCATGTTCAGAATAAACACTTGACACAAAAGCATGCTCCTTAGAAAACCTGTTTCAGTTGTTCGCCTGGAGAAAAAACTCACAGATTGCCCAAATGACAAATACAGTTTCTGTGAGGCCAAAGTGGGCGTATGTGTGTGTGGAATATAAAATACAAGTGAATAATTTTCACACAGGACCATCATACCTTCTCCAGTCTGTGTAAAACAAATTCTTCCCATAGCTTGTAATGCTGAATGGATACTGGATTCCTTCAAGGATTTTTCGCCGACCGAGTTGATTGGGATCCATACATTCAACCCTTTTGGTGCCTGCATACAACAAAACAATTTGGTCTTTGTCTGTGACAAATAGTCCTTTTGTAAGAGAAAAAGCACAATGATGCAAGAAAACCAGTATGTTCAGAATTATGGTTCCTTCTAAGCTCATCTATCCAAGAATTTGTTGACATCTCTTCCTAGCAATCATTTGGGTTAAGAATAGTCTTTCTTCCCCTTTACTGGTATTTGATATGGGTCACACAAGGTCCACAATAAAAATCTTGGTTCTGTCTCAATCGCACCCTCCTCATGCTTGATGCGAAAAGTAGCCTAATACATTCTTCACTACAAAGAAGACTTCCTTATACAGAATCAGATTGTTGGTCATGTAGCTCAGTTTTGTCACGTGCCTTCAAAGCATGTGCTCTACAATGTGTTTACTTAACCCAACAAAGTTCTTACTGCCATCCTTCCTACTCAATATGTCTATGGTCTCCAGAAGGACAATTTGCAACTGCAACAACAACAACAACAACCATTTTGATGCACGTGACTAACAGAAATTGGAATAAATTATGCATTCCTTTTGTATGCATCTGTTAGAAGATGATTTGAGAGTCAGTGGTTGAAAAATTTATAGTTCATAGTGCATTATGGATAAGCCTTTACCTGCATCAACCCAGCACAGCAATGAAGAGTAAGTGTCAAATGTCAGCCCATTTGGTAGCCCCAAATCTTCTTTAACAAGAATCCTTCTGTTTGTGCCATCCATGTATGAGGCTTCGATTTTCGGAGCCTCTCTGTTCCAGTCTGTCCAATAAAGATTTCTGCATATACAAATAAAAATAATCATACCACTGATGCAAGTAGGGTGTCAAGAAAAAGAAGCACCCTGGTTAACGGGGGGGGGGGGATGTATAAGTAAATTGTGCAAGGCAGTTCTGTTAAAAAAGAAAGAAAGAATTTGAAAGTTACTGAGCTGCAGTTTTAAGTTTTAAATTTCGTTGGTTTCTTCTCCAACTTTTCTTGTTTTTTATTGTAAGCCACTTTAGATGGGCATTTCTCCCCAGGAAATTATTTTAATAGCAGCATGTGGAAAGAATTGGACAAAGGCCACTGAAATTAACTGAGCTATCAAGCAAGTATGTTCTAAGAACATCAGCAGTTTACCTACCCTCTCATAGGATCCGCTACGATGGCTCTGGGGTTCACAAGGTCAGTGTCAAACAGTACTCGGCGCTGGCTACCATCTAACTTTGCTACCTCTATCCTATCGAGCTGAGAATCTGTCCAGAAGATGGTGCGCCCAAGGTGATCCAGTGCTATTCCTTCAGGGCTTTCCAAATCTGGGTGAAAGGGCAAAAGACAAAATGAAATCCTGAAATATACTGCAATTCATCTAAAACATCTCAATCACTGTTCTCATTTGTGGAAACAAATCTACCATCAAAGTTATTATTACCACATCAAAGTTATTATTACCACCCTCACCCAACTGCCTTTTCTCCAACAGGAGCCCAGGGCGGCTAAGAATAACTGAAACAATTGTCAAATTCAACAAATAACAACAACAACAATATGGCAATAAAATGCAATGCAGCAACCAGCCAGAGGGTGGGTCTGTAAAACTCCCCTTCTCTAGCCAAAGGCCTGAATAAAACAACCACATCTCTGTCCAGAAGGCCCTGCCCCATGTCAGCACCCCATGCACCACTACAAGTTATGCTGTTTCAGCCAATTCCCAATTAAAGTTTAGCTTGGGCAGGTGCACCAGCTGTGGCTGTTCCTGGAGAGAAATAACTTTGCCCATAGTTGTGCAGGCCTTGGTAACCTCTACACTGAACTATTGTGAAGTGCTCTATGTGGGTTTACCCTTGAAACTGATTCAGAAACTGCAGCTATTGCAGAATGCTGCAGCCTGGCTTTTGGCTGGAGTAGCTCTGTATCAGCATAGAATTGTGGGGTTGGAAGGAACCACAAGGTTCACCTAGTCCAACCCCCTGCAATCTTATACTGGTCCTGAAAGCTCTGAACTGGTTGCCAGTACATTTACTGAGATAAGTTCAGAGAATTACTGTTAGTCTATATATCCCCAAACAGCCTAAGGCCAAGTCACCTAAGGGCCATATTGCCCTTTATACACCAGGCAGATCACTATTATCATCTGCAAAGGACTGATTGTCATAGCTGTCAACTTTTCCCTTTTCTTGCAAGGAATCCTATTTGGAATAAGGGAATTTCCCTTTTAAAAAGGGGAAAGTTGACAGCTATGCTGATTGTCTCACAGCTTTCACATATACATTTAGTTTCTATGCAGATCATGGCATTCAGTGGGACCAGTGTTTTCACTTTTCCTACTGAAATCAGACAAGCACCTACATTGTTTTTACATTTCATCAACTGCTGAAAAAGTTTGTTTCATCAAGCATTTTTAGACAGTTAATGTGATTGTAATTTGTTCTGTGCTTGGTAATCTGTTCTGCAATTTGCTGGTAACTTATTCGGCAACTTATGATTTTATGATGTTTTATTTTAATGTACACTACCATTATTTTTATGCTGTAAGTTTAGAAAGAGTCATATAAATAATATAAGGACTGAGCACCTTTCTTAGAAAGTAAAGTAGCGCCAAGTACCCTAATCCTTAAATACCCTATAAAATATTGATTCTATCAATAGGTCAGCGCAGTGGGAAGTTAAAAATGTCTCACAATATATCATGCATGGCCATCCTAAATTTGTAAAAACAAATGGATGCTAATTTAGAGTATGGAGACCAGCCAATAAGGCACTTATTGTGCGGTTTCCTTTGATTAAGCTTGCTTTCCTAAAACAATGGGTCACAGTTTTCAAGCTGAAAATAATTTTCTAATTTAAAAAATACACTTTCAGATTGCTCTGTTAATACAGAAAAGCAACAGTGTTCTGTTCTAAAGTTCTTCGTAACTAGCGGAAAACTGTCCACCGAGGACAAGGACAAATTGCATAAAAATAGCTCATGGATGCAAAGTCCATAGATGATAGATAGATAGATGATAGATAGATAGATAGATAGATAGATAGATAGATAGATAGATAGATGAAGAAGAAGAGTTTGGAATTGATATCCCGCTTTATTACCCGAAGGAGATGGATGACAGATATCTAATTGTTATAAAAATCTAAAAGTTTTAAAGATTTAAAACTCAGGAGAAATTCTACATTTGGTGAGCTGGATAGGAACCTTGCTAAAACAAAAATCTACTGTGATCCTGCTTTCATTTTTTTCTTTATGATTATTACTTGCAAAAAAAGATGCCGCTTACAGTAATGCCATTATGCAATGACAACTCCAAGCACTGCTCTGTCCTGAGTCAAGACATTATGACATTTTGTAATGTGCAAAGATGGTGACAGGAAAGCAGACGAGACAGTGGAAATGGAGCAAAGAAGTTGGAGCTCAGCAGCAGCAGAAGGAGGATAAATACTAGGGGCTTAAAGCTCTCATGGTGTCATCTTGCGAAAATCTTGAGGTGATGGGAGTGAGATGCTCTAAGGATGATGGGAACAGCCATTCTTGCAGTATGGAAGTATAAAAATAACAAAAATGCCAACGAAACAGTTTTGTAATGCTTCGTCCTCCGCCTGTTATTATTTAGCTGAATCTGTAACACTCAGTGCCCATTCCCATGAAAAAGCCCATCTTCCAGGCATCTCTATTTTATAAAAACAGCTACATTTCATTTCATTTTTCTGCACTACTCTATTCTTATGTTAGGTCAAAATTTAGCAAGAAGGTGCCACAAAAACTGCTCACAAATGTTATATACAAAGCTCTGTGTTTGTCCTGTGCTGCATTGGGAGATCCAGCCACAAAATATTGTACTCCAGGCTTCTCTATCCACTAACCTTCCTTGGATCTCCTAATGCCTCTCAAGGGAGAACCATAGAATTGTAACACAGTTTTAGGGCTTCTTGGCATGAGGGTGTTTAAAATAAAATGAAACCACCCAAGTTTATGAAAAGAAAGGTTTACTAAGGCAAAAAAAAGGGAAAAAAGAGTTAAACTGTAGATCTGTCAAAAGAAAACTTTTTTTTAAAAGTAATCACACTTTAAAAACTTACAGCTGATCTTAGCTAACAGAAAAAAGAAATTTGGACTTTGAGTGGCTAATAATGTTGGAGAGTAGATTTAAGTTTGGAACAATTCTGAGAAATGTAAGTGCATAGTTTTCCTTGGACAGTGACCAGGTCTAAAGCAACAGGAAATAGCAGATAATGATCTACTATCCTGGCCCCAGGGGCTGCTAAGCTACAACACAGATTGATGAATGAACGATTAAACCATATAGGTTCAAAATGCATGTTATGGTTTCTTCTGCTTTGGGGGGAAAGTGCTCTGATGCATTCAAAAGATCAAAGCTTTCTCTTTCTATTTTAAATAACAGACTGAGGCCAAAATGGTGAATATAATTACATTTGAGGTGAATACTACACAAACTCTGTTCTATCTGTCTTATCTATCGAACAGTGTACTAAAGGTTGTGAATAAAAATGACTGTCTGCTAAGAGATTTAAAGTCACTGTGTGGCCTAGAGTAAAATGTCAACCAGCCTGGGAAGAAAATCAGCCACAAGTACACCTAATCTACATTATGTGCATATGGAATTTATATGACTGGCTGTTAGCATCCCTTCTCCCAGCTCAACACTAATTTTCTGCAATTGATTATTATTACACAAGCCTGCCTGAGAGGAATTGGGATACACAGATCCAATTTATTTTGTTGCAGGATGGAGGAGCATTTCCCCCTGTGGAGTAGTCTGTGCAGCTGTGGGGCTTGGAAAGGTCCTACAATTCAACAGGCAACGCAGCTGGAGAGGCAAATGAGAGCTGGAAGAGCCATAAGACAAAACAAGGTCTTGCAGAACAATCCAACAATGAACTATCAGAACTTTCAACATTAAAAATATAATCATCAGCACAAGCACACCACAAATTGTAGCAACAAAGAAGAAAATGTAGCTTAACGTTTCAGTGCCTGTTGTGCCGAAAAAACAATTTGGTTCATGAATTTTTGCTATATATATTACATACTTGCTTGTAATAACCCATCATTAAAGGAAACATACTTTAGATTATTATTTTTAAGTAACGTACCAAACAAGTTACCTATCGAACCTACCAACAGACATTAGGGGCAGTTTTATCATTGAGACTGCAATCCTACAGACCCTATACCGGTACATACCTGAAAGTAAGTCCTTTTAAATTCAATGGGATTTATATTTAAGCAGACATATACAGAACTGCAGTGTAAGGGGCATTGTTTCTGAGACAATGTTAATAGAATAATCAGTGCCTGTGCTATTATTATGCTCTGCTTAAGTAAGCAAAATTAATGAGTAAGTAATGAACAATTCACTTGCAAGGGCGAAGAAGAGTCCATAAGCTCAGCTAACAGAGTTGTAATTCCAACTTGCCAACTAAAGTTTCAGACCTAGGCAAGCTCCTAGGCACAAGATACTTCCTGGGTTTGGTTGCTTATATGAGAAATGAAGTGGCAGTGGTTTTTGTTTTTAAGCAGAGCAGCGGATCCACAACTACAGTCAATGCACAGCTGTAGGACTGCCTTATGCTGCTCAATGCAGAAACTGTATGGAGGAATCTTTTCATTATTTTTGTGATGACATAGATGAGAGAGGCACAGGCATTGGTCACCTGTCCACACGCTGGCACTTTGGAAATTCCCATGCCCTACGACCAGCATGAGTTCACTGCCTCCGCCATGGCAAAACCTCACCCGCAAAGCTCCTCTGCATTGGTGGGGAGGAATCTGTGAACCATCCTAAATGTGCCTCAACAACAGGGAGGGTTAGGACTCCACTCTCAAGACACCTCCCCCCCCATATACCTTTCAACACTTGAGAGCAATAGAAAGTATGGCCATGGAGATTCTCTGTGGGAGCCCTGCCGCTGGGGAAAAAAAATATTGTGAAGAAGAAATCTATACAGTCCTCCTACCTGTTTTTATAATGGATACTGGCTCCCCTCCACCCAGGCTTGCTCTGCTGATAGATGGGCTGCTTATGTCTGTCCAATAAACCATCTTCTCCAAGCAGTCGTAAGCGACTCCAATAACAACTTTATCCTGCAAGTTGGTGAAACTATTACAAGTCTCAAAATATATCATGTTTCCAATTCTTTATAAGAAATGGTTAGGCATTAGATCAGTCAAAACACCTAGATTATAGCACATTGTATTTAGGGAAAGGGTGCATGTTAAAGCCTAGTGATAAAACAAACCTAAAGGATCCAACATAAGTTGGCAAAACTCAAGGTACAGTATAAGAAGGTATCAGCTAGCAGCAAAAGCTAACAGCATCATAGCAGATGGAAAGGGGGGGCATCTCATTTAATGGTTCAGGCCCACCTTCAGTGCAGGCAGAAAATAATCTGAAGCAGCAGCAGCAGAGAATGATTGCTTCAGCTAATAATCAGTGTACTGGAGCCAAGTGTAGCCTTCTGCTCATGGACGCAGCACAGCAGTGATGAACAATCTGCGACCCTCCAGACGTTGGACTACAACTCCCCAACATCTGTGACCATTGGCCATTCTGGTTGAGAGTTTGAGTCCAACAGCATGTCCATGGTCCCAAGTTAGCTGCTGCTGCTGCACCAGGGTGCTGCACTGGAAAAGGGAAGCTAAATCCAAAGACATTGGAAGGTTTATGCCACAACTTGTGCAAGGTCTTATACAAGCAGAAACAAGAGAATTGGTAAAGAACTAGCCTATTATAGCACTGGGTGAAATCTCTTGCAAGCATCTGCAGAACAGCACTAGAGTTTATTCCCCTTCTACTCAGTTCCTTGGATCAAGCTCTATACTTTGGATCCAAAATGTGTGTTCATCTAGCATGTTATGAATATTGGTATTTTTTCAGTGGTACAGGAAGGACTGTGATTCAGTGACAGAATGCATGCTTTTCATGGTTCAGTCTCTAGTTAAAAAAGGATCACAGGTCACAGGAATGGGAAAGTTGCCTCTGAATGAGACTTTCAAGAGCAGCTGCTGTTTAAGAGTATACCATAAGGTAGAGGTTTTCAAACTTTTTGAGTCTACGGCTCCCTTG